>NC_140780.1:258025637-258625637 GCF_044657685.1 Stegodyphus dumicola
CTATTACTTTTAATATGTTATACATTTTTAAAACTATCCAAAGACATTGTTGACAGTTTGTTCGTTAAGCAAAAACAGCTTAATTTAAAAGTAATCTTAACATTACAGTTTTATGTTTGTAGAGTTTGGCTTGCTTTAGGAGAACAAACTAGTTCCGAACTCCTAACAGACATAAAGCGAATTATCGCTGTGTCTGAAATTAACTGCGAAGTCTTGGAAAGACTTTAAATAAACCATTTGTTTAAATACAAACTTTGAACGTAAATACACATTTTCGAGCTAAAAGAATCAGCCACCACTGGTGGCTGTAATAACAGTCAGACTCCAAATTACACCTAGAGTAGTACTCAAAGACTACACTATAACAATATATAAAGTGGCAGCAATAACGGAAAGTCGAATAATAACAAACTTATCAAAACTTGCGGGAACTACGTATCATAATCACAAAGGGTGCAAACACGCTCTTTCTTAAAATCCTAACACCTGAGCTCAAATACTCTCTAACTCAGTTTACAGTTCTGGTGAGGAAACGGAATGGAGAACGTATTGTTAAAGATGAAATTACAAATAACTGGTTAATTTAAATAATAACCTCATAAATTTGTAGAGGATTATTTAGTTTTACTAATATTTAATTTTTTGTTAAAGCAACTTTCATTTCAGTCTCATTTTCACCTACGCTTTCCTAACAGAATGCTATTAGCTAGGGCGCATGTATTCAAATGCGCTGGAAAGAAGTGCTATTTAAGTGAAAGTTTTTTAAGGTGATTTTAGAGGGTGTTTTGTCACCTTGAAGGCAAAATTGTTATTTTGAATCATTAGCGATTTGATTCTGTGGCGCTTCGTGTTTCTAGCCATTAAGTCTGTTTTCCACCGACTTCTACGAATCAGAACCTTCAAGCGCGTTAATTTATTCCGTGAGCCATTAGGCTAAATTTAATACATTTCAAGTTCAGTATTACCTGTCTGAGTTATGCCATTTGTTCCAGAAGCACAAATGGTCGCACCGGCTATTTGTACAATTATATTGAATAAAAACGGGGTTTTTTCCCACTCTTCTTCTGACTTTCTGTTATCATTAGGTGACTTTCTGTTATCATTAAGTCCTGAGGATAATTCCTTATACAGTCTTTTAGAGTTCGTTAGCTTATGCTCGTCTGAATAATAAATATTTTTTTTTCCGACGAAAACATTTAGTATTTTCTAGAAAAAAGAATAAATTTTTTTCTGGACTACAAAATCGGCAACAACGTTAGTACATAGGGTAATGCGAGAAAATGGAGAATTTTCATAAGTATTAAAAAAAATAATTCATAACATTAGATTCGGCTTCTCTAACAAACTGTTTTTGTTTCATTCCTTACTCTCATAATTAAATAAATCTGGAAAATGTTCTCAAATTTTGAAACGCCTATTTGATAGACAGGAGATTTTCTTCATTCACTTTTTGCTTTTTTTTTTTTTTTTCTTAAAATATGAAGTCGAGAAACGAAAGCTAGTATGAAACTTTTAGAGAGTTTATTTTCTTTTTTATTAAGAGCAAGCAGGTCACAAGTTAAATGCATTTCATTTGCCCACAACAGCATTTTAGCGACAAGCAACGACATTAATGCCATTACTTTGTACTACATTGTCTCTGAAAGACAATTGCAATACCTTCACCTTCCTAGAGTTTTAAAATATGTACTTTGACTATCTAAATTTATATAGGGTATTCTCTACACCATAATTGTCATTTAATATTAGTGTATTTGGGCTGTGCTCTTTCAAACTGCTGAACGATTTAATATACAATAATACGCCGAACAAGTAGTAATTTAGGAATCAAACAACAAGAATCAGCGTTATATTTTCAAATTTTCACAGGAGTAGGTTCGAAGGTTTTTACCGAACCATCATCCTCAGCTGCCAAAGGGCAAATGAACGAGATAAGATATAGTTATTAGATAAGATAAGAAGGACTGGACAGGAGTTAAGCTACTGGAGCCATCTGTTGATGAAACCAGAACTAAAACAAAATACCTTTCAGGGCTGAAGGCGAAGATGGACTGGAATTAGGGTCGTTAACTAGAACAGAATGATTTTTTGGGAACAGCTTTGGTATAGCCCACCTTCAAAGTTTGGCGAATTTGGTTTGGCGCCAAAGCACATGAAATACGTTGTTTTGAAAAATGGTTGCCATCCAGATTTTCGACGAAACTCCGTGTTTCAAAAAATGGCGACCATTTTGATTTCACGAGAAATCGTGGATAATAGAAATAAGTTTACGACTATTATACACGATTTTAAGAGAAAGAAATATTAAGAAATGATTAATAAAATGATTAAGGTTAAAAGGATGTAATTTTAAAAACAATATCGGAAACCTTTAGCTATTTCACCTTTAATAAATAATTTGGTGTGACATCACAACGTATTCTCCATGCTACGCGTAATTTCTATTTTCTCTTTAAAAAAAAAGATAATGAATTGTTTATTCTTGTAAATTAACATCAAATTCTTTAAATTTACATTTCTGAGCTTAGGCGTAACTGAAAATAAGTATAATAAATTGTTTATATTTAAAATTATCATGATACAATAAGCGAATTCTACCAGTTATTACAACGATAAAGAACGTCGCAGTCTCTCATACTTGTTTTTCATACAGCTTCAGTATTTTCAAAGATTTTTAAGCTTTAGCATTTATACAAATAAAAAAAGGTTTTTTTAATTAATACTCTGGAACATATCAATTTTATCATATTTACAAATTAACGTTTTGCTACGTAACAACATAATCCCTTATATACCAGTAAGTAGACAATTTTCATTATTTTCTAAAAATTTTAAACTTCATATTAATGAAAAACAGTTTCTTAAATTCCTAAATCACATTATATTCTCTGTAGGCAGGCATACTAGAATTCTACACATAAATAAATAAAAAATTTAATTTCTCGCAAGGAAAGAAAATAATATAAGAAAATAAATACTACAAATTAGGAACACTAAGCAATGCTTCACATATACACACACATACAGTGTCTCACAAAAGTGATGGGACACTTGTGCTTTACAAAAGGAAACTGTAGTAAAATAAATTTAAAAAAAACATGTAAAAATTTTTGTGGGTGTGTTTCATACTTAAATTTAGTAACAATTATTACATAATATACATTTTCTCAACATAATTAAAATATTAATTTAATAAAAATACAATGGGATGGATTCAACTAATTTTTTTGCGATTTCTGGAGTGATTTTACCCCATTTTTCTTGAAGCACCAATTTTAATTGTTGTTTTGAAGAAATGGTGTGTTTGCGAATTCTTGATTCCAATTCTTGCCAAATATTCTCTATGGGATTTAAGTCTGGAGATTGTGGTGGTGTTTTTATTATTTCAGGACAGTTATACAGCAGCCAGAGTCTAACGTTCAAAGCAGTGTGCTTGAGGTCATTGTCCTGGTAGAATTTAAAATCGTTATGAAGGATCAATTTTCGTGCTGAAGATTTTAAATTTTGATTTAAAATGTCAATATACTTGTACTGATCCATTATACTGTCAATAAAAACAAGATTACCAACTTCAGCGGACGACATACACCCCCATACCATAACTCCTCCTCCACCATGTTTTACTGTTGGCACCAAATTCTGTTTGCGAAATTCTTCCCTGGGTTTTCTCCACACCAAGAATCTACCGTCAGAATCAAATATATTAAATTTACTCTCATCAGCAAATATAACTTCATTCCAGTAATCAGAATTCTTATTTATGTTGGATTTTGCGAAAGTCAGTCTGAGGTTTCTATTCTTTTCACCCACGAAGAATTTTTTCCTGGCTGCTTTACCGTGATATCCAGCAGATCGAATTACTCTTCCAATAGTCTCAGGATTAACAATTACTCCATATAATGCTTGTAAATCAGCAGCAACTTTAGGAGCTACTCATTCTTGGATTTTTTTTTAATATTTCAAACGACAATTCTCTTTATTCCATTGGATAGCTTTGATGGTCGGCCAGGTCTTCTTTTATCCTGAATCATATGATTCTTTTTATATCGTTTAATGATATTGAAAACTGCTGAATGACTCAGGTTAACTGTTTCAGCAGTTTCTCCAATAGAATTTCCACGTTCAATATGCAAATTAATAAATAATTTTCGAATTTCAGGCAAAGTTTCTTTTCGTTTAGCATTCATGGCTGCACAGAGATAAAAAACAAAAAAATTCCAAAACAAACTGGAGAGAAATACTGCAGACGATTTTATAAATTATTGCCAATTGCTTTTAAGTAAAAATAAAAACCCCCAAAAAATATTTTTATTGCTTACTTCAGACGATTTTTGTTGCATAGTACGTAGTAGCATCTAATGGTGTCCCATCACTTATGTGAACCATTTTTTGCTCCGTTCTAAGCAATTGTATTTTTATTAAATTAATATTTTGAGAAAATGTATGCTATGTAACAATTGTTACTAAATTTAAGTATGAAACACACCCACAAAAAATTTTAAATGTTTTTTTTTTTTTTTAATTTATTTTATTACAGTTTCCTTTTGTAAAGCACAAGTGTCCCATCACTTTTGTGAGACACTGTATTATCAAAGAACTCATATTCTCAAGTGCGATTACGATTGCAAACACTACGTATTATAATAATGAGGTAAAAGTTACTTATAGGGTCAAAGTTTACAGTTTTGCTACTGTTGAGTAGATCGTCGGGCTATCGATATATATCGTAAGTCGGAAAGCATTACAAACATATCAAAACTAAAATATTAAAAACACAATTTAAATGAAAAATGATGTCTTAAATATAATTCACAATTAAAACAACAATACAAATTTAAAATACACAAACGATATGTTAAACATTGCATATAAAATACGTTACATTACAGCTCGTCACCACACATTATCTCGTTTTCCTTTGTACACAACGATCCGTATTCGCTCGAAAAACACCAAAGCTCGGTGTCCATGTACACATCCATCTATTTCCACCTTAGAAATATCAGAGAATTGCACAACCTCGGCATTGCGCACTACATTTGCTCTGCCCATGTACACATCGATCTATTTTCACTTTAAAAAAATCGTATAATTGCACAAACTAGGCACCACGCATAACCTCGGCACTGCGCACTACATTGGCTTTGCCCATGTACACATCGATCTATTTTCACTTAAAAAACATCCTAGAATTGCACAAACTAAGCACCGCGCACAATCTCGGCATTGCGCACTACATTGGCTTTGCCCATGTACACATCGATCTATTTTCACTTAAAAAACATCCTAGAATTGCACAAACTAAGCACCGCGCACAATCTCGGCATTGCGCACTACATTGGCTTTGCCCATGTACAGATCGATCTATTTTCACTTAAAAAACATCCTAGAATTGCACAAACTAGGCACCGCTCAAAATCTCGGCATTGCGCACTACAATGGCTTTGTCCATGTACAGATCGATCTATTTTCACTTAAAAAACATCCTAGAATTGCACAAACTAGGCACCGCTCACAACCTCGGCATTGCGCACTACATTGGCTTTGCCCATGTACACATCGACCCATTTTCACTTAAAAAATATCCTAGAATTGCACAAACTAGGCACCGCGCACAACCTCGGCATTGCGCACTACATTGGCTCTGCCCATCTACACGCTGGGTACCAGCGCACACAGGTGTAGTCGACAACGAGCTGGCGGATGAACAGGCAAAACAAGCGGCTTCGGGTATCTTCCTGCCAGAACATGCTCTACCTCTGCCTTCCTCTTATCACAAAAAGATTACACGCGGCGACCTTTACGCAGAATGGCAGCCTAGATGGGATACTTCCCGGACAGGTCGAAGGTGTATAAATTTATCCCAAAAGTTACAGACCTTGTCTTCTCCAACTCATCTTCATTGACTACGTTCCTCTCTGGGCACGGCCCATTTCCTGATTACCCATACAGATTTGGACTTAGATACCATGATCTCTGTGAATGTGGACTAGTCGGAACGCCAGACCATTATGCATTTACATGCAGATTGACAGAGACGCACAAACTTTTACGCTTGTTTGAAAACTCCCACCTTAAATTTTCCTTTATAATCTCCTGATACTTAATTACAACATCACTAAGAGCAGTTTTAGAGCAAGCAATAACTAAACGCAAAAATATCACCTCAAGTAGCCAAAAAAAAAATACATACAAAATAGTATTCACGGTATCTGAGCGTTAAACAATCGCCAATAACAGTGTTACGAATTGTGTATTTAGATATTAATTTTAGTAGAATTATAGTTTAAAATGTTGTATTTCCTCCTGCAACGCAGCGTGAGACAAATTTTAAGAGAAATCTATACCGGAAAAGTAAGAATACAGGGCACGTGCATTAAACTTTGAGTAAACGGATATGTCGGTAATTTGTATTGAAAGTGAATAAATATAACTGACTACTAAATTAGCTGTAACCGTAATTCCATCCTCTTGTTTACATTGCGTTTATACGTTACCAGATCATATCATTTATCGCCGCTCTTGGCGATATTTTTTTTGTTTAAAATTCCGGGTGGGCTATACTAAAGCTGTTACATTTTTTGAATGTGAACTGCCTCTAGAAAATCCAGTTTCCCAATGGAAGATGTTTTTTGAATAATTTTCGCAGCAGAAAATTTTAAAGTATGATTTTCGGACCAACAATGCTGGGCAACAGAAGACTTCTGTTTCCTTTTTTTCTAACATATACCTCATGTTCTTAACGCGAAATTTTAAGGCTCTCTTAGTTTGACCAATGTAAATTAACCTACACTGGCAAGGAATCTTGTAAATACCCCAGGAATTGATATCCGGTATGGGGTCCTTGATTATGGAACTCGGAATTTTATTGATAGGAGAATAAACTACCCAGAAGTTACATTTCTGCAAAATACGTGCAATTTTACAGCTAACTGATAGAAAGAAGGGAATGACAGCAGAGATTTTATAATCTCCTAAAACAAGAGTGTACCTTTGAGGTGTAGACATGAGAATTTTTTAACTGCTTGATTAATGATGTTAGATGAAAATCTCCTGTCAATAGCTACTGCTTTTAAATAATTTACTTCTTCATCAAGAAACAATATGGAGCAGCAAGCTTGAAGTGTCAAACCTGTCAAAAACAAAAACTGCGATCAAATATTTACAAATCCTTTCGACCAACTTAAAACAGTCGCTTATACCATCTGTTGCGAATTATGCCAGATTGTATGCTCTTCCCAAAATTCATAAGTGCTATTCCTTTCCGCCCGACTGTATCAAATTTAGGCAATGCCTCGTACCCTTTAGCCAAATATTTAGTTTCTAGATTTCCAACTCTATTAGATAATAACATTTACACCATAAGAAATTCAATTGAGTTTGTAAAAAAAGTTAAAAGCATTTCTCCTAGAAATATATTCATGGTTTCTTTTGATGTAAAATCACTATTCACCAATGTTGCAGTATAGGGTGTATTAAGATGTCTAGAAACCAGACTTCGTGAATTCCATTTCTCTTGCATCGAAATTGATGAGCAAATTTCCCTCACTCAACTCTGACTTTGTGAATTTCATTTCTCTTGCATCGAAATTGATGAGCTAATTTCCCTCAGTCAAATCTGTTTGAAACAAACGTATTTTGTTTTCCAAAATAAGTATTACAAGAAAACTGAGGAATTAGCCAAGGTAAGACCCCCTCAGCTCCACCCTGGCTGATATCTACATGCATTATTATGAACCAAAATTACACTCATGTCCATAAATTAAGGATAACTCGGAGTCACGCGGAAACCGAACTCTAAAATAAATATACCACCTGTAAAATCACTACACACGTCTTCAAGAATCATATGGAAATTTCAGGAAGTAACCAGATGACACCTATAGTACGTCACAATAACGAGAGTGTAAGAGAGTGATATATAAGGAATACAGGCATAGAAGTAAAATTGTTCGCAGGCGCTAAATGAGCATTTCAGTGCAGTAACCGAATAGTTATGACACAAAGCACGCATTTGGATATTTTTGACGTGGTAGAATTATCGGCCGTCTGGAATGTGGACGTACCCAACTGGAAGTATCAGACGAACTTGGAATTGCCCAGAGTGTCATTTCCAGGCTTTGGCAACGATTCCAAGATGTTGGTAATGTGAGTAGACGTTGCAGCACAGATCGCCCCAGAGTTACAACCGGTATTTGGCAGTTACTGCCAAAGAAACAGGCGTAGCACAGCCTCAGACCTGTCTCGTCAGCTCTCTTCAGCCACTGGTACGACAATGTACCCGTTACCACCAAGAAAGCATCATTGAACGACACCGTTACGGTGGTGCAGGAGTGCTCGTTTGGGGTGAAATTATTCTGGGTTCCAGAACTGACCTGCATGTTTAAATTGGAACCATGACAAGCCAAATCTATCGGGACGTCATTCTGGAACAACAGGTACGTTTGTTTCGGGGTACCATGGGAGCACAATTTGTGTTTATGGATGACAACGCCCGTCCTCACCGTGCAAACATCGTAAGCGAATGCCTTCAATCGCAGGATATCACCCGTATGGACTGGCCAGCATTCTCACCGGACTTGAATCCAGTAGAGCACGTGTGGGACATGCTTGGCCGACGAGTTGCAGCCCGTCAACCTCCTCCTACATGTCTACCGGAACTTCGGAGAGCATTGCTTTTTGAATTGTGTAATATCCCCCAAGATCAGATCGATAATTTGATACTCAGCATGCCTAGGCGTTGTACGGACTGTATTGCATCGTCTGGGAGACATACAATGTATTAACAATCATACCAACCATGTAATATTCGGTTTTCGTAAATAGGTGTTTTTTGTAATTTGCTCCAAGGAGAAAAAATCGCTAATTTTTTTAATAATATTAAATATATAGCATCTTTTTTTGCTGTTTACCTTTTGTTTAATAAATAAGCTTTACAAATAAGTCAAATTTGTTTTGCTTCTAGCTCTTTCTTTGCCTGATTTTGCATTATCCTTAATTTATGGACATGAGTATATTTGAAACTTTAAACTTCCCGGTATGGTCCCGTTACGCAGACGATAATTTTACCCTGTTTGAAGGTAATAAAGATAATTCAAATAAAGATTTTTTCAACAATGAATTCCATTGATCCTGCTATTCAGTTCCCTTTCGAACTTGAGAGATGCAATTCTCTTCCGTTCCTCGACATTCTGGTCACACATACCACATCCAACTTCAGCACTACAGTTTACCGTAAACCTTCATCGGTGTGCCTTCCACCGCACTTCAAATCATGTCATCCGACTGAACAAATTAGCTTCATTTTATTCCTATGTTTTCCGAGCACTTCAAGTTTTCTCCTTCAAACTGTCTCTTGATGAACTCAATTATTTAAAAGCAGTAGCTATTGGCAGGGGCTTTTCGCCCAGCATTATTAATCAAGCGGTTAAAAAATTCTCATCAAAACACACCAAAAGGCACACTCTTGTTTTAGAAGCTTATAAGAGTTCTGTTGTCATTCCCTTTTTTCCATCAGTTAGCTATAAAACTGCAGTAAGCTATAAACGTTAACTATAAAATTAGCTGTAACATCAGTAAGCTATAAAATTGCAGTTAGCTATTTATCAGTTAGCTATAAAATTCCTGGGGTATTTACAGGATTCCTTGCCAGTGTGGTTTAATTTACATTGGTCAAACTAAGAGAGCCTTAAAATTTCGCGTTAAGAAATATGAGGAATACGTTAGAAAAAGAAACACAGAAGTCTTCTGTTGCCCAGCATTGTTGGTCCGAAAATCACACTTTCAATTTTTCTGCAGGCATCAAACGACATCTTCCCTTGGTGAATTAGATTTTCTATAGGCATCTCACATTCAAAAAAAATCTTTCTGTTCTAGTTAACGCCCCCAATTCCAATCCATCTTTGCCTTCAACCTTTAACGAAATTATATTTTAGTTCTCGTTTCATCAACAGATGGCACCAGTAGCTTAACTCCTGTCCAGTCATTCTTATTTTATCTAATAACTATATCTTATCTCGTTCATTTGCGCTTTGGCAGCTGAGGATGATGGTTCAGTAAAACCATTGAAAATAATCTTGTGGAAGTTTGAAAATATAACACTGATTCTCGTTAAATTTCTAAATTAATAATGTTGAACGATTAAATTTTGATTTCTGTTATTTAAAAAAAAGCGGGGTTTAGGAGTTCTGAAATATTTGATAGCGACAACAAGCGCTTAAGAAACTATGTAAGACTACTGGAATGACTACTTATTTATGTAGGCTGATATACTATTCATGAAGTAGTATCTCCTGAAATATTGGTTCTAGACGTGTGATCCATTTGCAACATTTCTCAAAGTGAGGTAAAAATTGCTTAGAAAATATAAATTAATTTTAGCGCTAAAAGTGATTACAAAATTTAATATTTCATATAACCTCCACAATGAAAATCTTTCAGTAAGTAAAGTGTGTAATAAGTTGAATATAAAATATTCCTTGCCTTTCATAAAAATTACTAATTTTAGAGCAATAACTGTGAATTAGTTAAAGAGCGTTGCTTGATTCAATATAAAATCATTAATCGATTAAGTTGAAGCATTTGTATTGTTTCTCAGTAAAAATGCGTAATTGCAAAAGTTACATATCAGAAATCAACATTTTAAGAAACAAAACCTGTAGCCATTTCTCTTAAACATCTTATATTCAGAATAATACTCATACACTGAAGCAGATTGATTAATATACAAATAAAGAACTGGGAGAAACGAAATACCAAACAAATTAGCTACGAGTAAATACACCAGTACTGTTTTTACATTGGCAAATAGATACATACTATCAGAAATAAGCAGTTGTAAATTCCTTCAGTCTAATATTCTTTGCATTCCACTAAAGCGAGCTTCATTGCTTTTGCTCCTAGTAAAACCTAGAGCGATATTTTTAAGAAACTCTTCATGAAATGTAATTTTTCGAAGTATACAACCCTCTAAATCTTTGTTACAGCAATTTAATGTCGGGGAAATTTTGAAAGATCACACTAGATCCACGTATGGTAGGACACTAAAAGTGCCATATTTGCTAATATTAAGTATCCAGGTTCAATTACTGATTCAAGCTTATCTTTGTTTTTATCTTAACATTTAAGTAAAGTATTAAACATTAAAATTAATTCATCATTAATTATATAATTAATTTATCTTACCTTTTACTGAATTTTCAGTGCACCTTCACCTTGTTTGCACTGACTTAATTTACTTTGCACTGAAGACTATTTATAAGAATACGCGAAGAAATAAATTATCTATTCAAGCGTGTGCTTCATTCTGCATCTGTTTAAACCTCTGTGATGATAAGACTATACACGAGAAACATAGCACATTAAGGCAAAATTAAAAAACAAATAGATGTGATAACTGATGCTTTATATTCTAATAAATCTACTTATGTATACAAAGTGCAGTCCGATACATATTGTGAGGGACTAATCACTGGGTGAGATTATACTGCAATATTATTTATTAAAAGACAAAGTATTATACTGTGAGTTAAGGGAAGAGAATATTTACTGAAAACGTTTATCACAGAAATACAAAAGCGAAGCGTATGAAGGAATTATGTCTTAATGATGAAGAAATGAAACTTTGCAGGGCTCAATGAGTAAAAGAGACAAGACACTGATTTTTCAGAAATTAAGCTAAATCAGAATAATCTCCTTAATTTCCCCAAAATTGTACCAATTAGTAACAATTAGTCCATATATACCAGTTAGTATATACGGAATAGAATCAATCTTAGAAATTCCCTCTACTCTGTGTACGAAGATTTGTCTGGACTATGTAAATCTACATTTTATATAGTAGTATAAAAATAGACGTTTGAGTTGTCTTATTATTTCATGTTTTAGATTGGAATAGAAAAATTCGAAATCTTCGTTTTCCAAAAATTATTTCATTACTTAAAAAATAGGTTTAGAAGCCGTTGATTGACACGTGAAAGACAAAAATATGTACAATTCATAAATTCTGAGATGTTTTCTTAAATACGAATTCCTCGACTTGAGTATCCACCAGCTTTATACAAGACTAGTAATTTCGATTAACTTCAAGGCAGAGACAAATTTCTGAACTGCCACTGTTATATTTTGTACATACTAAGAGCATTGTACAAGCTTCTTCTAAACATACAAAAGATTCAAAGATGAGGAAAATACTCTAGGCCTATGTCATACGTCGCAGTAAAGAGCTGCTGTCCAGTTCACTTTCGTAGATATGTCAATTTGATTGACGACTAGTGGAGCTCCGTTCTCTTCAGAGATTATTCCAGATAATGATTATGTAGCGCATTCTGGAGTTATTTATTAATAAAGGTATAACATTTGCAGTAAATACGCCAAAAGCACCGTTAGAAGCAATCTGACTCTTAGGGGAAAATTTCCTTAAGTGGATGTATAGACTTAACGTGTGCCTATAAAGTGGAAGCTGCGAGACTTGAAATTACGAAAATGAGATCCTTTTACCTCTAGGAACGTTTTTATTCTCCTATGTTTATAGAATCTTACGTTGTTAAGAAGTAAACATTAAGTCAAGGATTTGGAAGGCTAGAGCGAATTATCGCTGTGTCTTACAAGAAAACAAAGAATGTAAGAAGGGTGTGAAACCTCCTTTTTATTGAGAACTCAAACAGTCCACAGAAGGGACTTTTAGTGATTACAAAACCAGCCAGCATTTATGCGTAACTCAAAGTAAGAAATTCAAATTAAAACTAAATTAAATCTTAAGTTACCCTGAAGGGTACACAGAAATGATTAACGCACTGACTCAAACCTATAGCCGTGTGGGAAACACTAATGCAGAGAATAAAATAATGTAACGCTGAAGACAGACTGCTATCGTAGCATTTCAACTAGTAACATGGCCTTCGGGCGGAACATGCTATGTCTAAACAATCTAAAACCTAACTTTAAATACTAACTCTTTCTAACTCATTTGAATACGTGCGAACTAAAATTAGCATTCTGGCAGAAAAACAAAACAGGAGAGTAACAGTAAAGTTACTTACATAAAATAAGTTGTTAGATAAATAATTATATGTATATGTAAGGTATTTATTAAGAGAAGCATTCATCCTGTAAGATGATATTTTGCATCCACAGCAAGTTCCAGCGATTATGGCTTCAGGAACAGACCCTTGTGATCGCGGGTTATAAATCTTCAACTTCTAAGCCGATTTAAGATGCATGAAATACGAGGACATAGTTCGGATCTCAAACTTCTTCTTTTTATCAGTAAAGTGTGTGTAACTAACTAAATTAAGGGCTCACACATTAAACGTATGCAATTTAATAGGCCTTTGAGATATGATCAGTCTTTTACGACGAAGTAGTAATATTCCGACTTACAATATCCTAATGCCTCATTTTTGAAGAAGTTTCTCAGTACACTGTAAAGTTATATTATGTTAATCTAACCAGTTATTATGATTTAGATCTTTACTGCAGTTCTCCTTTCCGTTCCCGTACAAGAATGGAAATCAGGTTATTCCCCTTGCCTTCGTGGTATAACTGGAAGAACGCCCGACGTGTTATTGGAAAGTCCGGTGTTCGGATCCCGACGAGGGCATTGCGAATTTCTTCAGTTTCTTGACATCAAAACAAAAAAAAAAAAAAAAAAAAAAAAAAAAAAAAATTCTACTGACTGTACAGACTATTTAAGCTGAGGTTTTTGGATTGCAGGGCAGAGCCTGTTTATGCTTCTCGAGGTCACGTTACTAGGTTTCACCAGCATCTGACAAAATATAGTTCCTCGGCTTTGTGTTATAGCTGCCTACATTTAAATTATCATACCAGTTGAAAATTTTTGAGCCAACTTTACGTTAAATAATTTGCGTAGTCTTGTACTACTAGGCTTAGTTTTAATTTGACTGTTACTTTAAGTTATATCGCCACAATTGGTTGCTGATTTGTAAGCACGAGAAGAGCATTTTGCGTTCAAAGTTCCGATTTATAAAAAAAATTATTTTGTAACCTTCTCAAGTCTTTGTCGTTATTTTCAGTCGCAGCAATAATTCGCTTAGGAATTCGGAAGTAGTTATTCCTATAACACTAAATCTGCTGAAAAATGTGGTTTTTTCTATTTTAAAATTAATGCCAAAATTTATAGTTGAATAGCAAATCATCCAAGTCCTTCATGTATGTTTAATTTATCATAAGATTTCTCTCTTGCTCTTAGCTATGAAATCATTGTGTCCTGTGTTTATTGAATATTCATTTTCAGCTTATGAAAACCAGTATGAGATGTCTGTCTGAAAGATAATCGAATGGCTGTAACAATACTTTTGTTCACGAAATTATATAATAGAAATCGAGTTCTGTTAGGAACGAGTAGCTGGAAACTTGGATTACGCCCACTTTTGCACCCTCAGGACTTTTTTTCACATATTACTGAATGTAGCAGCGCGTAAAAATATATTTTATGTATTTATTAAATACTATTCACAATTTTTCTGTTCCATTAAGTAAGCTGGCAAGTAAGAAGAATTAATAAATGCTAGAAAAAAGTTAAAAGATTTATTATTGATGCGGTGAGGTACTTTTGCTTAAAAAGCAAAATATTTTTAACATAGTTTAAGAACCTCATCGACCGAAAATTTAACGCCATATATCGTTTTCGCATAAACTTACCATTTGAAATTACAAAATTATAATAATAAAATAAAAGAAATTTAGGTAAAATTTTTTTTCACATAGATGTTAGGTATTTCCGAGTAGCAGACTGTAGTAAGGAATTTCTTTTATATGCAGTACAATTTCCTCTTTCTAAAGAAACGTCGAAAAAATGTACAAGCCTAGAACAAGGCAAAGAATATGAGAAAAAACACAGAAGCGATACTATTTATTTAGCTTTAAATTCCACTCTCTGTCTTCAACGTGAAAGAGAAATGAAGACACTGTCATGCAATCTTGCTTTCACAGGTATTCAAAACCCAAGAGCTATCGTGTGACCCTTCGGGGAGACAATTTCATTCACTTTTCTCCTGCATTCTGTGGCTTTTTCTTAAACATTTCCCTTTCCCGCAGCTTTCTCTTGTATGAAATATTCAACGACGAAGGTCGAAGTCTGAGGTGGTGAATCTTCTTCAAAGTTATTTACACTGGTTTCACCACATGCATATTGAGCAGGCATCCATCCGTGCTTTTTCTCAATTCCTTTTATCTCCTTTATTTACTTCCTGTGTTCAATCCGATCTTCTTCAAGATTAAAAAATATTCGGCTATCGGCCAATATCACACAGCTGGTTTGTTCTACTTGCAAATAGATACCACCAAGAAAAAAACATTCTTACTTTTAAAAAGCTTTTTTTTAATATCCCAGAGCCTTCAACTTTTCTCTCATTCCAAAAAAAGATAGTTTTTCTATTTTTAGCAAAAACAGAGCTCGCTGCCAAATCTTCTTTCCTGTAATGAAAATCCTGTAATTTAATGAAATATGTAATGTTGATAAAAATAGTAGAACTTAAAAAAAATTTACAGCGCCCTTAGAAATTGCTATAACGTTTGTAAATTTCATATAAATCTTCCGCATATCAGCAGTATCCAATATTAGTAGAAAAATTCATAAGAAAATGGCAGAAGAGAGAATTTCAAAATACGAATTGCTAAAAGCGCGTTAGAATATAATGCTCTGCTTTATTTTGAAACATTTCAGAATAATTCGCAGTATATTTATGTATTTTTTTTGCTATATTTATAAATAATTTCCATGATTTTTATATACGTTTGTTCGTTAAGTTTTTTTTTAGCACAGCTCTCTTGTGATTACATATTCTTGTACGGCTGCATCACTACCTAATTTAGCCATTAAATTGTGTAACATACAAACGAAATAAAAAATTGCTCTTTTGTCAGATGGACGTTAGTTAATACTAAATAATGAATTAGGAGTGATTAAATTAAGTAGCTTGGATTGCTATATAACTATATATAAGATATTACTTGCTCGCTCTTCGGTAATAAAAAATTACCATTACAATGGAGTTTTGCTATCTAAATAACAAATAAAATTCTGAGTTTGAGCTAATGATTAAAAAATCATATTACAAGTTTGTGCCATTTTTTTATATATTCTTTCTTCTGATTCTATAATTTCATTCGCAGCTGCATAAGCATACGCTACACATTTTGTTTGCATTACGCAATCTATTTCAGTTATGTTCATTAATATTTTTCAAAATTAGGTCATTTGAATTATAAGGCTTTATTATTATAAGGATCTATTATTATTTTATATGAATAAAAATACTTACATTTATTCAACTATTATAACGCTATATATACATATATATATTTCATTTCTTCCGTGTCTGTGAATTTGGTTCTAAAGTTCTTATTTCTTATATAGATATAATTGAAAGTAAAAGGAATTTGAAAAAGCTCTTAGAAAATGAATGTTGGTACAAAGCAATTTCCAAGCGTATATTATATCCTTAATATTTTTAGATTTATGATATCTTTGATTGCAGACAATCAAAATATTTCCAAGCGTATATTACGGAGATGTAACTCTCTAGCAAAATGCGTTAACTTTTTAAAGTAATTATTTCAAAACTGATGTTCTGCTTGACGAGTTGTAATCCTACATGTGAAGTATCCCAGCAAGCTTTATCAGAGTTACTGCATGTAATGGTTATGCGCATTGCATATTTCCTCTACAGATATCGTTTTCCAAATTTTGGACTCCTTCATTTCAATGGCTAAGCGCGGAAAACGCATAACTTTCTGCAGATTCCTTCCTTTGACAGATCGCAGTTAGTTTATGCGGCAAGAGATTGATCGAGAATGCTTTTGGTAAGCGTAAGAGTACATTTATTTTGTCAAACGCACACTTTTCTACTCCGAATTGCAATCACTGAGATTGAAGAACACGTTTTAATTGCTTGATTGAGCTATGTAATGATAATTTTACTACCGTGCTCACTATTCTTTCTCGTGAATAATTTATGTGTCTATTACTATTTCCTCTCTACTCTAGGCTTGAGGAATCCGTAAAGTTTAATAGGATAGAAGAAAAAATTTTTTGCTTTCAGAATAATACTGGCAGTTCGACTTGGTTTCGAACAATGCTGGTTATATGGTTGGTTTTCGTGGTTTTACACATATGCAACTCATGTTAATATTTAATCCCAGTAGAGCGATACACACTTATTGATACTAAACTATTCAAATTTTTAAATGAAAAGTATCAAACATAGCAAATTTTAAACCTTCATAGTAAAAGTACTTTATTGTAAAGATACTGACTTTTCTACCAAAGTATTTTACAATAAATACAGCACTATCGTAATATTTTTATTATTTTCAATACAGATTGACTTTTCTAGCAAGGGCTTTTACAGTAAATGCTGCACTATTGTAATATTTTTATTATTTTCAAGACAGATTTTGAGAAATAAATTTCTGCAAACGCATTAAAAAATGTGTCATGGCAAATAGGTTTTTAACATTTAAATCAAAGAATTCTGAATTTAATTAAAACGCCATTTAAAGCTTGTGTTCATTTAAACACAAAACCTAGTATTTTTCTCACGTCATGAAACATAATAATTGTTGAGAAATAAAATGTTATAAAAGCAGATAAGTATGAGAAGGGTATTTTTTCTCGTTCCAAACCGCTTTCGTGGCAATTCTTCACGAAGATCTTCTCTAAACCATAATTCCAACTTAATTTTCAATGAAACAGTTTGACAAAGTTTTCGAAACATTCTCGGTTTTCCGCTTTATCGAACCCCGTGCTTTTGAAACGAGTAAAGTGCGAAAATAGCTGGCTCTTTCGGGGAAACATTATCAATGAAACCACTTTCAGCCTCCTAATCACTTCCCATCACGTGCTTCGCCTGTTTTCAGCACAGAGGAAATTTGACTGCAGACAAAAGGAGTACTTTAAGTTCTTAGTTTAATCAGCCTCATAGAAATGAAGGGCAAGGCTGTACGCTTTTAAAATCTAAGGCAGAGACGTTACGAAGTAATGACGCTTTAATTGCATGATAAGGTGTACTGCGCATACGATACTCTGAAGGGTGAAACTAAGATCCAGGCTCCAATTAGCAGATCAAGTTGTTTGGCCTAGTTTAATTTTGATTGCGTAAACGAGCACATTTCAATTCATTCATGAATCTCTTACTGTTGTGTTCTTTATATCTTACTGTTGTGATTATTAAAGTTCTGGCTTTTAAATGCCAAGAAATAACATTGTTTGGAACAGGTTATCTTAAACTGGAATTAAACTCTTAATTAAATTTTAATGTTTAAACATATTCAAATCTAAATTTGTATTAGTTCATAATAAAATTTTGTAATTGTTACTTGCAGTTTCTGTGTTTTATAATTTATTGTGTACGTAACATAACACTAATAGTTCTTCAAATAAATTTAGCCTATTATGCATTAGACAAACGAAATAATAAGTGATATAAGCAGTTTTAATGCATAATCTAACCAGTGATATAAACTAAGAAAATAAGGCCGGACCACCGAACTGGCATAACAAGCAACATTAACTAACCAAAATGTGACTGAAAATTAACATATAAAAAAGAGCTCGTCCTTCTAATCGCCTTCCGAGGAAAATGTGTTGGTCTCTCTAACAGGGTGATCTCGACCTGTATTCAAAATAATACATACAAGCAATAAAAAGATGCTTACAAAACTAAAACAAAAACAGCTAGTTTCATTACAGATAACAAGCATCATCCACCTTGGTATATTACCTTGAAAATTCATTTTTGAACAATTTTATTATTTACAAAATAACAGTTAATTAAAATATTTAACAATTGAATTAACGATTAAAATATTAAACTATTTATTTTATCACACAGTAAGCATAAACTATGTTTTCGAGCGTAATACAGATCAAAGTATTGACAGATTTCTTTATACTATTTAACAATAAAGTCATTATCCATATTAACAAAAATAATTAAGTTTAAACATAAATAAAACTAATTCAATAGTGTTACAATATGATCATAACTTCAAATAAATACGTACAAACCTAACTTTACAACAAAAATGCGTAGTACTAAGGGTTTTTTTTTTACCTGACAGTATCTACTAATCTCCAAGAAATAAAATATTCATATCTATTTAAAATCATTAGACTTTTAGTGCTGCTCAATCTAGCCTTTTAAGTCACATATGTAAGAAATTTTCCAAAATATCATAAATTACAAATTATATTATGAAAATATAGGAAAAAATTGGTAAATTGTTCAGTGAAAAATAAGAAAATGTTATTTAAACTGCATGATAAATTTAAACAACAAGAAATAAATCTTACTTCAGATTTAAATGATTTTTAATCTATATGAATTAAAACTTACTTAAAAATTTAATTATTATACATGACTGTGTAACTTACAACTCAGAGAGCTGTATGGATCATCATCAATGACTGCATAACTGAAAAAAATAAAAAAATAAAAAAAAAAAAAATTACAGAGTTTTTTAATTATGGGTAGAAAGAAAAATGTATCCCTTATATATATGTAACACAAGTTCATTTTTCAGCATCTATAAGAAATAACGGTATTTTATGTTTCTTACGCTTCAACCAAAAGACATTAAACGGGTTATGTGAAAAATAGGTGGTCTTGAAGAATTTATAGAAAATATACACCAAAACCACATAATTCCTGTATAGTAGATTTAGTTCATCCAAATATGAGATATCGAAGAAATTTCGATCAATACAAATAAAACAACGAAAGTAAGAATATTTTGGAAAAAGATTATATATTTGTTGCAAAAGTTTTAATTTATAAAAAAATAAGCATTTCCTTATCAATAAGTAAGGTTATTATGTGCAGTACAGGTTTATCACCAACTGCCTTTTATCCGCTGGCTGGTTTAAGTTTATTAGCTGAAATATTAGAAGCTATTGATTTTACACTAAAAATAGTTGAAATAAAATAAGAATACAGACATTATTTTTAAATTTTTATAAAGAATTCTGTATGATCTATGCTTTACGTTTAGTGAACTGTATTCTATTGAACTGTTGTTGTACACCATAAGCAGAACTTAAAGAAATCGTAGATTCTTAATCTTGACTGAACCTCGTTTATTTTCCTTCTTAAAACGCCAGGTTGGCTGAAGAACGACGACTCGCCAAACACGACGAAATCTCGAATTTTACCTTGCTACCTCCAAAGCACACTTCAAACGAACATCTATATCGTTGAACTCCAGTAATTACCAACTGAGTTCCGTTTCGTTCCGTTTGCCGTTAGCTTGCAAAGCTGCAAGCTGTATACCGGCTTTCTTCATTTGGTTGCTTCATGTAACGATGCAAGGACAGAAATGCCTAAGTGAGTCCTGGAGACAAGATATAATACATAAATACAATTTTTTTCATAAACCTGAAGACTATATACACAATATTTACAAACATTTACTTTATATTAAATTAGTGATAAGGAGGAAGTCAAAATCATGCTATAAACACATATTCAGCTGAGATTTTAGATAGAGCAGATGCGAAAGCACATTTGAGCTTTATGTAGGAAAATTTTGGTTATCGCTAAATATGAAAGCCGCAAAAGGACGAAGATGGCGTTCCTCATGAAGAATCTCGTACTTGAAAAGTTCAAAGTGGTTCATTATATTACATTCTTGTTCATTATATTTGTTCTTGTTCATTATATTTTATTCTTGTATACTCTTGTTCATTATATTTTATTCTTGTATATTCTTGTTCATTATATTTGTTCTTGTTCATTATATTTTATTCTTCTATATTCTTGTTTATTATATTTGTTCATGTTCATTATATTTTATTCTTGGTCATTATATTCTTGTTCATTATATTACATTCTTGTATACCGCCAACGGTTCGATCTTAAGGTCTTCATGAAGACATTTGTTACGCACATAAAAGTGGGCATTTGTAATAGTGCGAAGATATCTGCTTTGAACCACTTGAAGCTTCTTAAGTTCCTTATAGGAGATAACTGTCCATGCCGGCGAAGCGTATGTCGTGACTGGTCTGATAACGGAGAGGTAAAAAAGTCTCTTCTTGTTCATGTCCAATGAAGAGTATTCTCCAATAATTGGGTATAAGCATTTGATCATTTTAAGGGCTCTGTCACGCATATTAACCTGATGTGTCCAAGAAAGGCGGTCATTAAATAAAGCACCAAGATATTTGGCCTGCGAAACCAACGGAACAATTTCGTTGAATAGAGAAAGTTGTTTTTTGATCGGAGCGTTCCTTTTGCGTTTCCGAATGATCAAGAGCTATGAATTTGAGGCGTTAATTTGGATTTCCCATTGTGCACACCACTGTTCAATCGAAAAAACAGATCTTGAAGTTCTTGACTGCGTGATATAAATTTGCAGATTTTACAGCTAACGCGGCATAGCAAGCCAAAATAGAATTGTTCTGTGGGATTTCTGGAAAATATGAAGCATAAAATATCGGTCCTAGGACCGAGCCTTGAGGAATACCACTACGAATATTCTTTTTGCAGGAGTCAGCATCATTTACACAAGCATAAAACGTCCTGTTCGTGATGAAAGAATGTATCGTAAGTAAAATCGCTCTATCAAAGTGACAGGAAATCAAGTTTGAGATAAGTCCGTCATGGCAGATGCGGTCGAAAGCTTACCAACATAAGCCCCAACGACACGCTTAAAAACCCTAACTAATTTGCGTTTGCGCCACTTCTCAGCTCAGTGACTAAAAATACAATTTGCATAACATCAAACATATCCCCAGGCTTAAAGTACCAAGATGGTTCAAACAATAAGCTGTAAATTATCAAACTTAAATAGACCTAGAAATAAAAAAGTAAAGTCTCTAATATCATGAATTACACTCATGTCCATAAATTAAGGATAATGCAAAATCAGGCAAAGGAAGAGTTAGAAGCAAAACAAATTTGACTTATTTGTAAAGCTTATTTATTAAACAAAAGGTAAAGAGCAAACAAAGATGTTATATGTTTGATATTATTAAAAAAATTAGCGATTTTTTCTCCTTGGAGCTAATTACAAAAAAAAAACCTATTTACAAAAACTGAATATTACATGGTTGGTATGATTGTTAATACATTGTATGTCTCCCAGACGATGCAATACAGTCCGTACAACGCCTAGGCATGCTGAGTATCAAATTATCGATCTGATCTTGGGGGATATTACACCACTCAAAAAGCAATGCTCTCCGAAGTTCTGGTAGACATGTAGGAGGAGGTTGACGGGCTGCAACTCGTCGGCCAAGCATGTCCCACACGTGCTCTACTGGATTCAAGTCCGGTGAGAATGCTGGCCAGTCCATACGAGTGATATCCTCCGATTGAAGGCATTCGCTTACGATGTTTGCACGGTGAGGACGGGCGTTGTCATCCATAAACACAAATTGTGCGCCCATGGCGCCCCGAAACAAACGTACATGTTGTTCCAGAATGACGTCCCGATAAATTTGGCTTGTCATGGTTCCAATTTGAACATGCAGGTCTGTCCTGGAACCCAGAATAATTTCACCCCAAACGAGCACTCCTGCACCACCGTAACGGTGTCGTTCAATGAGGATTTCTTGGTGGTAACGGGTACCTGGAGCTCTCCATATGAAAGTCCGGCGAGAATCAGACTGCAAGCTAAACCTCGACTCGTCGGAAAACATGACGCAAGCCCACTGTCGCGGTGTCCACAATGCATGCTCTCTACTCCAGGCTAACCGCAGGCGACAGTGAGTTGCAGTAAGTGGAACGCATCTGACAGGTCTACGAGCATATAGACCCATCTGCCTTAAGCGTCTGTACACGGTCTGTCTTGAAATTGTCGTACCAGTGGCTGAAGAGAGCTGACGAGACAGATCTGAGGCTGTGCTCCACCTGTTTCTTTTGACAGTAACTGCCAAATACCGGTCCTCATTCGGCGTTGTAACTCTGAGATGACCTGTGCTGTAACGTCTACTCACACTACCATCATCTTGGAATCGTTGCCAAAGCCTAGAGATGACACTCTGGGCAATTCCAAGTTCGTCTGATACTTCCAGTTGGGTACGCCCACATTCCAGACAGCCGATAATTCTACCACGTAAAAAAATCATCCAAATGCGTCCTTTGTGTTGTAGGGTTTATATTTATTTTAACTAACATTTATTTTAAGTTTAAACTACCTTTCCTGTCAAGCCTTACTTTCCCCTGGAACTGCCAATGCCAGAGTATGTAAATTTTAGTAGAACGCGCAAGGATTCAAATTCTCAGCGGAAGTATTCTGAGTTAAATAGAAAGGAAACGAGTTCGAGGTGTGCTGTTCTTACTTCACGAGCGCGGAGGTAGTTAGCCAGAAATTGAAGAACCCCGCGTTTCGGCCTGTGTGCTTGCCTGGAAGTATTGTTAATCGTTCAACGTGATCTTCAAGTTTGCTGAATTAGCAGCGGTATTGTAAAACGCGGTGAGGTTAATTACTTTTAGAGAGCCTCATAGTTAGAGTCTTGTTATTAGTTTCTTTTCAGGTTCTTATTTTTATTTTACCGCCGAGTCGGTGTAGTTTGTGAGCGTCAAGAGCACGCACTTGTAATTTATTACGTTGAATAAAAAGGGACTTAAACCCTTAACAAGACTCTGTCTTTTATCCAGTTTCAACTGTCACCTCTTGGTTGCGTGCAAGTTGGAGGCGCGCAACGCTACAGTGTCATAACTATTCGGTTATTGCACTGAAATGCTTATAAAGCGCCGGCGAACAATTTAACTTCTTTGCCTGTATTCCTTATATATAACTCTCTTGCACTCTCGTCATTGTGACGTACCATCGGTGTGATCTGGTTTCTTCCTGAAATTTGCATATGATTCTTGAAAATGTGCGTAGTGATTTTACAGGTGATATATTTATTTTAGAGTTCGATTTCCGCGTGACTCCGAATTATCCTTAATTTATGGACATGAGTGTAAATGGCAAATGACATAGCTCCGCTATGCGTCGCTTTATTCCACCAATAGAATTGCGTAAAACCACCACTCGAATCCTGACATCCAAACCATGATACACTTTAACAGTTCTGCCTAATTTCCAGCGTAACGGAGGTAGATTCTTGTTCTTAATAAGGACCATATCATTAACCTTCAGATCTTGCTGTAACTTGCACCGCTTAGGTCTCTGGTGCAACCTAGACAAATACTTACTACTCCATCTCTTCCAGAAGTATTGAAACAGCTTCTGCAAGTTTTTGCATCAATCACTGTAATTTAGCTTTTCTTGAATAATATTAGGTTCTGGAAGAGCACTTAAAGCCGCTTCTGTTAGAAAGTGTTCTGGTGGTATGGCCTTCAGGTTACTGCAATCACTTTAAGTTGGTTCCAAATGCCTAGAATCAAAATAAGATTCAAACTGGGCTATTAATGTCAAAAATTCCTCGTATGTTAGAATAAGTGTTCGTAAACGTCTTTTTAAGTGGTGTTTCAATCCCCGCTTTACAAAGTCCCCGCTTTACAAAATCGTCCAAAATGAGGTGCACAGAATGGATTAACTAACCACTTAATATTCGCTGAGGAAATATAGCCCTGAAGGTGTTCAACGCATTGAATAGCAGATGAAGCTTTCTTTAATTCTTTATTAATTCCTATAAAGTTTGTAACACAATCATTATGAATTTCACAATGTTTGTCTCTACGGGCTATAAACCTCTTAATTGTCGCAAGGAATGATTTTGTTGAAAAATCTTCAGCTAATTCTAAATTTAAATAAAAATAATAAAAACAATATGGTAATAAAAACAATCAAATAGACATCGATAACACTTAAAGATTTTAACTCCTCTACCAGTATGATATTTGACGTTAAATGGTCCTGCAAATCAACTCCTATACGAGAAGAAGTTCTCTTTTGAATAACTCTTGAAGCAGATAAATCTGTCATTAGCTGAGTTGCATTTTGTGCTTTAAATATACGGCAGATAAAACATTGGTTTAAACACTTTCTAATAATATCTCTAGCACTCACAATCCAAAATCTATATCGTATGACAGAAATGAGTAGTTGAGTACCTGTCTGAAGACAAGTTTCATGATAATGCTTAATAATCAGACGCGTAATATTATGAAGCTTAGGTAAAATCATTGGAGGTTTTTGATTATCTGAAACTGACCATTCTTCTTACATGCATTTTCCCTGTGGAATCTAAGAAAAGATTTAACCCTTCAATGCATGGTGATTCATGTATCAATCATACCAATTTTTACTGAATTTAGCATTAAAAAATTATAAAGCAGACATTTTACTGAGCTGATTTTTATCTTACTATATCAATATCAATGCATAGCTATTATTTTTCCTAGTAAACGGCAACATAAAATTGTACTCTTTATTTCATTAGTGCCAAGAACACAGAATTCATTTCTGTTTTTCCAGTGGTCAAGCTAGTTTTGTATTATTTATAAATTCGTTATTAGGGGCTTAAAAAGTTTAGTCTGTATAGCTGAAGGCAAGTACTTTTCAATTCTATGTTGAGATTTAACATTTTCCATGCAACGCAAATTGCACAATAAATATACATGTACAAAATATTTGATTTGTCATTTTTATTTAAATTTTCATCACAGTTTTAATTTTTGTAAAGTCTGAACATGATTAATTAGAATTAAGTATTAATAAAATTTTAATTAAAGTCATTTTCATCTAAAAACAATAAATAGGTAAGTATTTTATGTCAATATTTATTAAATATATTATTGTAAATGATTTTTCATGTCGTTTACGTTTTAGTGCTAAATGAATGACGATGCATATATGTATCAAACCTAAAAATTAAAAAAATAACCAATAAAAAATGTTAAATAGATGTTTTTAATATTTATCCATACTTATTTAAGCCAAGAAGAAAAAAAATATTTGATAAAATATAAATAAATCATGCATTGAGGGTTAAAGACAAAAGCTTGCTTGACGTTAGGTGTTAAAAGGCCAGGTTTCAAGGCCCTTTTATTGTTGAGAGAATATGGGAAGCCATTTTTTATTTAAAGGCCGAAAATGGCCAACAACTGGTTGCAAATGTTGACCAAATCAAGCTTTACTACAGCCGTAATGATTTTCAAATTTTACAGGATCCTGGAAGGAATGAAAGAATTCCGCCAGGTCAAAAGCCCAGCTGGGGTCCCCCAACACAAAAAAGAAAACAGCCGGATCAATCACCGACCAAGCGCATCCAACCCGGAAAAGATCCAGGCGCACAAAATTGGAGGAAGGTAACGCCGACAGACCAACGAGCCAAAACCGCGGATACAACAAAAAACACCAGTATTCCCGGCTAAAGAAAGTGAGGCCTGCTGAGGAGGTTCCAGCAAAACAGCAATTTAAATCACGGGCAGAATCAACAACATGCAAGCCACGCTTTCCAGCGGCAACAACTACGAGGGAGGCCCATGGATGTCCAGAATTGAGGACGAAAAGAAGTAAAAGACCAGTCGATATACCCGTGCCTGACCAAGAAGTTAGAAGGCCCAAGCGCAAATTCAAAGACCCCGAAGGACGGATGGCCACACCAGAGCTCAAGAGGAGACTGAAGTTCTAAAACCCACAGTTGTCCTGCAAAAATCCGAGGGTCGTAGACAAGGGGCAGAAGAGGAAAAGGAGTGATTCAAACGGCAGGGGGCACCAAAGTTTCAGAAGAGGATTGGAGGTTCTGAAGTAACCGACATTTTAACAATTCTGCCAGATCAGAATGGAGGAATACAGAAAGAGATAAGAGAAATTTCTTTGCTTATTTTACTTTGAAAACAGATTTCAATTTATGTCATCTTGTTCTAAGTTGCTAAAAATGTTTAGAAAAGTTAAATCGCAGATAGCGAGAACTTAGTTGTAAATAGCTGCAATCATAAACTTTTATGTTAGCAATTTGGCGAGAAGGTACTAGCAGTAAATATTTTTGTTAAGAACTCGCAAGTTGCGAGAATTAAATTGTGAATATGTTTAGTCGGATAGACTCTGAAAACTGATATGTGTTACTTAAAGTTAAGATTTCGTGTAAAGATGATAAATTGTAACTAAGAATTTTGATGTAAAGTGAATTTAAAAGTGATGTGTTAATATCAAGATGTTTATCTAGGAATGTTTTATTTCTGTGTTAAAGTGTCGTACTAGTGTAAGTAAACTTGTAACAAAAGATAAATTTTGATCTCCGTGTAAATGAATTTGGGAAAGAATTGAATGTTTTAAGATATATATATATATGTGTGTGTGTTTAATGTTAGACTCTCCAGTTGACACTTTTAAAGTAAATTTAAGCTTTCGCTCAGTACATTAGGAAAGTGTTGGCGTGTAGGGAGTCTTGTGATGTCTAGTATGTCAAATTTAACAAGTTGTGTAGCGGTATTTTTGTTCGCGGTAACACAACATAAATACCCTAAGTACATTTCAGAACAAATTTCTAGAGAGCATAGGGGAAACAGAAGTTTAAGTATGAATTAAAGTGTTATGAGGGCCAAATGAGGCAACAAAAGGAGTAATTGTAAGGAAGACGTAAATCTTTGTAAAGTACAATACTAATATTCTTTCCTTTCAGATATGGAAGGACCAAGACTAAAAGCAGCAGAATAACTTATAGATTAAAAGAAGAAGTTGATGTTTATCCTAAAACAGATGAAAATTGTAAAATTTTCTACCCTTAGTCTAGCTTTAGAATTGCTGTAAAGTTGGCCCTAACAACAGACGTTTAAAATGAATCTAGTTAATGAAAGTGTTAGAAGTGTATAGTTTAACGTTAGAAAGTTTTTATACTTTAAAATCTTAATCAAGGTCGTTTAAAGACCTTTAGCTTACGACTATTTAAAGTCTGGTCGGAAGCTATGTAAGGATAATGTTAATTTTATTAACAGTTAAATTTTGAGTTAAACTTCCTTTCCTATCGCTTCTTAATTTCAACTTACCACTTCCGGCCAGAACGTAGTTTTAGAATCACGTCTGAATGTTAATGAGGAAGAGCGGTATATAACCGTGAAGTTCTACAGTCTTAGTGAGAGAGATACTAGGTATCCTGGCTGCACGTGCCTGCTTTCTTAGGCTACTCTCTCGTAAGCTATTATTACGCTCGGCCGTACTTTAGGCCCTTGATAGCTTCGCAGTCAATTAGCGTTAAGAGGCCAACTCTGTTAGAATTTTGATAACTTCAGCTATATCTCTTTAATTAAGATTAGTTTAGTTTAAGTCTTAGTCTCTAAATTTCAAGCCCAAGTGTCGGCTTTATTGTACAACTCCAAGACGGAGTTTTGTTAAACTGTAGTTGGAATAATAAAGGGTTATTTCACCCTTCTTGCTTGTTGTTTTCTATCTCACGAACTCAAGCGATTATTCGCTTAATAGTTCTTAAGGTTCTTCACTTTCAACCGTAACTTAGAAATACACAGTGGAAAATCCTACAAAATCATTCAATTGCTCAGAAATTTTAATCATTTTGTATTCTGTACATAATCTTTCTATCCACCAATTTTTGTCTCCCTCGGACAACTCCTTCTTGGTGCGTCGACTTTTTTTTTTCTTTGTTATAGAGTATATATTGAGGAAATTTCTCAGCTGTTAGAAAAATTTTATATTTATGTTTTTATAAAAAATAGTTTTAAAAATTTTCCGAAATAAAGAGGCCTTCAAAAAATGCTTCCAATAAATGGAAGAATTCAGTAGTCTCAGATATTATCCTACAACTTTAAAACTGAAATATCTAAAGCCTGGGAGATATAATACGATCTCATTGAGAGAAACAGACACTAAATATGGAGATTGATATATAATCAAAATAAAAGCAGATGATAAAGAAAAAGAGTATTTTCGTAAAAAACGTCATGGAAAATTTTCTGACAATTCAGTCAAGAAAATCAGAAAAGGAAATTACATATTCAATCATAAAAGTATAACTGATGGTGAATATATGTATGAATTACAAAAATAATCTTAAAAATGTATAATTTTATATAGTTTAATATTAATTTCTATACTTTTAATTTAGGAATACATTTACAAAATAGTTTCATCTTTTTAGTATTAATTTTAATCTTTCTCAGTGTCGCACTTTTATATTTGAAAGGTACATTAAAATGTCATGTAAAAAGATTGAAATTAAGTTGTTTTTTATAAATATGTTAATCTTGTTTTCATATTTTTGTTGTTTTTAATGTAGAAATAACGTAAATTTTCGTATCGTAAATTACTGAATTTTGAGGGTGTCTTTGAGGGTTGTCATAAAAAAAGTGAAATGCTTACTAGTAAGCAGCATATGGACTCCACTAATGGAAATAGAAGTTTTTTTTTCAGTCAGATGTTGATGAAATCAGCATATGTTAATAAAAAAATTCTGTGTCCCTTATTGGAGTAGATATGCTGCTTCTCTTGCAAAAGAAATAGAAAATATGAAAATCAAATAAAAGGATCTAAAATGTATTCAAGATGCCATACAAACCATATAATTTTATCCGTTAGAAGCTTCGCTATTTGAATCTTCAAGACATGAATTAGATTATGCAGGTAGTTTTGAAAAATGATTTCAAGAAAATACTACAATAAGTACTCAAACTGAGAAAAAAGTTCATTCATTTGATTTTGATAAAACTTTGGATAAACGTCTTTTTAAAAGTCACAACATTAAATTACCTAATGAACGAACTGAAGAGGTTTGAGATAATAAATGATTTAATTGAAAAAGAAAAGAAAATGAAAGCTAAGGCTGCAACAGAAAAAATTATCAAAATTAACTAAAATTTCTCAGCTTTCCTACTGAAGATCAGAAGTGTTGTTAATTTTTATTTTAATTTAAGTATAAATTATTATTCATTGCTCTGTCTATTTCTTTGCCTTATTTACTTCTGATATGAATTATTAGAATTAACTTAGGGTCATCAGACTTCGCTTGTTAGCAGAAATCTTTAAAAAAAACGCTCACTAGGAAAAGAAATACCTCAGATATCTTTTTTAATATATACGACTTTAAAACTTAGTGCAGGATTCAGTATACATTCGAAAGCAGAATACTGTCTGTGAACTCAGGATTTCTGATCACTTTAAGTAGATACCACATTGTCTGCGGACCTTTCTAACGAATTTATCTAATGCACTTTTTAAGTTCTTGAAGCCTTGTTTTCTGAATTAGTACTCATCTTATCTCTTTCAGCCATTCTGCCACTTCTGTAATTGCCTGCTCTTCTTTAAAAAGCCAACAGTTTTCCACCTTAAAGAGTTTTCTAAATGTTACTTCACCAACAGAAATTCTTTGACTCGATAAACGCAGAAATGAAACCCTAAAATGAAGAATTTTGAGGGAGAAAGTAATTGATGCAAATTGCTTTGGACGACCTCGAATGCTGCGTTTCAAGAACAAACTGAGAAAACTAGTGATAATGAAATTTTGCTTTCTCCCATTGCATAAAAAATAAATTAAAGTATTTATTTATTTTACAAAGTATCGTTATTTTTTGGTATGTAAAGATAATTTTGGACCCGTTTTGGCAGCAAAGTGATAGTGTAGAAATTCGCAGACGAAAACGTCCTGTATTCAGATCTCTTTTGAAGCCACCCTATTAATAGCACGGGTAATTAAATTACAAGATTTGGGGTAGCCAAGGTGCCACTTAATTATTCAGCATAACTGAAACACTTTACGTCTAAATGAAATGGGTATTGTGAGAACTCTGGCTGTTTATGAATATTCATGTAAATGTTTACAGAAACTGTCAAAATAACTTCATGACTATCAGGTACAGGTTCCCGTAGTGCATGCATTAGTCCTTCTTTTGTTACAACCAGCAAAACAACTCTTTCCTCTTTTCACAAAAATCATAACAAAATAATGTTTTACTCATTTACCTTAGCAATAAATCAATTTATTGTAAACCAAATAAGTTCATCTAAGGAGTTTTAGTAATTTACGTGTTTACATACGAATATAATTAGAACTGCTGCGCTGGAGACATTCTCTCGCAGTTTCTAGCGCAGCAGCGTGCCAATTGTGTTCATAAACTTCTACTCTATTTTAAGTTGAACTAAATTAGCTCATTGATCATGTCAAGAATACGCATTATTGGAAATGTTGCTGCAGCTAAAAGCCACATTAGTTGCTCTAGTCTTATTTCAGTACTTAGTGCAACAGTAGTTCCAGAAGTGAATTCTTACTCAGTCTATTTCAAAACATGAATTAGTCAATGACGCTTGCAAATGTATCACTTTCTCTCCTTATACTGAAATACAGAACTTTGGAAGCACTTATTGTCTCAGAATTCTCTCTCTTACAGTCCAAAGTACCATGGTATCGTATTAGTTATAAAGAGCTTCTGTAATGAATTGTGCTTCTTAACAAGATAATGTCTCAGGCAGGTTTGAGTCACACCCCACATCGAGGAATTAAGGTAATTGCATCGAATGCAGCAATAAAGAGAACAGACTGTTCCGACGTAAGAGCATTTAAGATAAATACCGAAGAGTTAATCTCTTCCTGTAAAATGTTAGCTGTGTAAATATAATTGTATTCTGTAATAACTTTAATTATTGAGCATATTACATCCTACATGACCTGTGTTCCCATTATGGTCTGCTGAGAAAATCGAAAACTCAATATGTCGTTTATTATTTGCTGTACAATAAATACTATGTCAATGGAAGCTTTTCATTTGGATATGTTATTTAGTTTAGGTCAGTACATATTGATTTTTCTTAAAGATTTTGTGTTGCTTATGTCTTATTGGACTCCGTTATGAAATAATTTTACGTTGTTCATAATCTCAAAGAATTAAATTCTTCCCGGGCTAATTATACCTAAACAAATATATAATAGGATATTATTACTGTTATATTAAGAAAAAATAACATCTATGATTCTACTTTGGAAATATTCTAGATTACAATGGCGAAATTTTTAATTTCATATTCACTGTTTGCTCTTAAAAATTGATGATATGGAAGATCATAGTAATAAGCAATCCAATGAATTAAAAATTAAATTTGTCTTAATTGCTTGGCGGATAATAATCTGAGTTAGCAGTTAAGGGAAATATGTGTTCACATTTACGTAACCGTGTTTTTTGGAACAACTGTCAAAGATAATAGTTTTGATGCGAAACCATAGTGTAAAGTTTAAAAAAATATATAAATACAGTAGTTCCTTTCAATAAGAGACACCCACCGGACCGAATATTTTGTAAATGCAATACAGCTGTCTCTTCTTTAGAAAGTATATTCCCTTAAGAAGGCAGCGAATTAAAACCATTTAAACAGGCTTGCTGGCATACATTATGCGCTCGAAACAGTACACATTTTCGGAGGAAAGTAAGAAGCAACCAGGATCAGAAAAAGCATCAGTTTTTATACGTACCTGTGAAGTCGTTTTCCAGAGTTTCTTTAAGCAAAATATAGATAAGATATTGAACTTTTACGTCAGTTAACATGTATGTAAGTTATTTAAAAAGGTGAAAAATTCACATTAGTATTTAGATAAAATATTTACAAAATTATTTTTTTAAAATTAAAGAAGCCCTCGACAGCAGTTACTAAATTGCATTAACCAATATTCAAAAATTTTATTAAAATGTTATTATTATCTTTTACATTAAATGTATGTAACGATAAGTATACTATTATCAATAATTCTTATTTTATTTTCGCCATTAAAATGCTCGGAAATTCAGATTTTAGCTTTTTCAGGATATATATAAGGAAACAAACATGTTGAAATTATAGTTTTCTACATTTCACTACACTACTTGCTTCCTTAGAAAAGTGAAGAAAGGCATCTATTTGAAGTGAGTGCCCATATAGGAAGCTACTTAAAAAGAATGATAGAGTAGTAGTGAAAAAACCATGAAATAGAAAACTTAGCATTCTACTTAACTCATCATTTCTAAAAAATGCCTGAAATAGATAAAGATCACGGTGGGCAACAACAACAACAACAAAGACACTGATATTCCTATTTAGCACTGGTCTTACTGATGACAGAAACGCGAAGCTTGGAGAGTACACAATCCAACGAGTTGCGCGACGACTAGTTGACGAGTTGCCCTTAACAGTCGTTTCAGTCGTCAGTGTCTTCAGTCGTTTTATCGACGAGTTACCCTTCACAGTCTTTCCCATATTTGAGAGAATATATACTTATGCGAAAAAATACAGGAGCACGTGCATTTAACATTAAATAAAAGTTTATCTCGATATTTTATACTTAATATGAATAAATGCAATTGAATACTATGTTAGCTGTAACCGTAATTCTACTCTTTTGCTTTACAAAAATCTCGAGAAGCAGAAATTACTAGAGTCTATCGCGACCAATTTAAGAGATATAAAAAGGCAGACAGAGAATATCACCTCAGTAGTAATTCAACCAATGTGAAATTCTAAATCTCAAGTAGATAAATTAATATTAGGACTGCAAGCTCTTCAAATTATGTTAGCTTTCTCCGAAATTGATGATTAACTCCGATTGGTCGTCCAACACAATAATCCGCCCACTCATCCATCTCTTCACAGCTAAGTATTGTTTATTGAACCATTGCCAATAATTCTTTACTTCTTTTTTACTAATTTAATACTAGAGTAGAACGAATTTAGAACTGGATGGATGGAATTGATAATGAATGAAGATTATTTGGTTACAAAGAATGTTTTTGAAAAATTTAATATTCATTTAATACATCCTTCCAACAGATTTGGTTTTGTTTTTGATAAAATTAATCTAACTGTTGATGTATTTGATATTTATACAGATGTTTCTGGGGTCGATGGTAGCGTAGGAGCTGCCTTTGCTGTTTTTTACTACGGAATTGAGGTGGATTGTAGAATGTTTAAGTTGAACGCATATAATTAAGTTTTCCAGTTAGAAAGTGAAGCGTTCATACAAGCTTTATTATGGATTAAAAATACCTTGTTTATACCGACGTCTGTATATATTTACACTGACTGCCTGTCACTTCTTCATGCGCTCTCCCACCCAGACAATTTCAATCCATTAATTGTTGAAATTAAGAGTCATTTAGAAACTTTGAGTTCATATTTAAATATTAAGCTACATTAAGTTACAGCTCATATATGCTTTATTGGTAATGAGAGAGCCGACATCCTGGCCAAGCAGGCGGTCTCAAATATCAGTACAATGGATATTGAAGTAACAGGTTCGAAGAGAATTGCTATTCGAAGAATGAAAGAATTTTATGTTAACAAATGGAAAATGCAGTGGTTCTCTTCGCCTAAAAACAAAGGATTTATGGAACTAATTAAAATCACGAATAAAATGAAATGTATGAACAATATTGATGTTAATCAGGTTTTAACCGGACATGGTAGGTTTCCGTTCTATTTCAACCGATTTAATCTGCAGGAAAATAAAGTATGTAATAGTTGTCAGGTTGATAGTGATGCCAGGCATTTTGTGGTTGATTGTAGTTTAACAGCCTCTATCAGAAAGATTTTTAACATTACTGATTTTAATGTAAGTGGCATTAATTTTAAAGTTTTTAAATCATACGAGTATATTATTGCTCTAATGAAGATTATCAATGAAAATAGGGCGCTTGTAGGAATCTTCTGTTAAAATTGAATTCTGTATTTATATGTATTTTAAATATCTGTGTTCTATGCTGTGAATTTTTTTTTTCTTAAATTGTGTGTTAGATGTGTTTACTTATTTTTAATTTAGTATTTTTGCTTGTTGCTTTGGGGTGGCTGAGTTGCTGGCTGCCCTCGTTTGTGGAGAGACGGGTCCCCTTCTTTTGAGCTATGGGGACACTCGTGTCCAGGTGGGATAAAGGAAGCCTCCAGATTCTTACAATTATTACTTCTTTTTTACTAAACACTGATTTTTCCTGAATCATCTGTTCTCTCAGGGATTTATCTCAACGACGTCTGCAGAGTGCGAAGTGGACGTGGCCAGAAACGTCACGGAAAGGAGGTTGCACATGGACCTTATAAGAAATAGACCAACCTAAATGGGTTTTCTTTCTCGTATGATGCTGTCCCCTTGACCACATCTACAGGAGTAGGGACGACTTGCAGAAACTTAACAATGGTTGGCTATTACAGCGCGTAAGAAGAAAAATATAGTGATAGCGCCTCTTTCCACAATTAGGATTTTTAGATATTTTTATTTTTGAAATTCAGATTGATTTTTAAAAAATTTAGCATGTTCAACAAGCATAATTAAAGTTCCAAATAATTATCAAGCTGTTGCATGATTTCAGGCCTGAATATTATTTTAGCATTTCCTATGCTGTAAGAAAATTTGTAACTACTTCTTTTAGAAAATAATATTTTAAATATGAACTCATAGAAAAATTCAAACAAAAAATTTTCTCATACAGTTTTTAAGCTTTTTATTGGTGTAAATAAGAAAAAATACTAAAATGCCTAAAAATGAATTTTTGAAAGTTTTTGTTTCAAATTCTTAATTTTTAATTTCTTAATTAAATTCTTAATTTTTAATTTCTTAATTAAATTCTTAATTTTTAATTTCTTAATTAAATTCTTAATTCTTAATCTATAATTTTAAAGTTATAGATGAATATTATAGCATAATATTCTACAAAGGAGTTTTATATCAATTATATTTCATAATACATCATAGTGATAAACACTTTTAACTCTAAAATAATTTTTATGCATTTATTCTAAAGTTAAAAATTGTTTTTAATTGTAATAATTAATTGTGCTATTATTTTATAGTGATTATTTTTAAATTTATTTATAGATCTGCATAATATATTTTTATATACAATGAATTTATTATATTAACCAAAAGGCGTGTTAGCCCAGAAAGTCTATTAGTTTCGAAATGGGATTTCGCGTTGTTCTATAAATGACAATTTCACTTTTCAAATTGTTGCCACCAAATATTATCGCCCTGTATTATATTTAAATAAATTAAATAATGAAGAATCTGCATGAATGTGTGCATGTTTCTCGTATTGTGAAAAAACGACAGTACCTAGAGCTATCAAATTCTGAATAACGTAATCCTCCACCCGAACATGGGCATCCGGTCGCCCATGTTCGGGTGGAAAAAAATTACATCCAGAGCACGAGACTGTATATCGGAAATTCTGTGTGATATTGCTGTTGAATTGAATTTTATGTGGTTTACGTCCGAAAAACATGATATTTATTAAATAAGGGTAACACAAAAATTAGACAAAAAAAGCCCCCGTTTGGGAGTAATATAAAATCTAAAGTGCTTCCAGATTTTATTTTATGTTACCTTTTTTCTTCCTATTACACTCAGAAAAGTTTATGCTCCGAATTTTATGAATTATTAAAATAAATAATCATCTTGTAGTATTAATAATTAATGATCATATTGTAGGGTTTATATTTATTTTAACTAACATTTATTTTAAGCTATCTTTCCTCAAGCCTTTACTTTCCCCTAGAATTGCCAATGCTAGAGTATGTAAATTGTAGTAGAGCGAGCAGTATATTCAAATTTAGCGGAAGTAAGTTGAGTTTAAATAGAAGGAAAACGAGATTGTAGGTGTGCTTCTTGAATCGCGAACGTGAAGGTTGCTAGGTAGAAATTTAAGAACCACGCGTTTCGGCCTCTGTGTCTATCTCGGCAGTTTTTGCTGAATCTTTCAACTGCTTAATTAGTAAGCTCACTGAATCTCAGCGGTATTTTAGAACGCGGTTAGGTTAGTTTAAGATCTCAGAACTTCGTGGATAGTGATCTCGCTATTTTATTCATCCAGTCATTATTGTTCAGTTTTACGTTCTGTTTCAGTTAAACCGCCGGGTCGGCGTAGTTTGTGAGCGTCACGTGAACGCAGCTGTTATTTTTAAAGTTGAATAAAAAGGGCTTTAAACCCTTCTTACGTGTCTTTGTAAATTTACACTTCGTAGCAGTCACTACCACAGTTGCTGACAAGTTGGGGACACACGATACTACATGTAGTATCAATCTTATTTAAGTTAACTTTATTTGTATACAAAGTAAGTTTATAAATCTTGTGTTTAGAGTTTTTACCGTTTTAAAGAGGTAAAGATGTTTACACAAGAATTACGCGTGAAAAAATTGCGCTAAATGCAGTAAAAAGTGCTATGATCAGATATATTAAATCTTATTTGCAAAAACTGTGACTTTCATAATTTCATGACTTTCTTATCACTTAAACAATATATAATGTTTAATAATTAAAAACAGTTATGTGACACAAATACCCTAGGTTTCAGTGTTTAAAGTAAGTCCCTACTCCTTTTTGTGGACATGTGGGTGACGCGCTCTTAGCCCATTGGGTTAGTCTATCTCTTAAAAGGTCCATAAGGTTGCAGGGGCTACGTCATCCATAACATCACCGGAAGGCACGGAGATTGTAAGAGTTCGCATGTTTCTACTTCAAAATTAGATTAGGCAACATTGAAAGTTTATATTAATCGATTGGCAACGGATTGGATATGAATAATAGTTAACAGTTATAAAATAAAATGCTTAGTTGAAAACTATCAGATTAAAATAACTTAAATGAAACTAACTAAGAGGTTTAAATATGCGAATTTTACTAAAATACTTAAGTAAAACAAGTTAACAAAAGCTTGATTACGATAACAAATTATTAAAAAAAGTGAATGAAAATTTAGAATATGTTGGAAAGAAAAAAGTGCAAAAGCTACATGTAAAATTAATTAAGGTTCATGTGTATAGTATGAAAGTATAATAAACAAGTTAAAAATTAGAGTACTTTAAAAATTACGGACGTTAAAATGTACGAAACGAGTTAAAAATTACATCTAAAATTAGATAAATTTCATATACTATATTGTCCGAAAATATAGGACTTAAGTTAAAATTAAGAGTATGTTTGAAATTAGATGGTTAAAATGTTTAAAAAAAGTTTAAAATTAAACGAGAGTCATGTATATAGAGTGAAAATATCACAAATTAGTTAAAAATTCAGAGTATATTGGAAACTAAAGTCGGAAAGTGGAATGATATCAAGTTAAAATTTACATCTAAAATTAAGTAAAAGTCAGTTATATGAACTGAAAACACGGGAATTATGTTAAAATTAAGACTATGCTGCAAATTGCCAATGTTCAAATGCATGAAAGAAGAAAATTGGATGCATCAAAAGTAGCCTATGAATTTGTGGGTTTGCTAGCTAAAATGCTTTCTTCCTTATCGAAGAGGGCCCACCAGCGGCCGAGCGGTAAAGTCGCTGAACACTGGTAGTTCGGTCCGAGGTTCGAATCCCGCGAACGGGCTGGCTGCATGGGCGTTTTCGTGGTTTTCCCCATGTGTAACGTGTATACGAGCCAGTTTCCCTTAGAAAGTCCTCCACGAAAGGCATTCCTCCCCTTAGGCAGATAGCCCTCGTGTGCTTTGCCATAATTAAATACACCACCTACACCTACACCTACATCCTTATCGAAGATGGGAAGAAGGAAACAGCGAAAAGTGGTTTGGGTGGTTTATGTGATTGTGGCAAAGCCTCAAGGGCTATCTGCCTAAGAGCAAAAATTCCTTCGTGGAGGACTTTCTAAGGGAAACTGGTTTGTATACACGTTACATATGCGGAAAACCACGAAAACGCCCATGTAACCAGCCCGTTCGAGGGATGTTCAGCGACTTTACCGCTCGGCCGCTGGAGGACGAGACGGCGAAGGGAGTCGTGAGAAATAAAACCAGACATGACAATTACAAGCAATGTCTTCAAAATCTGATCTTATATGTATGCATATGTGCGCGTCTTAAACTAAATGAGTATTGTGAAATTTTTCGTAACACTTTTAGAAAAAAGAGATCACACTATTGAGTGGTCATAGAAACCCACGGTAGTCGTTACCACCACGGTTGCCGTTGCCATTCGATTAACATAAACTTTCAGTGTTGCCTAATCTAATTTCGAAGCAGCAGCATGCGATCTCCTCCACTTTACCATCTCCGCCCCTTTCGATGATATCATGTATGATGTAACCCCTGCAACCTCCCTTCCCGTGACGTCACGCCCAATCCATACTCCACAAATAACATAAGACTGCTCGTTGATTAAATTTTTGGTTTTTAAATGAAAATAATTGAGGCTAACTTTAAGACAGACTAATTTAATTTTAGCTATAAACCTAGACGATCAAGAATTGCGTTATTTAAAAATAATTAATCAGACTGAATGCAAATTGATATTTGCGACGATGTCTGCACATTTTTATACTTATTTCGCAGATTAGCCGATATATCTGTTTATGTGTTTGTTCACTTAAGAAGGCTCTGTCAAGAGGATTATAGTTTCATTGTGCTAATTTGCATTTTCACAGTTTTCTGTTTTGCTCTGCTCTACTGTATTTATAAGAAGGTAAGCCTTACAGTTAAAATGTAATAACATTGCGTTCTGGAGGAAGCTCAGCTTTTTTTGTTTCCAAGAATGCAATCTATCTTCAACATGGTAAGTGCGGAACCTTGTTCGATTGCGAAAATAAATGCTTGTATCTTAACAGACTTAAAAAGCTTGAAGAAATGGGGATACTGTTTCCTTTTGTCTTTAGGCGAATAGCTAGAAAGCAAAACCTCAGCTTGAAATCCTACGTTTCTAGTTTACCGTTTCCTTATTTCCTTTCTGTTTTAAGAAATGTATCCCCAGTTTCGGTTTTAGTTGAATTTTGTTTCACTGAACTCGTTTTCGTAATGTGTCATCTTCACACTTGATGCACGATTTCTCTTGCTTCGGAGCTGTGAAATTTGAAAAGACCTAAAGTTCGACTAGATTTCAGTTCCATAGCTGTTACTGTGAACGATTCGGAACATTAACAAATGTCATCAATGAAGACATGGCCTAAATTAGGAAAAGATTGTCTCAGTACGAGGAAAAATGATCGAAATATTTCATTTCAAAATTTTTAGATTTTGATGCCATGTTCCATTTGTATTGAGTTGACCTCTAGTAAATAAATGATGACCTTAGTAAATAAATTACAGTAAATCAAGGTTGACGTTTGCTCCTTAAATGAAGCTCAGTGACATTTTTTTTTTTTTTTTTTTTTTTTTTTTTTGTGTTTTACCAATGTGTTTCAATTTTCAATTTTAGGACATTTGGTATTTTCGCAAAAGTAAATTATAAAAATTACTTTAAAATTTGCTATAAACTATTAAAAATTTCTTATGAGTAATTTATAAGTTCCCAAAGTCTAAAAATACGTTACTAATATTCTAATGAACTTTTAATGCTTTAGAATCATAATTTGGTAATCGTAAATATTTCACTAAAGTACAAATATTTTTAAATCTTAATTAATGCAAATAATATTATAAGTTGACTATGTGCCAATAATAAAGCCTTTAATTGTTATCTAGAAAGCAGACTTTATAGGAATCTTTAAATAATATCTCCATTTTGAAAAAAATTAAATTGATCAATATTTTTCATAATAATCTGCATAAAAGTGCTCGTTACTTAATCTCTTAACATCAGAAACTTATTTCAAAACAATATTTTAATTTTAGTTACGTACAAATGCAAACATTTTGATTTCAAATTTGTATATGTCTCTGAATATAATCTTCGATTTTATTATCAAACATCTCTCTCAATTATTGTCGTATGGGAGTCAAACATTTTGTGTTAAATTCTTATAATAAGAAAAAAAATTTCTAAACGGGAGTGGAGAAAATTTTCCAAAAAGCATACGGAAAATTAGGAGCGTATAAAAAGTCAGGTTTCGTAATTTTTAAAATATCGATTTTTTAATTAAAAATGACAAAACGCGAATCTTCGTATCAGGGAACACATTTTTGTATTCGAAAGTATATGTCGACGATTAACGCTTGAGAAACTAAAGGCCGGGCATGTAACTTTTGTGGTATGGTACATCTAAACCAGAACTGAATAACTACTAGAATTATGAATATATGGTGTTACAGCAAATGCTTAAAAAGACAAATAAACTAACTTATTGTCCCACATCTATTTTCATTATATACGATTTAATGAGTACGAAACGAAAACAGAATATTAATAAAAAAATCATTAATACAAAACAGTTCCAGATATATCAGAACGATCAGAATGTTGATGTGACTATTCGAAACAGTCATTAATCAAAATAGCCACATTAAGGAGCCAGAATATCAAAATCGTAAAAAACAACCTTGTATTTAGCGTAGGTATAATGAAACACTCAATCGATTTCGATGGCAGCTAAAGTTCCCTCCTCATCAGGAGAAAGAAATACATAGAAAGAAGAAAATAGGAGAAGGAGTCACAGAAACACGTGGAGTCACAGAAACACGCAGTCCTTATCAGCACTGCACATGGTTATAACTAGATTTTTAATCAGAGTTGCACTGGCCGCCTACTTTTACTGAACCAGGCTATCTGATCAAGCATAAAGAAATATTATTTTATTTGAAGTTCAGATTTTGAGCGTAAGGTGCATTTGCCCCTCGCTCCCTATCTTAACTTCGCTAATATTTCTTTATGCTTGATCAGATAGCCTGGCTCAGTAGTAAAGTAGGCGGCGAGTGCAACTCTGATTAAAAATCTAGTTATAACCACGTGCAGTGCTTATAAGGACCACGTGTTTCTGTGACTCTTTCTCCTATTTTCTTCTTTCTATGTATTTCTTTCTCCTGATGAGGAGGGACCTTTAGCTGCCCTCGAAATCGATTGTGTGTTTCATTATACCTACGCTAAATACAAGGTTGTTTTTTACGATTTTGATAGTCACATTAGCCTGTTTCTCTTCTAGTCTCGAGCCAGAATATTTTGTTTTTCAACATGTTTTTAAAATTAAAACTAATTGATTTAAATGTAATGCTGCTTAAAACATGTAATTTAACAGTTTGGAAGAAACATTTGTTATGGGATTAGGTGATATAAAGTTTGTAATCAATAAACAACTATTTGTCTCTATTGTGTAGCTATTTTACTAAAACGCACACTATTTTCATTAGTTCTCATGCATTAATATTTAGTTTTTTAACTTATATTTTATACCTGGATCATATCTGAAAACTTAAATCATAGAGAAAAATAATGCAGGTTAATATTTATAATTATTTTATTTTTATCTTGGTTGTCATAGTGTATATAATTCAGTTCTACGTTACTTTTAATTGAAACCCAAGTGTTTTCTTTAAAAATAGCTGTATGTTATAATTGTATGGTTATGAAGCGAATGAGCTCAAAAATGAGCATTTATTTCATTTTAAGTTTTTGCAGAATTAATGTAGACTGTAGAAGTTTTTTAGAATTAATGAATTTTATAGAATTAAGTCATGTTATTTTTTAATGAAATGAGCAATTAATTCATGTTAATTTTTTGTAGAGTATTGACTCTACAAAATATTAACATGAAATAGCTGCTATGCAAACTTTCAAATAAGAATAAAATAGAACAATATAATAGTTAGATTAATTTTTTTGCGTAATTTACGTTATTTATTGCTTATAGAGCTACCCTCTTAGAAAAACTTTAAAGAAAACGGGCTTTCATTTTTATATTGACATGGAGAAAGCTACGAAAACACTGGAACTGATTTGAGACAAACGATCAGGATTGAATGGTTGTTGTCTATTCAGCCACTGAAAGGCTTCGAAACTATAATCGGCTAACTGATTATCTGCTAAATCTTTAACGAAGAATATTGTTAACAAAATTTTCTTTTACTTTCATATGCAGTATACATTTAATTCAGATTAAGCTTCACACAAAAACGTTATTCATAAGTGTTAAATATTCCTAACGTCAAATAAAAATTCTCTGATTTAATCTTCGAAACTAAGAATATGATCGATATGATCATTAAAATACTTGGTAGTGAAATGTTACTAGAAAATGAGATATCTTTGGGACAAGCATTAACCTTTCAGGTTTGCACATTAAACAAATGGTCTGTGAACACCAAATCTACTTAGGTAAGGATCGTTAAGTTAGTGAGCAAGCTGAAGAATAATTACGTAATCAAAGTTAGAACGTACTAACAATGTAGCGTGTATAGAATGCTAGAAACATCCTCTGTCTTAAAACGAAAAACAAAACGAAAATGAAAACTCATTTTACATACTCCTACGTTCTGCATTCTGTTGAAGAATGCGAAAAAGAGAAGTTATAGCAAAGGCTTAAATCATAAATAACTGGTTAATTAGCATAAGATTGCCTACAGCTGTCATAGAACTTTGAAAATACTCCCAATAAAGCAATTTTTTCTTAAGATTACTCTTTCACTAGCAATACTTTATATAATGGTGTGAATAAGGTTTTAAAAAACATTTATATGCAGTGATTCATTTATCTGAAATTTACTTTTTGATTCTTTTGTACAAAGTAGAATCTTTCTAAATTGCCCTAAGTCCTCAGGTACAACTAAAGAGATAATTTAAGACTGACGAGCCATGGTAGTTATATCTGAAACAATTCTCACTTTGTTTAAGTTGAAATTGCATGTTTTTCTTTGCATTATTAGCTGAATTAGATATTTTTGAGTCAGGAGAATTTTCCTTAATATCTAAATGGTTTTTGTAAACTATTTGTCACTTAATGAGTCCAGTAAATCTGAATGATGTCATATCCTGGAACAATCTGGTAAGAATTTCAACTACTTTGGGTAAAGTAAAATAAATTGCTGAACCACCTATTTCGAGTTTCGAATCCTAAATTCAAACTCGAACTTACAGACATGTAAGGATTACTAGAGGCTTTAGGGCCTTTATTCTTACCATGCGATAAACAATTTTAACTTTAGTGAATAGTCTAATTTCCTTAATAACATAGGTTGAACCAAAGACAAATTTGCAGCAGTGTCAAGAACAGATTCATATGTCTGTTTTATTAATTAAATTATTTAATTATTTGCATGTTGTTACAATTTTCTGAAATACGTGACATTAGAAATTTTTGAATTCTACATTTTCATTACCCTGGATTTTTGCTAATTATATCTGTACTGACTGTTATAAATTTGCAAATTTTTGCAGTGATTTGGATATTTTTATGACCCCATAATTTATGGACTCTTGAGAGGAGTCTAAAATTCTTACACTATTAAATCTTGCAAGAACCCTTTGCTAGCTTATATGATACTATGATATTATGATACTATACTTTTTGTCAATTTCAGCTGGAATTTTATCAAGCTATTACTGGTACCTCAAATAACCCCGGCTACGGAAAACACATATACCATACATCATAGGAGAATCTTAATTTGGTAGTGCAGGATAAGGGTGAGGAGATGGCCCAGGTCAGTGTAAGGTGAAATTGCATTTAACTAAGCGGGAGAGTTATGAAAAAGATGTTTTGAATATTAGGCCGGGTTTCTAAAATAATGAGTAGCTTAAGGTCTTAAATTCATGTCTATTTCTAGAAGTTCATACTTAAAATTGTCCGAGCAGTTAACGTCATCTTTGGATACTGCTTTATTGTATAAGTTACTATTAAGTTTGTTTGTGAAGGTGGCCAGATTTTGAATTTTGAGATCCCTGTGAAGTTATTCATTACGAACAAACCAAGGCGCTCCTGTGATCTTACGCAGATAACTGTTCTGGAAAGCTTGGACTTTGTTTATGTTAGTGTTGGAGGCTGTGCTCCAGGCAGGGAAGGCGTATGTGAGGACACATCTTAGAATGGAGGTGTAAATACATTTTTTGCGCGTTAACCCTTTGCGGAACAGTGTATCCGGTCTGGACACACCTAAAAGTTTCCTTCTGTACGCACAGAAAAATTAAATGAAAAGGATTTATAGGTTACTATAGGTTACTCTGAACCTTCTTGATTTATAGTAGATGGCAGCTCAACACAAACCAGTCCATATATTTTAGCCATGTTTAGTTTTTTAAGACCCTCATTTTTCAAAGAAATCTCCCAGATTTTTTTAGGGTATAAAAGGAATTGTTTGAAAATTTATAAATTTCTATGTTATTTTTTGGATGTATGCTAATCTCCTTATTCTATATTAGTTTTAAATTTTTACCTTGAAATCTTGCCTAAAATCAAACGGCGAACCCTAGGTGTGCCCAGACCGGGCTTACCGATAATCTAGGACAACTAAGAGTCTGTATTCTTTGTTTCTCCGCATCTCATTGGTCAGTTCATTGACAACAATGCTCGTTTCAGCACTCTTTTCGTAGCTCTATTCAATCAGTGTGCCACTTTGGGCACACCCACAGAATTAAAACGATAAGTGGTATCTTCACAAAATTTTACTTGTATACTCCTCTAGGCCTAATTAGACTGCCTACCTTTTTTTTTCTTAAAACTCCAACTTTAAAAGGTATCGTGTCGGAAAGGGTTAAATCAAGTAGGGACGAGGCGTTGATAAGTGAATTAAACTTCCTGGAGACTCCGATGGCTTTACCAAGAGCCACGGATTATTTGTTTATTCCATGTGAGCGAGCCTTTGAAACGGACTCCTAAATAAGTGGCCTGATTTACTTTGGGGACTTTTACATTAAATAAGGTAATATCAATGTCGACATTTTTTCTTCTATGACTCCCTATGAGAAGTTTCGATTTTGTTGCGTTTATTGAAGTCCTTCATTCCTGACACCATTCCTCAATCTCGTGTGTGAATGTCTTTATCCTAGTAATGGCATGTGTGGGATTAAAAGATCTGGAGAGAATTGCGGTGTCATTGCGGTGCAGTGATACAGTTTGCGTTGTCAACTATGGAGAAATCTTTTATATATATTAAATAGAGAATTTGTCCGACAGTACTACCCTGTGGGACGCCACTTTTAATTAAGGTCTTTCCAGAGCGGTGGTCTTCCTGCCTTACACAGAAGGCCGTTATGCCAGACGCGGTAAAATGCTTTTGTCACGTCTAGCATAAGAAAAGCTGTTGTTTGGTGCCTATGTATAGCAGCGCTCACAAATTCCACAATCCTAACTAGCTGCATAGTAGTGGATAATCCCTTCCGAAAACCGAATTATTGGTGTGGAAGAGTACTCAGGGCAGACTGCAATCTATTAAGGATTATTCCCTCAAGAATTTTATCAAATGCTGGGAGCAGGCTGATAGGGCGGAATCCATCCACTTTGGTGCTATCTTTTCCCGACTTGGCGATGAGGATTACAACTGCTTGCTTCCACTCCGTCGGGATACAGCTCAAGCAAAGACATGCGTTATAGATACTACAGAGTTTGTTTATAATTTATTGGGGAGCTGCTTAATCATTTCTTTAGAGATTTTATGTTTGCCTGGGGCTTTCCTGTTGTGAAGTTTAGAAATGATAGAGTTGATTTCAAGTGGAAAGATGAAGACAGGGAGGTTAGTAGCACTGGGTTGACTCAGCCAGTTATCAACAAAAGTGTTGAAGTGGTTTATAAAATTTGGATCCGAGGGGCTGTCATTAGGTGTGAATTGTTTAGCAAAGTGTTTTGCAAACGCGTCTGAGTTTTCCTTGTTGCTATAAATGTATCCAGAATCGGCCGAAGTGGTTTGTTGCTAGTTCTATTTGCTTTGAAGGTGCGATTTGATGGCTGGGTCACGTGAGTAGGCGTAGAAGAAAGAAACTTGCTGAATTTTGGTTTAAAAATGATTTTATTGTTAATAACAATAGGCACACTTTATCTACTTGCTCTTCTGTATTGGGTACATGATGGATCGATATAACGGCTTCAAGGTTGATATCCAAATTTGTACATGGCAGGCTCTGGGCTAGTCACTGGACTTATTCCGAATGATCATACTTATATTTCAATCGAAATCAGTAATATTAGCTCTCAGGAGTTTAGTCAATAGACTGAAATGTGTAAACTGGATTACTTTCAAAGAACTAATGTTTGAAAAGTTTTCGCAGATAAAATTTGGAAATTTTATAGATCCGTGAAGTTTTTTTAATTTAATGTTAGGTACCTCAAAAAGTGAGATCAGTACTGGAACAAATGAAATCCTATTAAGCGTAAAACATATAAAAGCGAAAATAAAGTAACGAAAGAATTTCATTTTCCGTTCTCTCATCCCCATCAACATAGTGTAAGTCTCACTAGAAAGAAATAAATATCTTAAATATAAAGTATTTTGTTCTAACGTTCTAATATTGAATCTTATTTCGCATTTGTTTACTTTTTTTCAGTGTAACATTGTAAATTCCGTTACCAAAGTTTTGAATCAAAGATATTAATATAATATTTTTATGATATTACCAGTTTTAACAGTTACTCAGACAAATTTATAGCAAAAAATTAATAATAATAATAATAAAGTGTACTTATTAAAGTGAAAAACTACTTTTGCAGAACCTTTTCAGCTTTTGCAAGCAAGAAACACTTTCGAATGCGAATTCCAAATTAGAAACCCAATGTGCAATTTTACCATTTATACACAATATGGATATCTTCATACACATGCGCCTTTCATGCAAATCATTTGTTGCATGGCACCATCATGCTGTAGTACTTTTAATGGCAGCAATGTAATTGAATATAATTATCAATTTCCGATTGTCCGAGGACGGATTAATCGGGCCCTAAACGAAAGTTAAGTAAGTTCTTATAGAAAATTTGTTTATTTCGGAACGATGTCAAAATTACTATTTCAATTAATTAATGTGAATCAAAACTGGCTTGTAAACCGATCTTTGGCTGTGATCCTGCAGTCAGAACAGTTTTCTACCAAACTGACATCAATAGCTAGAAAGTTTAGTAGCATGATAGCTATCTATTTGGTGATGTAATGCAGTGTCAGTGGAAAATACGAAAAAGAAAGAATGCGTGGGATAAATCATGTTATAATACTTGGGAAAGCTTTTTTATCTAAAGCAGCATGTAAATTCAATTCAAATTTTTATGCCTTACTTCTGCTTATACAGATTATATAAATATTTACCATTTGAAAAATTCCTTATAAACTTTTTTAAGCGAGCTTGAATTCAATGACATTTATCATATTCTTCTATGAATGTTATTCCCTATTGTTATGTATAACTCAATTCTTCATTCCTGAAGATGCTTATTCTTCTGTTATTTATAACGTGTTCTTTAAGATTTATTTTGAACACTCAATTATATAAGCATTAAAATTACGTAACCAAGTAAACGTATTCTCCAGGTTAAATTGCTTGAAAAATACGAATAAATATTTAATAGTATTTTTCTGTAAAAAAATCAGACAGGTAATTCGTTACTGTATTTCTTAACTCCCGTTCGATTAACCGTGGTTCTGAGTCAACTATGGCCCTCGTCCTCTGTATTATCCCAATTAATCGGGAGACAGACGTGACCAAACAAACATATGTTTCAAGAGTCTTACACTTCTTACTTAAAGTTGAAAGAACGCTGTTAAGTTGTAAAGTTGTAAAAGTTTCCTGCAGAGGAATACATTCTTTGCCTCCATAGGCAGCATTTATGTACTAATGGTTTGAAATAGTGTAAATGGCGATTTTTTCTGCATGGACTAGAGAAATTTGCTGCTTTAAACTGCCTTACACGCAAACAGTTATTTTAAAAGACTAGCAAACAATTAAATTTCGATATTTTCGTTCAATGCATTAATTATTTTTAAAAAAATGCAACTTCTTGCTTACATATCAGAATGTTGATTAGGTATTAATATACTTGCTTAATATTTTATATTATTACATATAATATAGAGACATTAAGTCTATAGTAATATAGAAACTTCAAATCTGTCATCTTGAATGCTTAGGATTTTAAAGGCAACTGCTTTAGAATGAAATATAAGTTGAATATTTAGAAGAGGTATTTAGAAGAAGTATGGTTTTTCAAGTTGCTTTTAATATATTAGAAAGCTTTTGAATGCTCCCAGACATACATTAAACTTTGGTCAGTGCAAATTTTTAATTTAACTTCCAAAGAAATAAAGTGCTCTTGAAAAGTAAGGGAGAATCTCTAAATCGTTAGAAGCTGTCACCTACTACCTTTCACATTCTTGCCTCAGGAACCTTTTTTCGTCATTAACATTATTACCTTATTTATTATAAATAAATCCGTTTATTATTTTGCGCTTTAATTAATCACACAAATAAAGGTATTGGTTGTTTTAATATTTGAAATAAGTTTATCGGTTGTAAATGAATTATTATCTTAGTATATTTAAGAATTTATTATGAACTCAAAGCGGAAATCAAATGAAAACAGCTTCTGAAACAAATGCACTATGGTTTGACAATCAGACATACTCTTACTATAACCCATAAACGCACAACTAGTTTCCTGGAGAAAATGAGGAATAATGGAGGATCAGGATTTCTATTCTTCCTAGGTAATGAAAATACTTCTTAGGCTGTGAAAGATGTTATTCATTTCTATCAAAAGAATCTTGCCAGTGTAGGATACGGAACCTACCTGAATTCTTCTGCACGAATAAATCTGTAAGCCTTGTTGCATGCATCTAAGGAATTACGATACTCATTATTGCATAACAATTTTTTTTTTCAAAATAACTTAATTTTCCTTTAGTGGAACCCAAATGCTTGGATTTAATTTTAAATCACCTACTCCTAGATTTACTATATTTATACACTTTTAATGTTACTGAAGTCTGGTTAATCTCTAGATTAGGATAGAAATCTTTAAATGCAGCTTAGTAATTTTCAAATTATTATTAAACATAAAATATTAGATTATTGTTTCCCAAGGATTGACATCACAAGCACGAGCTATACGTGATATATTAATTTTTATAGACGACGTTGAGAATAACATTCCAAGGCTTTGAAGCAGAAGTAATCCTCAAATATATTGATAATCATATTTTTTAGAAATATAATACAGTATTTTAAACAAAAGGCTTAAAACAAGAAATATTCTTAAGTAAAGCAATATTGGTGGGGGTATTTGGTAACAAAGACATAATTAAATATTTTAAGCTATAGCTAGGTTCATGTACTACATAGAGAGAGAGAACATATTCACAAGGCTTTCGATAATGAAAACACTAAAAATAAAATTAAGTTTTTCTCCTGAAAACTTTTCTTATACGTTTCTGGATGAAGAATGCAAAACATTTTAAAAAGAATGTCAAAAAACATCAAAGAGTTAGATTGAAACAAAGAGTAAATTTTAATACTTATTAACTTCGTTTCATATCATTTTCTTTTGCTAATTTACTTTAAATTAAGCTAGTACTTTTTCCCAACGCGAAGGATGTGCATTGTACTATATCAATATCACGAAATAGAAAAATAAAATCCGCCGACACGATCTCGCTTCGTTAGATTTATGCACGAAACAAAAGACTTTTCCTCTATCTGTCATAGCCAATTCTCAGAGCTTTGCCATTAAGCAAATTATAAAATCTCTAATTTATATTTCAAATTTATCAACCTGATATTGGTTAACAAACTAAACATTTAAGAAATATAGCACTTTAAATTATTTAAATAGGCATTTTACTTTTTAATATTGTATATAACTATGAAATTTAGTTTATAGTATATCCGATGGCTATATTTTATGAACATCTGCTTTCTTGTTATAAATAATAAAAGATGGTTCTAATGCCATATATTACGTAACTGATATAGAAACATTTCACTTTTATATTTTTATGCCATTTTATCTTTTAATTTTATTAAAATTTTTTAATTTTTGGACTTTTTTAATACTTAAGTAATTTTTTAAGGTTAGAGTGCACTCCGAAGTTTTCAGAATGATATTTTTCCTGATGCTACATTCCTGTTTCTAATAACATCTGTTCTCTCATATATGGCGCAATTTGAATGAAAATTACATTTTAATAATTAACCCTTTATTCTTTCTAAAATAAAAGTCACAATGGACAACTTAACATCTCACATAATTTCGAAGTATTTGTAAACTAATGCTACGTATTTACAGTAATTTTTTGAAGATATCTTTGTCCGAAATTTAATAAACATCCAAATTTCAGTATTATTTCATCACAACTTTCTGAATTGTCAAAGGGGTGCTTGCCAGAGATCAAATAGCACGCACTATTAACAGGTCCCACTAGATTGAAATTGATAAAAGATTTCTTGCTTCATAAAGCCACAAGAGAGCCAATAAAGTTCCGTTCAGTTTTATGTTTGAGATCGTACATTTCGCTAATATTTAAACAGTATCAGGAGCTATAACATATACAGATATTCTTAAAATTACCCATCAGGAATAGCACTTTTGGTTGAAATCATTTCTGTCTGAAGTAGTAAATTTTGAGAGTTTCAGTTAAGCAAAAATATAAGCGTTTTGTTGCACTATGTATTAGAACTAGTAAAGAATTGAAATTTGCTGGTGTACAAAGATTAGAGTATACACTTCACCATGAGTGAGGAAACAAGAGCATCCAGTCCGAGTGCTAAGAAAGGAAGGTGAATTTCATTAATATAATGAACATGACACATAATAGTTCGACCAGATTAAGGTTAGGTTCATATAAGTTTAAGGAATGCAAAGCAATTATATAATTACCCAATGAATTCCAAAGTTGTTATTAGAAGAAGGTATTATTCATAATTTTAATAAATTTTCATAAGCCATTACCACCGCTACTATCATTAGTTTGCGTGGTTGTTCGGTTCATAGCTTACCAAGATGTTATTTCTGCTGAAACCATAATCAAATATCACAGTAAGCCCTTATGCTAGTGAGAAAAATAAAAGGTTAATATTTGCTCAAGCTCCGTGCCTCATTTCTGAGTATGATAGGTTGCATATGGCATCACACTTTGCGAACATTTATTGATAATGAGAAGCGTTTCATTTCAGCTTGGTTTGGTTTATTGAAATTACGGTAAAGCACACTAGGGCTATCTGCCTAAGAGGAGGGATGCCTTCGTGGAGGACTACTAAGGGACACTGGCTCGTATACACGTTACACATGGGGAAAACCACGAAAACGCCCATGCAGCCAGTCCGTTCACGGGATTCGAACCTCGGACTGAACTACCAATGTTCAGCGACTTTACCGCTCGGCCGCTGGTGGGCGGCTCATTTAATCATAAGTAATTTGCAACACTCCCCAAAGGAAGAGAGAGATAATATATGAAAAATGCGTAGTTTTTATGAAAAGAAAACATGTAACATGTACAAAAGCTTTCGAAAACGTGCAGTAGATTTTTATTGAAAATATGGAACGCTAATTGACTGATTGGTGTGTTTAAGACCACCGTATTTCTTTTGTGATCTATTAACTTGGTTTCAGTATCACAATCTAAGTCTAGAAATAGTTCATTCTTTTTTAATGTGATCACATAAATTTATTCGTAGTTTTGCCATAAATGGTAATAAGTTACACTTTAAATTATTTGTTTATGACAGCTTTACATACGGACCGTAGTACGTTAATTAACTGTCTAAACAGGGGCTAACGATGGAGACCGTATCGCCCCTGAAACATCGATGAAATTTTAAAGGTGTGAACGAGATCAATGATGATTTAAAGGGGGTAAATGATAGTCGATTTGACGTCAATAGCCGAATATGCACCGGATGTTCAAGCACAAGTCTTATTCAGAATATGCCGGTACACTATGTGTCAGATAAATGTAAGGGGTCGATGACGAAAATCATTCTTTTTAAAAGGGTAGATGTAAAGAAAAGGTTGGCAGTCCCTGGTCTATAAATACATTTTTTGAATTCTTTGAAAGTATTTCATGTGAGTTTTAAAGCCGAGTACATTTAAGTGTCATAGCTCTTTTTATTTTGTGCATATCAGAACTTCAGTTTTTAGCTTTAATACATGTTTCATTTAAGTAAAGTTTGCAGGTTTTTACTTTTCTTACCAAAGCATCCTTTTTGATTTAAAGTTAATTAATTATAGTTTAGAAATGTGTACTTTAACACGTGTAAATTATCATTCCTTTTAAATATTTTCTGAAGGTTTTTACCTCATAAAGCTTGAACTTAAGGATTTCTTCCGAAATCGCGAAATTAAAACAACTTTATGGAATAATAAATTATTCTCCATTCCATAAATTCTTCTTTAAATTCGCCAAGTTTGAAAAATAAGTCATAAAGTTTAAAAAATGAATGTTATGAACGTCAAAATAAAATTCCTAAAAATTATTGAAATAATTCCCTTGTAAAGAAAAACAGTCATAAATAAAATTTAATATTCACATATTAGAAATACTTATAATAATATCTTAAAGCTGTTATAATTAAGGAACATAAATTATCATTAACTCACTAAAAGTTTTAATTTAATTTTTCAACGAGCCGCATTCTAATGGACGTTAGTAACTGAAATAAATTATGTATAATTAACTAAACTGAAATAATCCTTCGCAGAAGCTATAACTTGAATGTGTAAATAGTTAATTACTTATATTTCGTAAAGTTAGGATTGTTTTAATAATTTATAAGTTAAATAACAGCTACTTTGTAATTGAATTTAAAAAATAATAATATGAAGGAAAATTATGTAAATTATAGAGAATTTATTAGTGGTCATTTCATTAGTCTAACCTTTTAAGTTACAAGTGTTTTCCTTTCATACAACATTAAAATTGCAATTCCGTTTATAACTATTTAAAATAACTACACATTTATTTTATATCAGTTTTAACTTGAACAAATTCCTCCTGAAAAATTCCTTGTATAAAAGAGGTTTTATATATATAATGTTACAAAGGTAGGTAAATATTTTTAAATAAAGAATGAGTAGTCGTACAAGAATGCGATTTGCACCAAAATCCGTGCCATAAATTTGGATTTCTAAGTCAGGGAAAACATTACTTCAGGGATCCATCGAATGTTTATGCTGTTCCATAAAACATATAAACCTGAAAAAGAGATTGTTTGTAAAGAGTCTGACAATCCACAAAATTTCAATTTTTGTGCCCGTTTATGTTCACTCACTTTAACGGCGTGTTTCTGTAAGTTTTGCTGATTAAGCACGGCTGTTAAAAATCTTCTACCCAAGTCGGAAATCAGCTGTTATAGCTTTACAACAATCTCGCAAGCAGAAACAAATGGAAAAATGCCAAAACACAATTACTGTGGCAGGGTTAACAATATAGATGAAATCTTAATCCCTACACAAATATAGAGGAATCACTGCGTTCACCGAAACATACTGTGTGGTGAGGTTTCACATGTGACAGGTGAGAGCAGGGTCCGGACACCCGGGCGGCTTTCACTGACTATTCGGGTACCGTCCGAATCCCGCAACTGTCCAGAAAAAGAATACTGCAAACAGGGGCAGAGGATGGAAAACAGGGTATTGCAGATGCTTATTATACAATATAAAGATACTTACATCAAAAAGTGCTGTTACTATGTTGAATTACCACAATAGTAATACATCGTATTACATTATGCATTAATAATGCATTATTATAATAGTCGACGCAGGGACGATAAATTAATACGTATAATAATAAAATTTCCTGAACTCTATAAGCATTGCAGAGCGGTATCAATGCGCATTCTATAACCTATACATTAATTATACATTAATATTACATGCATACAATACATTAATACACAGATAACATAAAAGATACATTCGATATATTAATACACTATACATTAATAATGCACCCAATATATTAAGACATACAATAAAAAAGTACCTAAACTCTACAGACATTTTGGAGAGGAATACCAATGCGCATTACGCAACTTATAGCTATATAAATTATACAATAATAACACATACACACGTCCATTACATTGATACATACATAACATGAAAGGTGCATTCGATATATCAATATAATTACATAATATATTATACATTAATAGTGCACTCGATATATTAATACATACTATAATAAAATTTGCTAAACACTACAGACGTATTGCAAAGCTCTACCAGTGCACATTATGCAGCTTATAACTACATGCATTAATAATACAGGCACACATACATTACATCAATACATAGGTTACATAAAAGGTGCATTCGATACATCAATAAGTGCACTGGATATATTACAATAATAACTTACAATAATAAAAATTTTCTACTCTACAGATATATACCAGTGTAAATTGTACAACTTATAACTATATACATCGTTATACATTATACAATAATAGTACATCCATACATACATTACATTAATACATACATAAGTTAAAATGTGCATTTCCCTATTCTATCAGATTGAGCATTAAAGTTATGCATTGATATTGCATTAACTGGTATGAAGATATTAATATCCATGTAAGAGTTAGGACTCCTATGGCTGGATGGGACCATGTTCCGCACTGCAGAGTTCAGTGCCTAGCGCTTCGAGTTTTTGCATCATTAGTCATATTTTCCTCTGTATTAAAGGTTGCTTGACCATAAATCTTTTGTAGGCGGTTGTGTTTGTAGTTGGCAGAGCGTGGTGGAAGTCTCGTGTAAGTGGGCATGATGTTAGATAATGATCAGGCTTGCCCACATCTCCCACATACACAGATATTGGTAGTTGTTAGGTGAGGTTTCACAGTATTTGTTACTAATAGCTTGTTCATTTAGGTTAAAATAACACGCCGAATAATGATTATTGGAGAAGTCAAACAACAGGAATCAGCGTAATATTTGTAAGTTTTGCAGGACTAGTTTGTATGGTTTAACTATAGAACTATCTTCCTCAGCTGCCTAAGTCTAAATGAACGAGATAAGATATGGTGATAAAATTAGATAAAATAAGAATGGCTGGACAGAAAAGAAGCTAAGTTTGCCATCTATTAATGAAACAAGGAAGCTAAAGCATAATTTCCTTAAAGGCTGGAGATGACTGTAGTTTCGGGCAGAGTCCTTTCCGTCGAGTCGGATTCCACAGCCACACCTTATCTCCTTCGTTGAATCGATGTCCGGTAGCTCTCGTGTGGTATCGGGTCTTCACCCTCTCCGTCGCCAAGTTGACTCACTCCAGTGAAAAATTGTGCATCACTTCAAATCGGGCCTGGGGATCTTGGATGTATTCCTCAGTTGATGAAAGAGCATCCGGAGGGCGATCAAGCAAGAGATCACAAGGGAGACGAAGATCACGATCGAAGTGCATCTGAGATGGGGAAATATCTGCTAGTCTCGTCGACAGCACTGCGGTAAGCCAGTAAAAACAGTGGTGACTTCTTGTCCCAGTCCTGTTAGTTTTGGGAAACCACTAATTAGAAGTTGTTAAAGATGTTTCGATTAAGAAGTTCGCCGTTCTAAAAATCGCAAACATTTCGTGACATTTTCTCCTCCAAAGATAAACTTTTTATGTCTAACACTGGCCTCATATTATTTCTTTCCCCCTTCCACCAGCTGTGAAAAACTTGTTTAGAAGTTATATTCAAATCGGTTTGAACCGCGTACCTATCACACTGAAGGACGTTGAATAACGACCCCTAACCAGGACCATAATACGCAAAGACGGTGTAACCCTTACAGCAAATATTTTTCCCTATGACCTCACTTTTTGCACCCAGACCCAAATCTATTGCAGTCTATTACAATGTAAATGTAATTTTTAGTTGTCAAGTAAAAGCTTCATTTAAAGTAAAAATAAGGGCATTAGCTAGTATTGCCTATTTGAAATATCCTTGAATTTTGTTTTATTATTTTCTTGATGTAACAAAAATAGTGATCGAATTTTTTCCCGTGTATTTTTATATATTTAATTAAAAGATTTATTTTCTTTATGTGGAAAAATCTTTCTTTAGCTTGGATATTTAAGGTTCTTATTTAAAATTGCAATTATTTAGTTTAGAGGTTTTTTTTTTTTTTTTTTTTTTTTTTTTAAGCTTATTGCGCTTTTCTTACAGCACAGAAAGTTTTAATTATGTGAAGTGCCAATTTCAAAGAGTAAGAAGATAGTAACCGTTTGTTGCTCTTGTTGAATAGATCACTAGAGAAATGACAATTCGTTTTTTAAATTGGACTGAAAATTCAACATTATTCATAATAAAATTAAGTAGCAAATTTTTTACCATTTTTAATTTTTTAAATTATAATTGTCGCAACTATATGATTCAAGTAAATATTTCCTTTTTCTTATTCTAGTGTCATAAAAGTAAATGGCTTCAAGAATAGTATCTTCCAAGGCTATCCTCATAAAAACGTTTCAGTGAGATTGAAATTAGATTAGGCTAACTTAAATAGTTCTCTAAATTGATTTCTTAAGGTCTTGGTATATGTAGGTTAAAAACATGAAGCATTCACATTACAGCTCGTACATTTTAAATGATATAATAATATATAAAATCCATTTTTCCACTTTGTATTTAGAATTTAAATACATTAAATTTTTGAATACTAAATTTTAATTGTTAACATAAGTCTGTAAGTGTTAAATAAATAAAGGGAACGACGAAATAAATAACGGGAATTATAAATTGTAAAATATGAGAACATTATTCTTATTTAAATATTTCTGTACGACTTTACAATGAAGATACAAAGATTCTACCTAAAGAAATTAAACCTGAATTTGCAAGATAAATTTTTGTAATGTAAAAATATATTATGAGGTTTGTTTATGAAATCTAATTGCTAATTGTTTTTAAGATTTCTACAATATAAATGAAAATTTTACATTAGTATTTTTTTCAAACGTAGACATAGTGGCCATTTCTACCACTTGTTAGTATATAAATTTGTCTCCTCTAAAAAATGGCAGACGACTATTCTCGAACCAAAAAAAGAACATATTGCGGAAAATATTTCGCACAAAATATAATTATACATTTAGGAAGGAACTAAAAGAAAAAATACAGCAATCCAAATTTCATATATTACTGTTTTTTTTTTTAATTACTAAATTTTTAATGCTATAGCTTTCTCTATTAATAGAGATTTAAAAAAGTAGAAAGGTATCGATTAAAAAGTAAAATAAACATTACTAGTTCAAGTTTTGAGAAATGAAATGAAACTTCGAAAATTTCAGTTCAGCAATCTCATTAATAATTGGCGCAACATAATCATAATGGAATTTAAAGCAAGTAATACTTCCATCTGTGTAGGTAAAGGTATAAAACAAAATGCATATATGAAGTACAACATTTCAAAGCCATTCTTAATTCAGAGAATAATACGCAGATCATATCCTCAGGGAATCGTTAGGAATTGAAAAGATAGCATTTAACACCTTCAAATCTCTATGTTCGTTAAAAGAAGGGAGAAAGCTGTGGTGGATCTCCTAAGATGTGTTGAGGGGGGAATCCACTCGACGAAAGTGATCCCCCATCCTTTACTTCCCTAAAACAGCCTCGCTGTGATCCTAATGCAACACCGCTGAGAAGAAAAGTGTGACTAAATAACCCATCAGTCACCCCTATTCATTTTCGACTCATTGTGGGGACTGAAAAAACACGTTGCGACTAATGTATCTCGGGGGGTTACGGTCTAGATCATATTTTACCCGACGAGAGTCCGCCGTTACTAACGGATTACGATGCATTTCCTGTGAACATATCTCTCTCGGGGAAACGGTGAACTGGTTAAACCTCTCTTCCATGCCGTCCAACTGGGGATGTAAAGGCGTCGTTTGGATTTTGTCATTGCTGAGTAGCTTGCAGAATTCTTTGATTACAGCTGAGGTAAAATTCCTTAACTGATCAGAATGTAACTGAAGAGGCACTCCGAACCTGGAAATCCAGTGCTGTATACCTCTGATACAGTGACAACCTCTTGATCAAGAAGCACTCCCAAGATGTCAAAGGCGATACGTTCAAAAGGCGCACCTACGTTGTAACGTTGCAGCTTGCCTCGACTGCGTTTCCTCGTTCCTTTCCGACCTACACAGGCATCGCAAGATCGGCACCACTTTTGTACGTCATCCTTTGCATTATTCCAGTAAAAGTGCTCACGAACTCTCTACAGGGTCTTCATTATTCCAAAGTGAACTCCTGCAGGGCTGTTATGTAGTTCTTTAAGGATATCCGGAATTTGGGATCTTGGAAATATCAGTTACCATCGGAAAATCTTTCCATCATCTGATTCAAATATCCGGTACAAGACCTCATTTCGAATATGGAGTGAGTCCCATAGAGCCCAATACTGTTTTGTCGTAGGACTATAGATCGAAATGTCCTGCCAGGTAGGTTTTTCTGTTTGAAGATTCCATTAATTCAATTATGGGTTTAATATCGCCGTCTTCCAGCTGGTCTTTCATGACTTCATCATCACTACATGGGTCTCTATCAACCGATGTTGATGTTGTAATTTGTCAAGCGACCGGAATCAGCAGCTCGTATTTCGCTTCAACCCTGGAACAATAGCACTAGCTTTCTGGGCAAGGTCGTCTAGACAGGGCGTCGAATAGTGATGGTGATTCCTGGAGTCTCTTTATCCACCTGGCATTTTGACCTTCAGGAACCTTGAAATTTGAAAGCCAGGTCAGTGAAGCATGATCCGTTCGGAGTAGGAATTTTCTGCCATAGAGGTAATGTATGTAAATGTTCTACGGCTTTAACTATGGCGAACAACTCCTTTCTGGTGACACAGTACTTTCTCGCTGGTTTTGATAGGCACTTGCTCCTGTACGCTCGTAGGGACGTTCTCTGTTCCACATAAACTAAATTAGATTCTGCAATGAACCTGGCGAATTCTCGCATAAGCCTAAATAACTACCAACGCAGAAGAAGGGTAAAAATAACCCTTTATTAATTCAAAATAGTTAACAGAAGGGCACGGTCTTCGTGCGTTAAAAAAAAACACCATCAAACTTGCGGTGAAACTAAAAACGTAGAACATAATTCAAGTCAAAACTAAAATAAGTAGTGCTAGATAGCACTTAAGTTACGAATAACAGGTGGACTAACAAAAGCCTAACAGGCGTGATGATAATTCCGATATGGTCAAGAGGCTTACTAGCGTAACAATGAAACAACAACGTAACGTGCGCTGGATGGCGAAAACACGGTCTGAATAATTTCAGAGATTGACCCGTTTAAATATGCCTCGAATCGAGGTTCAACTTCAACCTCGAATCGAAGTGGTGCGTGAAGGTGCAGTTGCCCCTCGCTCCCTATTTTTTGACTTCGTAATTTTTTTGCGTTTTAGTTCATGTGTTATATGTTTGATAGATAGCCTGGCTCAGTAAAAGTAGACGGCCAGTGTAATTCTAATTCGAAATCCGGTTACGACCACGTGCAGTGCTATTAACGACCATATGTTTCTGAGACTCCTTTGCCAATGCTTTATTTTTCTTCTTTTTCCCCTTTCTAGTAATTTCGTTCTCCAGATGAGGAGGGACCTTTATCTCCTCTCGAAATCTATTAAGTGTTTTAATATATGTACGCTAAATATAAGGTGGTTATTGCGATTTTTATTGTCACATTGGCGTGTTTTTCTTCTATTCTAGTGTCCAAAATGTCGTCAGTTCTAGGAAGAGGGTAGCTGTTGTTTTTCGTAACATAGTTCAACCGGCGATAGTCAACTCAAAAGCTAGTCGAACCGTCTTACTTTCTGACGAGGATGATGGGAGATGCCCATGGACTTGCTTGATGACATCGCTTTCTTGCATGTCCTTTAATCAGTATTAAGAGGCCAACTCCGTCAGAAGTTTGATAGTTTTGGTTATATCTTTTTAGTTAATATTAGTGTAGTTTAGTTCTTAGTTTCTTATATTCAAGCCCGAGTATCGGCTTTATTGTACAACTCCAAGACGGAGTTATGTTACACCTTATTGGAATCATAAAGAGTTGTTTTCACCCTTCTTACTTGTTGTTTTCTGTACCACGCACTCAAGCGAATATTCGCTTATCAGTTCTTAAGATTCTTCACATTCAACTGTAACTTTAAAGTGCACAGTACAGAATCTTATAAACTTTACGGTAAAGTGGGGTAAAAATTAAACAGATTAGTTTCGAGAAACAAATTTAAACATCAGACTAGTGTAATAAAACAAAAATTTTAAAATTAAAATTAATAATTTTAAATGTCATGGAAACAAACTATGAATAAAACCAAACAGAACTAAATTAACTCAATTACAGCTCAAAATCAAACTTTTAAATAACTACTTAAAAAAAATAATCACTTAAGAAAATTAATAATAATCAAATTAGTTAACAGTTACACAACAATACGACTAACTATTTAAAATATTTTTCTCTAATGCTGCGTTTTTAGCTTCCATTTTACTTTGTGCTTCTTAACAAAATTAATTATTTGAAATTTTAGAATGAAGGATTAAAAATATAAAGATATGTAACACGTCTAGGTAGGTTTAAAAATTAGATAACTTCCTTTAACACGCCTCGGAAAATTAAAAATACAAATCTAAGGAATTTTGTTCAGTTTAACTCAGTTCTTGTTTTCACATCACTCTATGAATATTAAATGATTTTTTGAAAGAGCTGCATTTGATTATTTCATAACTCTAACACATAAGGAAAAATTCCTTTTTAAATTGATCTTGAAACTATACGCTCTTTCAATCTGCATGTTATTAAAACTTGCTGAAGTCTCATTGCGAACAACATTTAAAATCGTTTACATAATCATGGTTAAATTAAATATTTGGTTCAAATGAGTAAGAAATAAATCAATTTTCCTAATGAAATCTCATTCAAGAAGGTGGGAATCATCATCACGCTAATTTAAGATTGCGAGGCATGAATATTAGAAAAATGTAAAAATATTAGAAAACCCAGTATTTAAAGAGGTTTTGTTTCGTTGGTCGTTAACAGAAGTTAAAGTTAAATTTCTAGGAAAAGATATCCATTACTTCATAAGAGCTAAATTAAAGTTGCGTGCTGGATTGTTTTCGTCTCTAAATTAAAACTCTGCAATCTCATGGATCTCTTCGAACATTCATAAATTTCTGTCTGACTGAATTTAATTAAACTTTTCTAGTTGGATATTATTTAGTTCTGTCTCGTCATAAAGAAAAACTTTTGTAATAATATTTATCAACGGAAAGGCGAATTCTTTGAAAATGTTTCCAAATATTGCATTTACTTTGATGCTAGAAAGAAAGGTTTACTGGCAGTCATCTTTTCTGCTGATAATTTCGGCAGATTCCTTTTGATCTTTTTTTTTCCTCCCTAAAGGATTGCTTTCGTTTCCTCTTTTCTGATCCGGCATTAAAACTTCCGGAGCGTCTTTGGGAGAAAAATGACTCCAAATAAAAAATAAAAATAGATAAACAACCCCTATTGTGTATTCCTCCTTTTCGGAGTATTTAATCCATAAATATTAAGATATATTTCTGAATGTTTTAGTTTGTATGCATTTCAGATGCTTATTGTACTTTAGCTGCATGTTTAAAATCACAAAATCTCATTACTCATGCTGTTTTTTTGTTCTATAAACTAAATCTTGTCTACTTGGCAAATAACTTAACCCATTAGCCGTTGGTGTTGCGTTGACGCAACGGTCAAAATAAATGCGTATATAAATATAACTACCTAAGATATTTTATACCAGCAGATGATTTTGTGTAGGGAATGTTATGAAGATTATTTCTGTAAAAAAATATTTGCCTTCAACAATAATTTTGTTTATAATAATTAATCTCATACTTTAAGCAAAATTTAAGCAAAATTTTCGACCGGATATTTTTGCTGAAAATATTTAACGAAAGAATCGCCGTCTTTATGAGTGGTCTATTTTTAGTCAAGGTCAGCATTTATCAGAACATTACATCAGTCAGATGTTTATATTTGTGTTGGGAAGGAAGGGAAAACAGGTGTTGCGTTGACGCAACGTCAGCAGGAAACGGGTAGTCAACCTCCTTTTTCACTCATTCCTTTGGATGTTCTGTTTCATGTTCTGGTTGTTTAAAAATGCCTAGAACGAGGTATCTTACATTAGAAGAAGCCCTTCAAAGATTTTTTGATGAAGAAACAGATGATGATAATGTTAATAATGACCAGAATGAAGCTGATATTGTTGTTGTTCCCCCAGAAATTGCAGAGGCTAGTGACGAAGAAGAAAGGAATAACAATGTTTTAAATAATGATAATGATATTTTACCAAATGATACTGCTGTGGATGTTGAAATTCCCGTAAAAAGTACGTTTCAGCCTTCTAAAAGCAGTTATAATCATACTAATAAGTTTAAAAAGCAGAAGACTGAAATCTTGAAGTGGATAAAAAAGGAACTGTTAGTTATGTCTCAGGAAGAACATGAAGAAAGAGATAGAAAAAAAAATTATAAAAGACAAAACACAAGGTAAAACTAGTGCACGGATTTTCGATTTTCTTTTTGGTTTAGACATTTACTCTCTTCTCGTTGAACAGACAAATATATACGCTCAGGGAAAAAAAGTGCCCTAGCATTTATTGCATCTGAAGCCTATATGAGAAGATTTATTGGAATATTATTGCTTACAGGATATCATTATCATTCTTTACCTCAAGAAAAAATGTATTGGTCTTTTGATAAGCACATTTCTGTTCCTGTTGTACGAGAATTGATATCACGTTTGCAGTACAGGAATATGAAGCAGAATTTGCATTTGACAATAGTCAAATTGACAATACTGATGAATTACATGAGGTGAGACCGTATCTAAACTTACTAAATATTACCACTTTTTACTACTGGAAATATAAAGTCTGTTTTAGATTTCAGACGAAAGAATGCATTATTCCTTTTGCAAACTCCTATTGAAAGTGTAGAATTAGCCAGAAATATATCAGCAACAGGAAGACCTAGTAAACTCAGCATTCAAAAACCACTGCATGGAGATGGTAGACATTTTATCGTAAAGTCCGTTGATAACAAATGACTTTGTTGTAAAGAGTACCATAGCCAGACTGTTTGTAGATGCAAAGTATGTAATGTAGCTTTACATCATGATTGTAATCAAACTTTTCTTGCTTGAATCTTTCAAATGAAATAATCTGTATTTGTAAAAGAAATACAATGTATATTTTAATATTAAATTAATTACAAGTAAAGTGATTTGTAGATTTATAAAACGTTATACAGCTAAAACGTAATCCTGCGCTCCACGCAAAAGAAACATCACACGAGTACAATCCTTCTCACTAAACATCCGTAGTCTTATTCCGCTGACGTTACGCGAACGCAACACCCGCTTTTTCCACAGGTAAGAGCATTTTTTTTATTTTCAATGTACATTTATGTTATAAATGCTTAATTTAATATTTGTTATTATTTTCATGAGAAAAGAAACATTTCTTGTAGTTTTGGCGGTTAATAGGTTAAGGCATATTCAGTAATGGAAAGCAGTAGTGAAAGATGCCGAAATCGAAATCAGCAGTTATAATAGTGGGTATTGGAAATTTTAAAGTTTTCTCTTTATTACAGTAGATTTAACCAGGGATAAAAATTAACTATTTAGGTGTGATTGATGTCAGGCTTCTTGAACACGGACTGTTTATTAAACAGTACAAATGAATGCTTAGAATAAAGCATCTGTTTTCCGATCGTGGTTTGGGAACATAAGTAAACCTGTATTTTCAAAATAATTAAAATTTTACCGTATGATAATAGAGCAGGATTATAAATATTTTATGTTATTTCATTTCAATATTCTTCGTATAAATCCCTTTCAAAAAATATTGATTAAATTAATTTGTTGATGTCTTAAGATTTTAATTGGTAACTAGAACTCAGTTAGGCTGGAATAAGTAGTAATTATTTCTATTTCTACCTTCTTTAAAAGAAGGGAGAAAATGTGGGTATGTTTGCTTCTAATCGCTATATTTGCCATCTTTTTTTTAAATGGATTACTGCGGTTTCGGCAAAGCTCACGGGGCTATCTGCCTAAAGGTAGGAATGTTTTTGTGGATGGCTTCATAAAGGGGACTGGTTCATATTCACGTTTACACAGAGGTAAAACCACGAAACGTCCTTGTAGCCAATAAGTTCAAAGAATTTTGAAGCCGGATCGAATTACCAGCCTTCAACTATATTACTGCTCGACCGCTAATGAGCTTTTTATCGGTTTAAGTCATCGACTTTTAACTAGAATCTTTATAAAATGCAATATTTCCCTCTATTTTCGTAATTGTTTATTGCGGTATAAGAATAACCTTTTGATATATAAACTCATTCCTTATTTTTTATGCAGTATTAAATTAGATCATTGACTTGAAAGCTTTCTTTCTCTAAGGTTTATCATCCTGACGCTTCCAAAAGTAATTCTCTCCTTTTTTTTTAAAGGAAAAGGAAATTTCTCTATGTATGATCATTATCAACAATGTATACACGAAAGCTTCCATTTTCACGCGAGTTACTGATTCTGGTAAGCTGCTTATGACGTTCATTCTTTGTAATATTCTGGTTTAAGTAGAGTTCTTGTAGAGTAAGTAACAAGTCCAAAGAAGTTTTAAACTACCTTTATTCCAACTCAAAATGAATTAACAGTTGGCCCTTATAGGACGTACAGTAAGCCTCCACTTGTGCTTTAACCCTTTCCGGCACGCTACCTTTTAAAGTTGGAATTTCGACCCCTGCCCCCCCAAAAAAAATTGTAGGCAGTCTAATCAGGCCTAGAAGAGTACACAAGTAAACTTTTGTAAAGATAACACTTACCGTTTTAATTCTGTGGATGTGCCCGACTGAATGAATACAGCTTCGAAAAGAGTGCTGAACCAAGCATTGGTGGGATGCGCGTAATAAAGTAAAAGATTTTGCCTACGATTAAAGAACACTAGATTCTGAATACCGTAGCAGATTTAGCATTACCCAGGGAGTGCCACGCGGAGACCTGCTACTCTACGCTCCCCAAAAAAAGCTCTTCTTGGTAATATCATGATTACATGCGTATAAGTGAAAAAAAGTAACTTGGGTTTATGATATTTACATTATTTTTCATATTTACACTTTCGTCTATTTTTATCATGGTGGCACTTTTCGAAGAAAGTGACATCACCTTTGAAAAGGCACAACCCACGTACCGCCATCCGTATCAGCTTCACTTTCTAAAGACAGTGCGTGTAGCACTTACAGTGCTTCAGAAATGGTCAGCTCTCTCCGATCCATTTGCAAAATAATTAAAAATTCGAAAAAAATGAATTAATATTATATCTACAATTAGAAAATTTAAACATCTACAACTCAAAACTATTAAAACATAGCGCTAACAAAACTTCTTTGAACGAAAGTGAAAGAGAAAAAGAGAGCTGCTGTATGCTGTAGTGAAGAAACAAACAGCTACCTGATAAAATTACCCCTGACCTACCCAAAAACCACCCCAACAATTTCTTAGTTGATAACCAAACCTCCCCCCCTAAAAAAAAAAAAAAAAAAAAAAAAAAAAAAAAAAAAAAAAAAAAAAACCCGAAAATGAAACACAGCTATGGACTCACCTTTCTATTGTGAATGAGCCCACCGGAGGACTGGCGTGAAACAAAAATTCAGTTGTTGATCTGGTCCTAGTGTCTCTGTCAGCCCACTCTGGGCACACCTGATGTTCGCCGTTCGATTTTAGGCAAGATTTCAAGGTAAACATTTAAAAATTATATAGAATAAGGAGATTAGCATATAGCCAAGAAAATAACATACAAATTTCTTTCAAACACTTCCTTTTATATACTAAAAATTCTGGAAGATTTCTTTGAAAAATATGGGTCTTCAAAAATTAAACATGGCTAAAATATATGGACTGTTTTGTGTTTGCTGCCATCTAGTATAAATAAAGAAGTTTCAGAGTAACCTATACTAACCTATAAATCCTTTTTCATTCAATATTTCTGTGTGTACAGAGGGACATTTTTAGGTGTGCTCAGACAGTACATACCGTGCCGCAAAAGGCTAACTCAGAAATAGAAAGTATAAAACTAATCTAATCCTAAATAAAATTAACCTGCCGAAGTTGCACAGAATCAACTAACGAACTTGGCCTTTATTTATTTAAAGATCACCGGTGTATACTAAAATGCACGTAGAAGTGCGACAGTAGAGCAATAAACTTAGATTAATAACAACAACGTGGTCGAAAGGCAGAACGCGCTATCCTACTGAAGTGAGTCAGACTTCAGCTTAAATACTCGTTTCTACCGCATTTGCATAAATTGTAATCCTGAAAACTCATTCTAGTAGGGAAACGTAAGTGTGAGATTAGAATGTGTAGGAAATGCTTCTTCCAAAAAAAAAAAAAATAATTATTAGAAATTTAAAGTAAAACCCTACATCTTCAACTACAGTGTTATAATTTATGTTCCCTTAAAGTAGGAACGATTGCCAGTTACTTTATTCATGATTATTTGAAGAATTATTCATCTTCAATATTCTTGTTCCGACAACAATTCATAATTATTCATCCGTAACATCTCGTTCAGAGATTAATTCGCATGCTACTGAAACTGCAATTTCATTTCCATGTTTTATAGTTACATTTTATTAGCATATTTTTTAAGGAATTATCCCATTCCCCCACAGTGTAAGTGGCAGTATATCCAACTAGGAATTGGAAGCCCTGTAGTTCGAATTCCGGTGATAGCTCATTTAATTTCTCAGGTTTGTCGCTCGAAAAAAAACTTGTACAGGGCCACCTGATCTAAAATATGGCAGACAATAATTCCTCATCCTTGCATTTGGTCGACTGGGCCCTACTTGGAGGGAGACTTGGTCTTGTGCCTCTTCCTACTCGCCCTTTAAATAAGGAGAAAAATAGGGAAATATCGCAGTTCCTCGTGTGCCCTCTCGTGGTGTAGTAAGTGGAAGGTCCATGGTTCGAATCCGGATGATGGCATAGTTGATTTCTCATATTTTCTGCTACGAAAAATTCGTAACATCTGTCTATCATAATAAAGTTGAACCCCCACGATGCTTCTGCGCGTGGGGGAGAACATTTTCTGCATTTGCCGAAAATGCGAGCATGCTTTGAAAAGATGATGAATTTTAATCCGACGGCTTTTTGTGTGTTTTGGCAAGAGTTTGTTGAAGTCTCCTATTTCTTAAATGCTGCATGGCACACAGGTAACCAAAAGTACAAAATAAAATGATGAGATCATTTGCAGTAAATAATAAGGAACACATGGAAGTGTTCACATTGGAGGGGAAATTCCTTTCACTTCTAAGATAAGAATCCAACTTTCTTGGCAGACGTCTTGGCAGCTCTGCCACCATTGGGTGGACTGTATTCGTTCATCCTGCAGCTTTTATATGTGAGGAAGCTTCTCTTAGGGAGAAGTTTCATAAAATAATATCACACAGGGTTAAACGATTTTCTATTTCTTGTGTGAATTCCTCCCAAATTTCCTCTGTGAGAATCTCAATAAGCATATGATGCATGTGTAAACACTCTACGGATTTTACGCTTCGTTTTATATCAAGTTTGTTAAAAAACGATATGCAAAATGTCTTACATATAATTAATTTGTTTTTGAAATGGAGCAAGTTATTTCTTTGTATTAAATAAGAAGGTGGAAGATGTAATTTCGTAAGAGTACAAGATCACAACCATCAGTAATTTCATTATTTTGTTTCGTCTCATGTTACAGAATATTTTTCTCGTATTTTTTCATTTTTTGTACATAGTACGAATAATACATAAATTCGGTTTGCAAAAGCAACAGAAATTCGAATTTGATCAGGCAATTGAATTACTTAAAATTCTTTCAACTCTGGGAAGACAAGAAATATTTTTGCTAAATTAATAACCTTTGAAGAAACACTAATCAAAATATCGCCTATCGTAAAGAACAGCTTTTGTGAGTTAAAACATATTATTGAAAATAAAATGTTTTACATGACAGCTAATACATTATTTTTCTTTAAATCAGATTTTATTAAATTTAGGATAGAACATCTGTATAGATACTATTAATATTGAAATACTGACGCAAAAAATAAAGGTTTCTTAGATTTTTATTTTTGAAGTAAAAAACATCTGATTAACATTTTAAGCTTTAAGGGTCATATTGTCGTTGCACATATACAATAAGAAAAGTAAATTTAAATATTTGAAAATCACGAACGTGAATGATTTTTATACTCGCATCTTTTCTAATGAGAATATTTAGCAAAAACTGAAATGAAATTATTACCTAATTTGTTTAGTTTTAATGACATATGCATATTTGTATAGTAGCTAATATATATATATGCTGTCTGTATAGCAGCTAATGGAAATCCATTGTGCAACTCAGTTCATAAAAAACCCACTTCTAATTCAGATTACATTTCGATAGTTTCATGAAGATTTTTTTTAATGACGGTGCTTTGATGATTTGGTTGCATATTCTGGTTTACAGCGGGAATTAATTCCGCTCTTACCAGAGCTTATCAGAGAATCCCACGAGGGGCCACACACATAAGGGGTCATCAAATTGGTCCACCGTAAAGGTGTGCACCTTAAGATAAAATATAATTTTTAATGACAGACACTAGTCATTTTGTAGGCTTTCGCCGCTGCTAAGGTCATAAGGGAAGGTTATTTTACTATGGAGGCACCTAATAGGCGGCTACCGTTACCTCCTATGAGGAGACGGATAATTTACATCCATCGCTTCTCCAGGGATTCCAGCCCAGGCCCTTCGATATCGCAGTCGGCTACCCTAATTACTATGCCGTCCAGGCGGCTCGTGAAGATGTTTAACTTAATGATGGTCTCACGTTATTTTATTATTTAAAATTCTGAAAGAAATTTAATCAAGAATCTATGAAGTATATTTCTGTGATCATATGCATAACCTGACAACAATAAAAAACTCATTTCATTTCTCTGTTGCACTGTTAATTATTATCTCTATTGCTTTTCAGCCAATTTAACAATATTTTGATAGATAATTTTCTAGAGTTGACTAAGTCTAGTAGCATATCAATTAATTTGATTGAAAAATCGATAACTGAAGCAGGATCTCCTGTTTACCATCCTAGTAAAGAAAGCACGAAAATGCATAAATAAAATTCCACTCTCTGTTTCGTGACATCTTGACATATACGTCTGCCTTAGTATGAAACCTTTCTAAGCAATTTCCGATTAATAGGAGAAGTTAAGTTGTGATGCGTATCATATATCATTTTTTTGCCTCCAATTACGCGGCTCAAAATTCTTCGGTAACACGAGAAAAGAATGAAATCGATTATTGATTGAAGCACCAACATATTATTACTTTGAAAACTTAAGAGAACTGAAAAATATAACAAATATCAGGTTAATTGCTTTCATACTGCACATTAACCCTGGCAGTGGAAACATGTACTCTAAATTTCTCTCGAATTTAGAGTATATAAGTTTAAAGTGTTTCTTCTTTCTCTTCTTTTGTATGTACTGTGTCACAGAATGTTTGACAGATGCTTAAAATATATCACTCAAAACATTTCATGCACTAAACCAGTTTTAAAACTAGTGTCATCGATCACTGCATCAGTTTTGCTCCTGTATCACAATATATATATATATATATATATATATATATATGTAATGTTTTTAAATCATAGTATAGGAATCAGCTTGCTGTCGCGATGGCTGAGTGGTAGGGCGACAGGAAGAAGTTGATACCAAACCTAAGTATAGCCAATTATGATCTTTATTTCCATATTTCCAGGCACACTAGAATAATTCCTCGTAGAGAATATACTCTTTAATCATAACAATTACGATAATTTCTTATACACAATGGGTTTTTAAAAAGAATGACGCAGGCATTTTAGAGAAGCGAAGCGGGAAGATATTAGGAATGTAGAAGATAGTAAAATAATGACGTAGTTATTGTGTCGCAAGTATTTATACGAAGTCTGAGGTATAAGTAGAGCTAATCTGTGATTGGTTAACATTCGTTTTAGTTGCCGTTTTCCAACAGCGTTACATAACATAGAAATATCTCGAATTTGGGAGAACAGATGAATTTAGGGAGAGATCACCAAATCTAAAATGTTAATTTTGAGGTCGTCAAATAGTTTTAAACAGCTATCTTATTTTGTTATACCTTACATATATCCCCCCCCGTTCAAAAGAATGGTCGGGAGAGCAGGGTGGCAGAAAAGCATTGGTGAATAAACAAAGCAAGAGAAAGTTTAGTATATGAGGAAAGACATGAAATAGCATCAAGGACATAGCTTGCCGGTTTACCTATGCCCCGTCATGATTCATGACTTTTTTCATACATAGATTATGTAATATGTAAACAACTAATTTACGATTATTGCAATAACAATGTAATTTCTAAATAAACTAATTTATAAATTAAGACAAATATAATTTTAAAAGTCCTTTAGTCCTTTGAAAAAATGTTTAGTGTCTTTTTGAATGTCGAATGAAACTTTTGTAAAATCTGTTGACTAAAATAATTCCAACAGGTAAATGTTCAAAGTTTACTAAAAGTCTTACAAAGTAAATGTTCACATGTTTTTCATAAAGTAAATCTTCACTAAAAAGTCTTTCCAATTTTTGTTGATGAAAATATTTCCACTATAATGCAGACTAAGTTGTGAGCTTCATATAGTTTCATATTCAGTGCAATGAGCTTTTTATATTGTGAAATATAATACTCGATTTTACAATTAATATCATAAACTCTTCTTATTGTAGATACACGTACCTAATACAACAGAAAATAAAATATAAAAACATAATAATATAATAGAATGTACAATAATACTTTGACGATTAATTTGGCATATCCTCTCCAACAACATCAGCGTACCATCATGCTGATGGTTGGAGGGTGCTTAAGTACAATGTATCGAAAAGCCTCAGTTCCTAAAAAAAGGTAACTGATTTTTAGCATTTTACAAATTTCAAAGTTTTTCTGTTTTCTTTCAAACTTTTTTCATGTTACTTGATAATAATACAACATAAAAAATTAAGACTGAAATTTAAGATAAATAACTTGTATAATCAAGTTAAAGTCTCTTTTAATTTTTCAAAAATATAATCAAATATTACACAAGAAGAAAGAAAAGAAAAATTTTGTTTTAAAATTAATATGTGTGTCTGTTGTAGCACTTCTGTGCCAAACTATAGTCAGAGGATCGTGACTGGTAAAGAATATAGAAAAACACAAGTCAGTTTCATGGCCATAGTTAAATCTCCTAACAAATTTTAGGATGTTAGGAATGTTTCTAGAGGACAGCGGGCGTGTGATATCACTCCCTGTGTTCTCCCTAAAGAGAGGATGAAGGAGTAATACACATAGTGTGAAACCTAATGTCGGAAAAAGAGATAAAAACATTCGTCTTTGAATGAAAGATCTCGTACTGAATCCAGATTTTTCAAAATGTGGTGGTAGAGTTTTCCTCTCCTCATCTTCTGGACTATGGGGGACATAAACAACAAACTTTGAATGGAAAAACTCTGGGAAGAAGGAAAGGCAGGATAAGAAAGGAGTCAGACTGGGTAAGGTCAAAATCGGGGAAAATAACTTGTCATTGTTAGGGTTAAAAGTCTAAATCAGATTTTAAATGTAATGATCGGGAAAATTAAACATTTTTAATCCAATAATATTTTTAATGCAGCGTCTGCTCTCAGAAAAGCAGCGAGATGACAGGCCTTAGTTCGGGAACCCCATCTATTTGCATCCGCCACTATAGAAAATTGCGTCTTATATACTTGCCAGGAGATCTTCCCATCATACGTGAACAGCTTCAGGGAGTGACGAGCAGGCATAGTTAAAAGTTTAAAACCATCCGAATTGCTCCCTGCCGTCTCTACAAATTTCTTTAAATTATCAAATTCTTTGGGAACTGCTGAAACCCTATCATCAATTTGTTATTCGATATGTCCTTGGACACAGAAACGTTTTCTTTAATTTGTTGTTGGATTTGTTGCTGAACGACAGAAACCCTTTCTTCGATTTCTCCAACTCTGTTTTCAACCGTGTCAGTTCTGTCTTTCATAACTTCAAATTTGTTTTCTATTATGCAGGTGATTTCTCTTTTCATTTTCTCTTGGCCCACTTTCTTTTCTTCTTTAACTGCTTTTATCTAATCTTTAACGGCTTTCATCTGTCCTTTGAAAGTTACTTGACTAGCTTCCATCTTTTCTATAACAGATACTTAACTAGCTTCTATCTTTTTAACTAATACTTAAACAGCTTTCATTTCCTCTTTAAATGAGTTTACGGTTCCTTCCATCTTTTCTTGGAATGCAGCAAATGCGATAATCAAGTGCCTGAATTGTTCTTCGACGTCTTGTAACTGGCATTCAATACCTCACACCTGACACAAAAACGTGTTGCGTGGGTGCGGTTTCGTAATAAATTGAATGCACAAGTCTGATAAAATGTTATTAAAATTTATTCTTATTACAAGAGATAAAATAAAATGCCGAAATTTTTCCTTACAGATATACGTACAATATGACAATATCCCACAGTAGTTATATTTAAACTACTAAACGTTAAATAGAACACAATTAAAAATGCAGAGAAAGCTAATCCAATCTCACCACGAATTCGCTACAATTAGCAATCCAATCTCACCACGAATTCGCTACAATCAGCAACAAGAAATAAGTAAAGAACTTAACTGAGATGTTTTTCTTCGGCTTTTATTAGCCTTTATAATCAGTCACGAGAAGCTTCTCGTAATTTCTCGAGGTTTCTGGAAAGCAAAAGAGTAGAATTCCAGTTACATCTAATACACAAATGCATTACTTCAATTTAAATATAAATTACGAGATATCTGTTTATCAAATGCGCGTGCTCCTGTACTTTTACTTTTTCGGCGTAGCTTTCTCTTAAATCTCGTCACGCGCTGCATTACACGATGAAATAAAACAATTTTAACTACAATTCTACTAAAAATAGTAAACTAAATACAAATTTAGTAACAGTATTAAGGCAGAACTTATTAATATTGACCTACCTGAACTGATTGATGCTATTCATAAGGTTATACTTAATGTTTGGACTATGGAGCAAATGCCGATTGAATGGGAAGAGGGCTCCATTTGTCCCCTTTTTTTAAAAAGGAGATAGACTCGAATCCTGCAGCTATCGAGGTATCACTCTCTTAAATGTGGCATTTAAAATCTTCTCGCATATTTCATATAATATGTTGTTACCATATGCATCTGCAGTTATTGGTAGCTACCAGTGTGGATTTCAAGCTGGAAAATCTGCTATTCATCAAATTCATCCTGTTAGACAAATTTAGGAAAAACTATTCAACATAATATTGATACTTTAATCTTTTTAGACATTTTAAAGCTGCTTATGATAGCATATACACCATGAAAAGCTGTTTGAAGACATGCTGGAATTTGCCCAAGTAACAGGGTAACGTCGTGATGACGTTGCAAGCTCGTCGTGGGTCATGTTGTAAAAACGTTGCAATGTGTCGTCTTTAAGACGCCCAGATGTTCGCAAAACTCCACTGTTTTGCAACTATTGTAAAGATGTCTTTATTACGTCTTTGTAGATGAGGTTTTTGTCAAATAGACGTCGTTATTGCGTCTTTCTCGGGTTATATTTTGGTTGTGAAAGCATCGTATCACGACGCCTAAATGTTCGCAGAATTCCACCTTTTACCAACTGTTGTGAAAACGTCGTTATTATGGTCTTGTGTTACATATTGATTTATGCAGAAAAACAAGCTTAATAATTAATATATTTTTCTTCTTTTTTAAAATTTTGTATTCCTTGTAATTTTCTAAGGTTTAAATATTTTGTAATTTCCTGAAAACCAGAAGATAATACAACTTTTTTCTTTAAAATAAATATGCATAATTAATAATAGCTTTGATTATTTTCAGTACTTTAAATTCTATTTTTTAAACAACTTAAATTCTAAGTTACGATTATTTCATCATTTCTTTTCTTAATCCTTTAGTATGTAAGTGAGAGTAATTATGAAACTGGTTATTATAAATATATAACAATAATGGTGGCTTTTAAGTAAATAAAACTCAATCAGACATAAGTAAAAATAAAGCTATATATGTGGGTAAAAATAAGAGCGTTTCTGATTATAACAGCATTATCACATCCTTTTCAGTTAAGTCTCAGAAACAGCTTTGAAAAATAGCCATATCATTTCAGAGATATTAAATTATTACTGTAAAAGCTTCTTTACCACATATTATGAACATAAGTGAACTTTTTTCTTTTAATTTCAAAAATAAGGATATCAATCAAAATACATAAAGTAATAAAAATTTAACAATATAACATAAAATAGTTAATTAGGCACCATAAAAATGTTAGTATTTGTTTAATCGCAGCTATTCATTAAATGCATAAACTCTAACTGAAAACGTTCCATTTGAAAAGTGTAATATTAATCGAAGACTATTAACCTTAAACTCTTAACAATGTAACATTAAATGCTCAATTATTCACAACTAAAACGTTAAGTTTATCCATTATAAAATTTATTTATATTGATCGAACAGTTGTGTAAATGAACAAGCTCCATCTTAACGTTAGAGGAACGTTTTAAAAAATAAAATTTATCAATGAAAACGTTGACGACAAATTGTAGCATTTCATTGTGAAATATTAAAGTTTCAGAAAATTAAAATAAGAACTTTTCTATTTTAATTTCAGTCAACTGAAACGTTCATGACAGTATCAATTTAATATTTTTAGATTTTAATTTTACTTGCTTATTAATATAAATTCTATAATTAATAATTATGGCGAAAGCATTTTATTTTAGGTTACTTTTTGATAAATTAATTGTAGAACTTTAAATACACATAATTTACCAATACCATTGCTTAGATCAAAAACATTTTAAACTTAATTTTATTTTTATCTAATTAATTCGACGTAAGTAATTATTCTTCTTAATCTATATTAAAAATTATTATAACATCTAATATTATAACTTCAGGAAAAAAGACTATTTTAAGGCCGTTTGAAGTTCCTTAACGGCATTTCGCTTCCAACATTAATCACTCATCGTTAACAAGGTATCACAATTATTATAGTATCACAATCATATATCTTTCGCCGATAGAAAACATGTGGTCAATGGTTACTGAACGATTGACCCAGATTACATCCTAAGCAGCCACAGCAGATAAACTTTGGCAATGTGTGGAAGCTGCTTGATCTGTTGTATCCCAAGGACACATCACATCCAAAGTCTCTTTGAATCAATGCCAAGGCGTGTGGCAGCGGTGATCTCCAACAATGGGGAGGGGCGGCTACTCTGGCTACTGATTCTGGAAGGAACCACACTTCACAGAAGTCTATAAATTTAATCATTTGATACTTGGTCAACATGTTATCTACTAAATAAATTTTGTTGTGATATCTCTTGTCTTTCTTGGTGTTGCAATTTGGGTGGCCAGCAGTGTACATATTCTTTGTACTAACGTTGACGTCACACTTGTTTCTGCAACCTGTCCGTTGGCTTCTCCTTTCCCGAAACTCCAGCTGCATGCCAGAATAACCAACAAAGTAGGCAACAAAGTATGCCAGAATAACCAGCAAAGTAACCAACAAAAGTTCTCGAAGGCCACAGGCTTACGCACTTAAGTGTCTCTTCAGTTCGTTAAACGAATATGAAGGATGTGTTATTAATAATTATAAGCTGAGATATATTCTATTTTATGCGAAATGTTCTATAACATGGCAGGAAATAAAGTTCAGTTTGGAATAAAAATATTGTCATTCCCAGGAATGAACTTCGCAATGAAATAGTTGTAGAGTGTAAGTACTTACATTTAATTAACTTTCGGACTGTGCTTTATAATAATTTCCATAATTGTAAATGTAATGTCCGTGCAGCAAGCCACATTTGAATTATTTAATTTTTAGTTGAATTAATTGACATTAAGAACACTGTTTTCAGAATGGCAACGTGTGGAAGCTGCAACTTAGAATTAGTTTTTAGAATGGCAACGTGTGGAAGTTTAACAAAGTAGAACTTAGAACATTTTGCACTGTATGCGGTAAAATGTTTCATATTATGTTATCATATTAATTCAAATAAATTCGTCCTTACTTTTTTGAAGTAATAAATATAAATTATTTGATAATAAATAGTCATATTTCAGTATTGAAATAATTGCTGACATACGATTTGCATTGATTTCGGAAATATGAATTTTTTAGAATATATAAAATGCATAACTTACTTTAAGGTTATTTTCATTTTTAAATATTTTGCTATAATATTTAAAAAATATTTTAAGTATTAATTATTTTAACAAAATTTTAAACAATAATTTAGCCGTATTTTTAGTACTAATTAAATTTAATAACTCAAAAGTATTTATATTAAATTTATATTTCATTAGATGAATCTACCTTAGATTAATATATTTAGATGAAATGAATTAATGGAACATTGCAAAATAAATCTTTTGAGGTTTTCATATTCTTGAAAGGGTAGATTTAGCCTCTTTTCATTCTAAAAGTAAAGCTGATGAATTATGGAAAAATGCTAAAACGACCACGTCTAAAAGCGGTGAAACGTTTCAGCGCCGTCGACAAATTGCCAAGATGCAACGGCAAATATTTTGCGTCTTCGCTGCGTTGTAAAGACGTCGTAGCAGTTACCAGGACCACTTTGCAACCTCTCGGACCAGTTTGCAACGTCTTTGCTACGTCATGTGCTACTTGGGTGGATTATCTAGTAAATTGATTGATCTAATCTAGAATGACTTTAACGAGAGTAAACTGCAGAGTTAAAATCATGTCTGAGCTATCAGAGGCATTCTACTCTGGAAAGGCGTTGAGACAGGGTGATGCACTTTCAAGCATGTTTTTTAATATCGCCCTTGAAAAGGCTCTTAGAAATGCCGGAATTATACCTAGAGGCTCTATATTTCAGAGATCTATACACTTACTAGCGTACGTTGATGCCATCGATATTATTGGCAGAATTAAACAGTAGTGTGGAGACCTTTACTTCTTTAGAGTCTGCAGCCAGAGACATTTTACTTACCATCAATGAGTGTAAAACAAAATTTATGACAGTAACTAGTAAGATTACATAATCTCCTCCTACTGCAAAATAATGTCTTTTATTTTCGAGGGCTTTTCTCAGTTTACAAATCTCGGTACTATCATCTCTAACGATTGTAATATTAGTTATCATGGTTTAAAGAATGTTTTGGTGTTTAAATTGTTAAACTTTATTCGATTTTGAATCTTAGTTGCATACCTCGAGCTTTCTTTTATCCTTTACCATTTCAAAAAAGATTTAAAAGGTAACTAAATCAAGTTTAAGCAAATCGCTTGAAAATAGGCGTTTTGACTTCTTCTAAAGTACAATGCTTTTTGCTTAGTGGGCGTCTATGTAGATTTACTTTTAATTCTCCCAACATGTCAACCGCAAAAATTCTACAGACGGTTCGGCTAAAACACAGCGAGTTATTTATCTTAAGAAATGCTGTATTCTTTCTTGTTAAGGATAACGTAAATGCGTAATGAATTATCTATGTTACTGCATTAAAATGTTGTATTGCACAAAAAGTTTTTTTTCATTTGAAAAAGAAAGTATTTAATAGAAGCATAGCAATAAAAATGTTGCGAGCTTAATTAAGACACAATAACACGCCGAATGAATACTAATTCAGAAGTCAAACAACAAAAATCAGCGTTATATTTTCAAAATTTTTGCAGGACTAGTTTCAATGGTTTTTACCGAACCACCATCCTCAGCTGCAAAACCGCAAAATAAACTTTTGAATTAGTATGTTGCGAGCTGTTGAAGTCAGGGATGATATTTCAATGGGAGAAAAGGAAAAGAAATGTTAAAATTCATCTGTTCTATCTATTTTGTTCATTATATTCTATCATATTCCATAGCTATTCATTTATAATAATTTAGAAAATGTAAATTTCAAAAAAAAATCTATGAAGTATTAAAATACCTCATGTCTCCCGAAGAACATGTTAATTAATTGAACCATTTTTATTTTTAAGAAAAATTTGAGCCTTTAAAGAGAGTATGCCTTAATAAAAAACAGTCGACGACTTCATTCATATAATTATCTTTTTTAAAATGTACAATTAATTGGAATTAAAACTGAGCCAGAATGGAAAACTAACTATTTAATAAAAGATGTTCTATACATGGATTATGAAAATCAAATTATATTTGCAATTGTTTCAGTTATTACCATTACTAAAAACTTTGTTTTAAATTCAATTGCAGCACTCAAATGCTATTATTTTTCATATTATGTTTGCTGTTTTATCACAATACTTATGTAAGGAAAATTAAAATTCATATGGTTATAAAGACCTGGACTTCGAATGAAACTACACTCATGTCCATAAATTAAGAATAATGCAAAATCAGGCAAAGGAAGAGTTAGAAGCAAAACAAATTTGACTTTTGGAAAGCTTATTTATTAAACAAAAGGTAAAGAGCAAAAAAAGATGCTATATGTTTGATATTATTAAAAAAATTAGCGATTTTTTCTCCCTGGAGCAAATTACAAAAAACACCTATTCACAAAAAAACAATATTACATGGTTGGTATGATTGTTAATACATTGTATGTCTCCCAGACGATGCAATACAGTCCGTACAACGCCTAGGCATGCTGAGTATCAAATTATCGATCTGATCTTGGGGGATATTACACCCCTCAAAATGCAATGCTCTCCGAAGTTTCGGTAGACATGCAGGAGGAGGTTGACGGGCTGCAACTCGTCGGCCAAGTATGTCCCACACGTGCTCTATTGGATTCAAGTCCGGTGAGAATGCTGGCCAGTTCATACGGGAGATATCCTCCGATTGAAGGCATACGCTTACGATGTTTGCACCGTGAGGACGGGCGTTGTCATCCATAAACACAAATTGTGCGCCCATGGCGCCTCGAAACAAACGTACATGTTGTTCCAGAATGACGTCTCGATAGATTTGGCTTATCATGGTTCCAATTTGAACATGCAGGTCAGTTCTGGAACACAGAATAATTCCACCCCAAACGAGCACTCCTGCACCACCGTAACGGTTTCGTTCAATAATATTTTCTTGGTGGTAACGGGTACCTGGAGCTCTCCATATGAAAGTCCGGCGAGAATCAGACTGCAAGCTAAACCTGGACTCGTCGGAAAACATCACACAAGTCCACTGTTGCGGTGTCCACAATGCATGCTCTCTACTCCAGGCTAACCGCAGGCGACAGTGAGTTGCAGTAAGTGGAACGCATCTGACAGGTCTACGAGCATATAGACTAATCTGTCCCAAGCGTCTGTACACGGTCTGCCTTGAAATTGTCGTACCAGTGGCTGAAGAGGGTTGACGAGATAGGTCTGAGGATGTGCTCCGCCTGTTTCTTTGGCAGTAAATGCCAAATACCGGTCCTCATTCGGCGTTGTAACTCTGGGGCTACCTGTGCTGTAACGTCTGCTCACATTACCACCATCTTAGAATCGTTGTCAAAACCTGGAGATGATACTCTGGGCAATTCCAAGTTCGTCTGATACTTCCAGTTGGGTAAGCCCACATTCCAGTCGGCCGATAATTCTACCACGTAAAAAATCATCCAAATGCGTCCTTTGTGTCATAACTATTCGGTTATTGCACTGAAATGCTTATAAAGTGCCTGCGAACAATTTTACTTCTTTGCCTGTATTCCTTATATGTCACTCTCTTACACTCGTACCATTGTGACGTACCATCGGTGTCATCGGGTTACTTCCTGAAATTTGCATATGATTCTTGAAGATGTGTGTAGTGATTTTACAGGTGATATATTTATTTTAGATTTCGATTTCCGCGTGACTCCGAATTATCCTTAATTTATGGACATGAGTCTAGAACGCAGGACATGAACATATTCTTGGAAACTGAGTTCAGTCCAAGAGACATTTAAAAATTCAAAAAGAATATTCTATTTTATTTCCTATTCTTCTTGTTATGCATTTAATTTCTCACATGCGTGTATAAATACAGTCCACAAAATATCCACAAAAATACATTATTGCTATCATTATTAATTTTAAATTTACGAATCATCAGCTCTCTCAAGAGCAGTTTGGGAGAAAGGTGAAGTAGAATCAATCGGCAAATGTCATGTAGATGTAATAGTTCTTTACAATTACAGTGATCATTTTTCAAAAGAAAGAGCATAAAAGAAGAACAGAAAATTATCATCTGAATATACCGTCACACCTGGTGAGTTCCCAAGGCAGATGTAACAAGTATTTACACAACGAAAGATTTTTACTACTTCAAACGATTATATTCTGCTAATGCCTTAAAACCTCAAAGTAACGCAAAGAAAAAAGAATTATCACGGAACTAATATGTAATTTATTTCCTATTGTTATCAAACTAGCTCATTACATTTCCGTTGCGTCAATTTTAAAGCATATCAAGCATTATGAAATTCTGAGTCTTTATTATTTATTTTAAGTAGAATAAAAGAAACTGTAAAATATTTAAAACTATTATAAATATACCCTATTATTTGCTTGATAAAATATATATCAAGGAATTAACAGCATTAGAGATATATCTCAAGAATTATTGTGAAAGAAATTAAAAAGTAATTACCCTATTTGAAGGGAATCATCTTTGTTGCAAAGTGAAGATTTTATGTATGAATATCTTATTTGTTTGACTGATTAACATGTTTGTAAGTTCTTAAATTATTTAAAACAGTCTATTGCATATACTGTACGCTATAGAGTGACAGAAAGCGGTTTGCTTTCATTCCAAGAATTCAATACATTTAACTGGTAAATAGTCAGTCACAAGACTATACAATACTTTATGACTGTCATCAGATTAACAACGCACAACGGAATCCATTTATCCGAAATGGGCGGAATCATAAACTTGGCAAGCAAATGTACCAACGCATTTACATATTTATGCTATCTAAAATAACGAATCAGTTTTTGAATTTTTAAAAATCAGTTTCGATATTTGCTGCAGTATTATATGACCTGATTTGGGGAGGGATAGCTTTAATTTTCATAAAATCAAAAGTAGCTTTTGTTTTGCGCATCATATGGACAAAATGAATTTTTAATACATTTAGCTTAAAATGGTAAACTTTAAGACATCTCTTTTAAACTTTTTTTTTGTTAAAATCATACGAAAGAAATATTTAAAATCGATAACTTAAAACATATACTGTAAGGTAATTTTCTTTTTTTTCCATCGCAGTTTCCATCACTTCAAACCCACTGAACGAATGATTTAGGCGAAAAACAAGCGCGTGATGAAAATTATTAGTAACATAGTTTAAAGAAGAAGTATTTAACCAAATGTAACTAAGACAAATACAAAATTAAAATAGTTGTCATAAACAGGCTTAAGATACGATCTTAAGAAATCCTCCTTTCCAATATCGTAGAAATCAGCGAGGAGGCATTGATGTTTTCTCGTATAATAGAAGCACTTGGAGGAAAATATTGTAATTAATTTTAATAATCAACTAATTTTAACTCCATTTTAGGATGTGAAATTATCTTCTAAAAACATTTTATTATTCATAATATAAAGAATTTTTAAATGAGATCTAATTTATTGTATTTTGCGCAATGCACGCAGATAACTTATTTCTATTACGTATTAACTTCTAAATAGTGTGTAGAGATATTAGGTTATTTTGATGCTGAAGACGTGAAAAATGAGCAACGGGACTCGAACCTAGTCCTCTCGAATACGCGCCGAGTGTGCAAACCGTTACGCTACGAAGGCATGATGGAAAGAGGGAGACAATAACTTATAAGCGAAATGATAAAAACAGTTTGTTTTAATAAATATGGTTTATAAAATTGTAGATGCTTGATTTGTGAACTAAGTTAAGTTCGAATTCAGAAGTCAAACAACAAAAATCAACGTTAATTTACAAAATTTTTACAGGACTAGTTTCGATGGTTTTACCGAACCATCATCTTCAGCTGCAAAACCGCAAATGAACAAGATAGGAAATAATGTTTAGATAAGATAAGAAAGCCTGGACAAGAATAAGCAAGTGGCGCCATCTGTTGGCGAAACCAGAACTAAAACATAATTTCTCTAAAAGCCGAAGGCAAATTTGGATTGGAATTAGGATCGTTAACTAGAACAGAAAGATTTTTATGAATGTGAAATGCCTCTAGAAAATCCAGTTCTCCAATGGAAGATGTTTTTTGAATAATTTTGGCAGCAGAAAAATTGAAAGTGTGATTTTCGGACCAACAATGATGAGCAACAGAAGACTTCTGTGTTTCCTTTTTTCTAACATATGCCTCATGTTCTTTGACGCGAAATTTTAAGGCTCTCTTAGTTTGGCCAATGTAAATTAAACCACACTGGCAAGGAATCCTATTAATACCCCAGGAATTCATATCCGGAATGGGGTCCTTGAGTATAGAAGTTGGAATTTTATTGATGGGAGAATAAACAACCCGAAAGTTAAATTTCTGCAAAATATGTGCAACTTTATAGCTAATTGATGGAAAGAAGGGAATGACAACATAATTTTTATAATCTCCTAAAATAAGAGTGTGGCTTTTAGTGTGTTGAGATGAGAATTTTTTAACTGCTTGATTAATAATGTTGGGTGAAAAGCCCCTATCAATAGCTATTGCTTTTAAATAATTTAGTTCTTCATCAAGGGCTAGTTTGGAGGAGCAAACTTGAAGAGCACGGAAAACATAGGAATAAAATGAAGCTAACTTTTGTTTAGTCGGATGACAAAAGCAAACCGATGAAGGTTTACGGTAAACTGTAGTACTGAAGTTGGATGTGTTACGTGTGACCAGAATGTCGAGAAACGGAAGAGAATTGCAAGTCTCAAGTTCAAAAGTGAACTGAATAGCAGGATCAATAGAATTCATTGTTGAAAGAACTCTATTTAAATCATCTTTATTACCTTCAAACAGGGTAAAAGTATCGTCTACGTAGCGGAACCATGCCGGGAAGTTTAAAGTTTCAAATAATTTTGATTCATAATAATGCATGTTGATATCAGCCAGGATGGGACTGAGGGGGCTTCCCATGGCTAATCCCTCAGTTTGCTTGTAATATTTATTTTGGAAAACAAAATGTGTTTGTTTCAAACAGAGTTGAGTGAGAGAAATTAGCTCATCAATTTCGATGCAAGAGAAATGAAATTCGCGAAGTCTCGTTTCTAGACATCTTAATGCACCCTCCACTGGGACATTGGTGAATAATGATTTTACATCAAAAGAAACCATGAGTAAATTACGAGGAGAAATGTTTTTAACCTTTTTTACAAACTCTATTGAATTTTTTATGGTGTAAATGTTATTGTCTAATAGAGTGGAAAATCTAGAAACTAAATATTTAGCTAATGGATACGAGGCAGTACCTAAATTTGATACAATAGGGCGGAAAGGAATACCACTTTTATGAATTTTGGGAAGAACATATAATCTGGCACAATTCGCAACAGATGGGATAAGCGAATGTTTTAAGTTGCTTGAAATGATTTGCGAAGATTTGATCGCAGTTTTTATTTTGGATAAGTCCGAAGGTGAAGGATCTTTAGGGATCGGATTATCTGGTCCTTCGTTTAAGAGTTTAGTGACACCATCGATGTAAGTGTTCTTATCCATGACGACTATCTGGCCACCTTTGTCGGCCTTTGAAATGACAATATCCGGGTTAGAATGAATCTCGCGCATTGTAGCTCTTTCTCTCGCAGTTAGATTTGGTTTCAAAGGTTTATTATTGAATTTCACATTATGAGCGATAAGATGCCTAATCATTTCTTTCTGTGAATCTGAAACTTTACTGAACTTGAAAGCTTTTTCGATAGGAGCCAAAATCTTTGGAATCGAGGGTTTACAGGTTTATGAGAAGTTAAAATTATATTATATTATATTAAAGTTTCAATTTTCCTGAAAGTTTTCCTGAAAAAACATCTTTCAAATTAGTTTTTTGATTTATCAGTTATGAAAATAAGAAATATTCTTTGTATTTGCTTATTCAAATTTATGGAAGCAGTTCTTGCACAATGAATGATGAGAAGAAAAACAGCTACATCTTTCCTATCCTAGATAAACACTTGAAAATATTGAATTTAAGAAATTTTCAAAATTTTTATGAGCTTCTTCTAGCTGTACAGCAGTATTCAAAATCTAAGCGTAGATCAGTAATAAAAATTAATTTTCAAATTCACGACAGAAAATTGTTATTTTAGTAAATGACTGCTTTTATAGAATTCTATGTTGCACCTGGATTATTTAAGCTTTCAAGTTCTTCCTGTTAATGATCATTTATCTATTTCACTTCACTGTTAAATAAACGTTAGAACCAATTAATATATCTTTTCCTTAACCTGACGTTTCAGCTTAACTATATATTTAGCAAAACTGAGAAACAATATATGATTTTGCAAGACAATTAGCTCCGTTAAATTAATAAAGAAATTGAAAAGGTCAGTATCAAAACATTCGCTTTCAGTACTCGTTTCAAACAAAATTCTTACAGGATCACGTGTATTCTTTCTTCTAATTTTGTGTGTACTGAATTTTGTAGAGCTTTATAAAGAAATTTACTTTTTGAACACATCTGGAAAAATAACTGCGATCTTGACCAAATTGCCTATCTCATTCATGTTCTACCAGTGTTCAGCGCGAGGGGTCACTGAACACTGGTAGTTCCGTCCAAGGCACGGATCCTCTCGAATGGGCTGGCTGCATGGGCGTTTTCATGATTTTACTTATGTGTAACATGTATAAGAGCCAGTTTCTCTTATAATGTCCTCTAGGAAGGCATCCCTACTTTTAGGTAGATAGCCCTTGAATACTTTGCCGTAATTAAATGAAATGAATCAAGCCTATCTCATTAATATAATGGCAGAAAAATGAAGGGCAATTCCAGCAGCAGTATTCAAATTCAAGTAGAAAATGATTTCAGTAACAAAGATAGACCTTATACCAACTTCATGTATATTCATATAGTTGTATGAAAAATAAGAAAATGGAATTTATTCTTAGAATATTTATTAGCTCGAAAAAAACTGAAAGCTATGCTTCACGTCTTATAATCATTGGAAACTTAAAAATGTTAAATTCTAGAGCTTTCAATAAAAGAAAGGACACATTTTTACTTTTCAGAGATTTGTTTGAGAATTTTAGAATTTGTAGGTGTTATCAATGTTTGTTTTTGCAATATGCAAATATTCGCATGTGTATAGAAGATTCCATTGAAAAATATATACTTTTACAATCAAGTATGGTTTCATAGTATATCTGGTAACCATTTTTCTAAAATTTATCATTAGAATAATATTTAATCTTTTCCTATTCACTTCAGTTTTCTAGATTTATTTAAGGAGCATTATTTGACATTAAAAGAAAAGTTTCTTGTTTCCTTAATACCCTTAAGTCTATAAAGCTTTATTTAAAACATTAAATGCAAGGTAAAATATATAAAACTAAAATTTTAACATCAAACCATTTCCATAAGAACCTAAGTTTACAAGCAATGTTGTTAATGTGATTAAAATGTTTATATTATATGCAATTCTTAATGCAAACTGATACTTGCGATATGAATTATTCATAATATTGTTTGCACATAAATTGGTTTTCTGTTTTTAGACTGCATATAAGGTATTTTTCCCGCCTTCCTAATGTGCCATCGTGGTGTAGTGGTTCTGCACGCTGGGCCGTATTCCAGAGGTCCATGGTTAGATTCCCGGCGAAGGCGTTTACTCATTTTTCATCTCTCCGGCTTTTCCAATTAACCTAATGTCTTTACATGCAGATTAGATTATATTTTAAAGTGAAAATTGAAAAGGAGATAACAGTGGAATTGTTATATTAATGACTCTCTGATCACATGTTTGGCTGAAAAGCATTATAATCCTGTTATTTATTACGCTTCATGAATCATCAAGTAAACATTCAATCACGTTTCGTGCATCGATGAGACGAGGGGCTCGCAATATTTTTTTATCTTTTTTTTTATTTAATTTTTATTTGGAAATGAGGTATTTAAACGTAAAATAGAGTACTATTTTTCAGATAAAAACGTGACAGCTAAAGACGGTAAAAAAAAATTACCTAAGATAACTTCTAGAGAAACTTCAACGAAAAATCCCGACATGCCTCTGGCCATAGAAGTGAAAGTTTGCAAACTGTACTATAGTACCTTATCAGAGCTTGGTGTCGTGTTGCTGAAATGATTGATCTGTGAAGGAGTAGCTGCTGGGACCCTTTTTTTTTTTGCTACTTTGTGGAGAAATACAGCTTTTTTTTTTTTTTGCTTCATTAGGAAACCATTTTGTTCATAGGTAGCATCATCAGTCTTTTCCTTATTGTCAACTAAAATTCCTTTCTCCTGCGTTCTTTATAAAACGTTGTTTATATATACGTTAAGCGTTCTGGGTCGCAGGTGCAGGTTTTTTCTGTGAAGATTAGCTAACACTTAGGAAACTTAATGTTTGTAATTTATTAGTAACTGTATATTTACTGAATGTTTATTGCAACTTTGGGAATTTCAATAGCAAATATTTCAAACAAATGTTTTAAACTTTAAGTTAAATTGGAATTAAATTGACATAGTTGTGATTCAAACACATGGAGGTTTACTGAAAACTTTTCCCGAAAGAAGCGAAAGTCTGTATGTGGAAATGGAGTTGAAGGAAATAGCTGAAATCTCTTCCTTTTAAAATCTTTTAAATGAATTATTTAACTATATGTCTTATTTAAAATAATTATTACAAAAAAGAATATTTTTAAAAAATTAAGAATTAAAAGTTAGAAGCAGTTTAAATCATAATCTATAACATGTGTAAAACGCTTTAATGAAATACATCTGAACTAGATTGCTGGATTTGATTTACAAATACAGTTGTACTTTTAAGCGAAATCATATTGCGAAGTGTAATGCATGAATAGTGACTATACTAAATCTGTTTTTACCTCCTATTTCGGTGCACCAGGAGCCCAGAGGTTAGGATTCTTTATGCATTTCATACAAGAAAATCTTCATTATGAAAAATCGTTAATTTTACCCAGTCGAAAACTATACTATAATACCATGTAAAATATCGTCAACTGTAAAAATCCACTTCAAAATTAAAATAAATTTACTAATTATATAATGCAGTTTTGTCAATGAAGAGTGTGGATGTAGCTGTTTTAAAAACAAAACATATTTGATAAATTTGATGCATTTTAGCAGATCAACTGATGTTTATGGTTTGGTTACTATATATTTAATATAGATGCAATATTTTAAGCATATAAATAAGAGATTTAAAATTATTTCAATTTAGTTCTTTTGTTCTGTAAGGGTAAAACAAGTTCACAGAAACTGTATATTTCATATTTACGTTTTCACCAGATGATTCACAAAAAGTCTTTCATTTAGGGATACTTTTCTTCCAAAGTAAAAGCAATTCTTTAATTAACCACTACGAGTGAAGAATATTAGCGGTAGGAATATTCGAAACTGCGGAAATGTGTACAAAAACTGTACACAAGAAACTGCATAAAAAAATGCGCAGTATCAGAATAAAAATTCAGAGAAATATTTGATGTCAGCTTGTCATTAATTTGAGGCATGTGATTATGCGTAATGTAAAATAGAGTTTGGAAAACATATAAGGTAATTTCTTCCTCTTTTCCAGATGCTTTCGTGGTATAATGGGAAGCATACTCGATGTGTATTCCAGAGGTCGAGGGTTAGAGTCCTGGGGAGGGCACTGCACATTTTTCGCGTACCCAGCATCAAAAAACCTAATAACTCTACAAGTGGTAACTAAAAACTTCGAACTAAAAAGGTGGTTGACGATAATACATCACTACCAGGATTTGATGACTGGGTCCCCTCATTCCAATTTGGCCCTTAAAAGGGGAGTATATGAGATATTTTCTCCTTCCTTTCCGCATGCCGTCTTGGTGTAATTGGAAGCATACTCGACTCGTATTCGCGAGGTTCAGGGTTCTACATTGTACATTTTTCCTGTCTCCTAATTAAAAAAAAAAAAAAAAAAAACTAATGACTTTCCAATATATAGATAATATTTGATGCAATGATTTTACTTTGATAGCTTGTGAATATGATTTTCCAGTTGATTTTGCTGTCATATATAAATATTATAAATTATTTGGTTTTAATGATATTATAGAATTTTAAGAAAGTATAGACTCAGTATTCATTATTATGAGATTATCTTTCATTAAGTATTGCTACATCATACTATTTATACTTATGTTGTGGTTGGATGGGCAAGACCCTAGAAATGTTTGTAAATTGCCCCTGGTTCACTATCCAGTGAACTGGCTTTCCCAATTTCCTTTAGTTAGACATCTTTACTCTTATACACATAGCCTTAGCTATAATCAACAATGCAGGGTGTCTTGACATCTTCAGTTAGGCCATATGAAATTAAAGTAACATTTTTGTGAAATGCTTCTCTTCCGAATACTTATAATTTTATGTTACAATCTACAAATTACATAAACAAGCATTTTAAATTTACAAAAACCTTGAGCAATGATCTTTGTAAGAATTAATCCATTCTAGATGATACCCTTATTTATACCTATGACACGGAATATAAATAAATAATTTATTGAAAAGGATGCTTTCACCTTTGTGATGCTAATTGGAAAACAGTAGCAGTGTGAGATGATAAATGCATTATATTTTTGAAAACACTGCATTCTCCATTTGGTAAACTGTAAATTAATTATCGATAATTTTTGAAATCTTGACAACATTGAATGAGGAATACTTATAAGGTAACGTTTCATTATTTCCTGTTTCACCTCCAAATTATAACACATATACATTCTTCTCGAAAGACCTTGCGTTCTAATACGAGGCTTTCATTTACAAAAAGTTAATAAATTTTCAGTAAATGAGGTATTTAACTTTTCCAAGACTTCATTTGCATTGCTATCAGCGCCATTAGATTAGTTGCGACGGGGACAAAATATATGACTTTAAGTCCACGAATAGTGTTTCGTTTTTGCTGAATGCTAGATGTGTTTTGTTAACGTTGATAATAAGTTATCTCAGAATGAGCAATCTTGCAATTTGGTACGTGATATTTTGCACAAATTATTTGTAACAAACTAATGCATGTTGCGTAGAGCTGGAAATCAAATTGGTAAATTGTTAATCTGCTGCTTATTATGTAAGCTCTAATCCATTACCATAAAGTTAATTTAACCATTGTATGAAAAAAAAATTATGGAGAAAATTATAGAACTTTAGTCAATCGATGAGTCAATTAATAACTTTAAATTCAAACATCACATGGCGTTCTCTAATAATGGCTTAACCGCAAACGAAGAATGCATTTTCTTTCGACGGGAAGTAATTCGAAATTATCGCTAGTTAGCTGATTAATAAAACGGTGTTGAGGGTCTAGAATTGTCTTGGTTTTCATTATTTTAAGAGGATGATTTTGAATTTTACACTATGTATTCCGACTATTCGGACTATTTCCTACAACATAGTTATAGAGGAAGTTACATATTATAAAATTATTGAATTTCTGATCTTGAATTGAATGCATGTATACTGACTCCATTTGTGTTAGCTTACTTATTTGTGAGAACAGAAAAGGTATTGGATGGTTACTTTATTTATTCCGAGAAAGCACTGGAGGGGATGTGCCTTGAAAGGACACATCCCCCCTACAGTTCCTTCGTGAGTGACTTTCTACAGAAAACTTCCTGCTCACTTTAGATTTGATGAGAACAACAGAAAACCTCATGGAGCTGGGCTTTTAAAATTTTGGGAACCAAATCCAGAAAGAAATGCCAGTAGTCTTGAATTATGTAGCTCTAGAAGTTGCAGAAGTTTAGAACTTAAATCATGACGTATAGCTTTAGAACTATTAAAAATTTCTTTTTAGTAAATGCACTAAATATAATTATTTGATTTTATTTTTAGTAAATTAAGGGGTGTTAGAACCCAAAAATCTTCAAATAATTGAAATTGTGATTTCGGATTTTTGCATTTTCAAATTCTCTAAACTTTTCTAAAAGTACCATTCTTTAATCTCTTTGAAAATTAGAACTGTAAAAAATGTAGTTTTAATTTGTCATCAAATGCTTTGATAAATGAGGATTTTTACATAGAAAAGCGCTTTTCTCCAAACAGGAATTTTTTATACTCGATGTATCTTTTCTCAGAAACTACTGCTCACAGGTATCTAAAATTTTTATGGTTTATTTATTAGGTTTCCTAATACTTACTGAAATGAGCTTTTTGTGTAAACTAAGAAAAACAAATTTTAAAATTTTTTCTGTCAGAAAAGTGCTAAATTTTACTATGCCTACCAAAATATTCCGTAAATTATTCTAAATTTAAAACCGTTTCAAAAGCTCATTTCAGTATAATCAGATAGGTATACTTTAAATACACAAAAAATTTCAAGCGTATATATACAGTAGATTTTGAGCAAACGGACATCGAAAAGGGCCAATTCAACATTGTCGGTATAGGGGTTGCTGATACCCCTTAAAATTTTATTTTAGTTAATATAATTAACCTGAACACAATGCAAAGTCTCAGGAAAGAGAATATCCGCCGGTAACGTTGATACTGGGGGCATCTAATAGAAAGAAAGAAAACTATCACATTTCTTGAATTGTAAAAATACGTCGCATTATCTATAAGACGTAATCACCTCTGTTACATTTCGGAATGCTATTTTTCACTAAATGAAAGGTTTAAAATATTTCATTGAAAGGAGATCTGAAATAAATGTCATTTATGACAAAGAAAGGGCGAAAACCATTCCACCACCTAAATATAACTGAAGATTAGAAATATTAAGAAAACTCCTCAAATATATTTAAGTAAATTAAAACTGCAGGTCATGCTACAAAATGCGGGAGTTCCTGTGAAAGCAAATTATTTATAAAAGTCAACTCCAATTAGTAACTAAATTAAGCTTCAATATTTATTGTATTCAATATTATTGTGAAGCATTATTTTGCCTCAAAATTTAAACTTCTAACCTATAAAAGCACATGTTATACGCTTAGAAAACAGAAAAAATAATTACAATTTAAGTTTGCTTTTAATAACAAAACCTAGACGAGAACACGTCTATCATATTCTTTGGTAAACAAACTACATAAGGGTACCTACACTTATATATACTCGTATATGTATTTTATGAAATTTGTTTAGGCATATATTATCAAATTTCACTAGTTCTTCTTGTGTTAGTACAACGTTATACTGCTGAAAGTTTATCAACTTTTTATAGTGGACGTAATAGGTAAAAACCATTGAATACCCTTAAGGAAGTTAAAGTGTTTCATAATACACAAGTGAGAAAATTGTTTATGTGAAACAGTTTGCAAACGTTACTCTAGAAAATATATTTTGCTCTATAAGGACAGTTCGAGTATGTTGATCTTCTGTAGGAGTTTGAACAAAATGTGACCAAAAGGAAAAGTTTTCTTTATAGTTAACCAGAATAGGGAGGTATGGAAAGTTATCCTACGTTTAAGTTGCATTACTCCTATTAAAGAGTAAAACTTAAAAATATCTGAAGTTTTTCGTTTAAGTTTCATTTACAAATTATCTCAGCAGATTTCATAAGCTAAAATTAAGAGCGAATAAATTGGTAAATATGTAACAATTATATCTGTCATAAACCATACAACATTTTTTAAAATATAATTAAAATTTACTTCTTCTTATTTATCTCTTTAACATATATGGTATTTTCTCCCTCCATTCTGCGTGCTGTAACAGTAGCACACTCGGCTGGTATTCGAGAGGTCCAGGGTTCGAGTCCCGGTGAGGGCATTGCTCATTTTTCGCGTTTCCTGCTTAAAAAAAAACCTAGTGTCTGAAAAGTGGGGCCAGAACTAAAACGTGGTGGATGATGATTCTTCACCCCCATGAGTTGGTGATTGAGTCTCCCAATCCTTAGTCACCCTTTAAAAGGGGGAGTATATAAGGTATTTTCTCCCTCCTTTCTGCATGCCTTCGTGGTGTAACGGTCGCACACTCGGCGCGTATTCGAGAGGCCCAGGGTTCAAGTCCCGGCGAGGGCATTGCTCATTTTTCACGTCTCCCGTGAACTATTCGAGGGAGATCCAATCCGCCTTGTCCCAGCGGTACCATATGACTAAAAATAGGTCAATGCTCCTCCAAACCAAAACGATGGCAACCAGAAACCCGTATCAAAAACACTCTATTAACAATTTGGACTTATTACGTGACAACAAAGGTTTCTTTCTGTGCTACGAACATAGAAGGCGAAGGAATCCATTAATCGTAATACTGTATTTATGCTTCCTGGCTCATGTAAAAACAAAACCTTTCTTTTCGTGACATCTACAGAAGCAGTTAGTATTTCCTAAAATCAGATCGCGACATAACACTAGTTGCAGCATGGGCTGTATTTGGTTTAGTTGATTATAGCAAAGCGGACTAGGGTATCTACCTTAGAAGAGAATGCCTTAAGTGAGAATTTTCTAAAAAAAACAGTCTCGTATTCATGTTATGCATGACGAAAAGACGCAGTTTGCCTAGAATCGAACCCAGGTCAAGGTACCAAAATATTCAGCGAGTTGATCGTTGGTGAGCATGGGCGACTGCAAACGCAAACGTTCATGTTGCAATTGCAACTTGCGGCCGTAAGTTCAGAGCCAACTTGGCTACTGCTATTAGACTCTTATTTGTGATTTAAGTAAAAGAAGTGTAGTTTTCAAAATTAATATATCATTCAACATTTTCTTTTAAAAAATATAGTATCATTCTACATTCATGTCAAAAGTTTCTCATTTACCATGCTGATCAGTGATAGTACTGAAAGAGTTCACTAAAATCAGATTTCTTTAAAACTATTGTTTTGAACAGCATCTTCTAAATTCTTAAAAATTAAGCAATATTTGATTAGCAAGTGATTCCACCTGTAGCAAAATATTTAAGGGCACTGATTTTTTCTAAATCCTTCCGCGCTCAGTTTTGGAAATATTTCGTGTTTTAATTATTTACATAAAATTTTAATAATTTACAGCCTGGGTTTAATGCATTTCTATTTTCACTGTAAAACGCTAAGCGAGAAATAAGGAAAATTATATCTAGTGTTGTAGAGACATTAGGTATTGTTTTGGAAGCAGGAGACGTGAAAAATGAGCAACGGCTTCGCCGGGAATCGAACTACGGACCTCTGGAATACACGTACAGCGTGCAGACCACTACACCACGAAGGCATGCCAAGAAGGCAGGAGAAATAACTTATAGTGTTATAAAAATGATCAACAGTCAGCTTTGTCAAAAAATAGTTAAAATATAGATAGTCTCATTTATTCAAAATATTTTTAAATGAGAACGAGCATTGATTGTTTTATATTTTTGAATAATTAAACATATGCCAAGATGTATGCGACATAAATTCTTATGCAAATGGTAACAGTTCAGAACAATGGAGTCCGATATTTTAATATTTTGAAACTTTCTCCAAACAGTATGTATTTAATAAATGTGGCAAGCATTTATGCATTTACTAAATAGATTTATGTATTTAATAAACATAGCAGAATAGCAAAAATTATTTTTATTCGTCGGCGGATTCACTTAAACATGAAGCATAAATAATTTCTATAATCTTTCTTTTTTATGAAATATAAAACAAATACTGGAAACAAACTGACTTAAGCACTTCCGAAGCCAATAGGTCTGCATATAATTGTTGCAATTTTTTAAAATTGATGCAGCCGTGTAATAAAGAAGTAATGAAATAAAATGATAATAAAATTAAATAAATAAAATTTTAGTAAAATGAACTAAATAAAATGATAAAAAAATGAAATAAATTTCTGTCAAAATTTGATTTAATTGTCAGTTTCTGTTAAAAATACAGAAAAGTGATAGAGAGCAAATAATGTGAGTTATTAATTAAGGAAATGCGCCTTCTGTTTGGATTTAATTTAAAGGACTCAAAGTACTGTAAACCTTTTAAAAGAAAAAGGGTTAACGAAAGGCATAATTCATCCTTTTTTTTTTTTTTTTTTTTTTTTATTAAGAATTCACAAATTGGAGTTTATTTTGTTTTAATTATGAAAACAATTAAAAGGTGCCTTAACAATAATTGCTGACTGATTTATTGGCCAATTAAACTAGCGTAATGCAAATCGAAGGTTATCTTATAAGGTATTTCTCGCACCTTCTTAGCATGCCTTCCTGGTCTGCACGCTGGGCGCGTATTCTAGAGGTCCGTGGTTCGATTTCCGGCGAAGGGTGTTGTATATTTTTCATCTTTCCTGCTTTAGAAATAACCTTATGACTCCACAATCTGACTGATAATATGGAGACCTTCCTAGAGGAATACGCGAGAAAAGGTGGACTTGGAAAAGTCACAACAATTCTATGAATCCAGCTTTTTAATTGAATTGAATGGCTGCAAAGTAAGCGATCATTTAACTATGTTTTCACTCGCAGTCTATACCAGGAGGTGAATTTTATTCATTTTTTGCTTTTTTGCAATGGTTCGAACAAAAACCATTGCAAAAAAATGAATTTTGGTTTCTGAAACAAAACGCTTGAGAAAGAAAACCAGAAGCCCTCAGGCAAACCTTAACGTGAATTTTATAGGCATTTTTACAAGCTGTTTTCACAAATGGCGATAAATGAGCTTGTAAAATGTCTACCTTGTCTTTTGTTTAACGAAAATATTTGAGCCTGTCTTTCGCTTTTATGAAAGATCTATATTTGCACTTGTCTAACTTGCTGAAAGAATTTGGAAAATTCCTTTTCTCTTATGAAAAGCGCTCAGATTCAAGGAAGTTTTGCAAAAACAATTGAGTGTCTAATAAGAATTATGTGAGAGGAAGAAAGTGTAAATCTAAGGAATCAAGCACTTAAAAAATCTTATTAGCCATAACAAAGAACAAAACCTCGATCTTCAAAACTGAGAAGGAAGAAGTTACAAGCATGGGAAACTGACGATCAAAACTGTGATATGATGCTAATTATATGGATTATCGTTATTTCTGTCCTGAATCCTATCTCCTACACTTCATCTCTCACCCAAATCTCCAGCGGCTCAAACTAATGAGCTATCATCACGGTCATCTCTCTTAAGTCTTCTACTGTACACCATTTCGATTCTGGAGAAGGGTAACTATACTACATGTATGATACATTATTTTTGTTTATATGGAGCGCATATTTGTAATACTAATTTCTGACCTTCTCTACATTTTAGCGTTACTTTAGCTTTTCCATACTATTTGGTATCATGTAATATGCCGTGTTCCGAACCTAGGATACTTTTACATTTTTAAAATATAAATTAATGCTCATTGCCTATTTGAGTAGCTCCATTTAGAAAGGTTTTTGTTCATTTTATGAAAGATTTATAGTAATGTTTTATTTTTCTAAAACAGGAAAACCTGTACTTTAAAGAGTATTAAAAATACAAATTGTAGAACTAAATTACCGCTACTATCGTTTGAAGTATATACTGCCAAAAAAGCCATTTTAAACAAAGTCAACAATCATTTTAAACAAAAAGTTGAAGTAAAGCTCTGTTAACATTTTGCTAACTTTTTATTTATTTTAATATTTTAATGTATAAAATGTTTAACGTTGTCACATTAAACAGTTTAAAAATTTAAGAATAACATAGTTCCCAATAATATTAAGAAATACTTTTTTTTGCAGTACCTGTAATTTATCTTAAGAAAAATGCAGTGCAAGTTGATCGAGATATGCTGATTGTAAGATATAATTTCATTACTTTCAGAAAAACATACATCGATTTAAAAAACGCAAGACGATTTCCTTCTATTTTAAACTGCTAACATTACGATACACTATGGTTCAAATCCCAGTGTTCGGCTGCACAGAATTTTTGTGGCCTTTTCCTCGTGTGTAACGTGAATATAAGAGATTGTCATTTAAAAATGAATCAGCGAAGGTTTCGTTTAGGTTACTACAATATGGCAGAACACGTGAGAGATATTTGAATATGGGGAGAGAAGACTTCATGGAGGACGTTTGAAGAAACACTGGCTCTTATTCACGTTACACATGAACAAAACCACGAAAACCAATCATGAATCCAACCCGCCTGAGTTTTAACCTTGGTCAAACTACCAGTGTTTAACTGTACTAACGCCTCGGCCAGTGATGGGTCTCGTTCACGAAAGTATCCCTTAGTAAGGCATCGCTATTGTTTTTATTTTGCAACACAGAAACAAGGTATTTTATTTGGAAAAAATGATTAAGATATTTCTCTATGTTTTGGTGTGGTTAAATACACATTAGTTTATTTTATTAATCGTGAAGTTAGACATCAATATTTTTAAATGTCCGATCTTTGAATACGATAGACCTTTTTAAAAATATTACACAATTTTGAAATCTTTTTCTTTCGAGATGAGCTGAGTTTACAGATTTTCGTCATCTAACTTACTTAAAAGCGTTAATGTGAACAATTCAAGTTTTTCTCTGAAGGGTGAAATGATTTTACTCTTCTGGCGAATTTCATTTCATGCTTGGCTTGGTTTTTACTACCTTTAAAGAAGAGTGCATTTTGTATTAAGCACATTTTCTTTCCGCATTTAATAACAAGGTGCCTTTAAACCACATAAGTAAAATAGTGAGTAAATTAATTAAAGCTGAATTGATGTTTATACAGCGCATGCTGGTTTTTTCTCAGTATGAAAGGCCTTTAAAAATATTCCTGATAGAGTTAAAACTGTAAGCAATTTACCAAACATTTATCATTTTTCAACAATTTTCTATTAATTGCAACTTCTATACGTTTTTTCTCGGAAATAACGTGATTTTATGTACCATAAGATTTTATTTAATTTTCCTTTTATTTTTGCTTTTTATTCCTTACTAAAAAAAAAAAAAAAAAACTTTTAATATTATGTTTGTCAGTCATATATGAATGCATTAATTTAATATGCCTCAAAGAAAGACGAATTGAAATATTTTTGTTTGATTCTTTGATGAATGTTAAATTTGTTTCCTTTGGTGTTCAAATACAGAACGAATTGGCAGTTTAAATCTCGAAAATCAGAGGGTTTCTAGAAAATACAATTATGTACGAAGCACAATATGTCAACATTTTTATTTAACGTCTCAGGAAAAAAATAATCAGAGTAAATTCGACGTGTGAGGAAAATGGAAACTTATATTCAATTCTCAGTGTTTTGAAACATCAACTGTTAAGCAAGGATCAACAGTTAAGGTGAGGTAAGATATGGAGAACGGTCCGACCCAACTGGTCTAATAAATATCATGATCATCACTGGACCGCCTCATAAACACCACAAACGTAGACGTCCAGCTAACCTTGGCAGTGTACAGTGAAGTTCAAATAAGAATTAAGAGTAAGAATGTTCAGAGCAACCAAGATAGGGCCCGAGTAAATAAAGAGTTATAAGGTATTTCTCCCGCCTTCTTAGCGTGCTTTCGTTCGTGGTGTAGTGGTCTGCATACTGGTGGCGTATTCCAGAGATCCATGGTTCGATTCCCGGCGAAGACGTTGATCATATTTCATGATTCCTGCTTCCAAAAAATACCTAATGTCTCTACAGTGGCGCCCGAACTAGAAGGGTGGTGGATGATGATTCTCTACACTCAGGATTTGGCGATTGGGTCCCCTAAAACCGCATTCGCCCTTTAAAAGGGGGAGTATATAAGGTATTTCTTCCGCTTTATTAGCGTGCCTTCGTGGTGTGGTGGTCTGCACGATGCGCGCGTATTCCAGATGTCCATGGTTCGATTCCAGTGGAAAGCTTTGCTCATTTTTCATGATTCCTGCTTCCAAGAAGATACCTAGTGTCTCTACAGAGTTAGTATAAGAAAAATAATCATAACTTAAAATTTACATTCAAGTTGGTTGCAAGCTGTAAATCTCTTTTTTAAATTGTATACACAGCACAAAGAAAGAGAAGAAAACTTAAAGACAATAACGTAATTGTTAGAAACATAAGGAAACCTAACACAACACAATCTAACCCACAATAAAGCAATAAAACATGCACACTAGAATTTGCATTATAGAAAAGCGTGGACAATAATTCACAATACTAAAATAACAGATTGTTAAAATTCAAATTTTACAAATGTTAAAATAAAATAAAATCATTAAAACTAATAATAATTAATAATATTAAAATTATATAATATTAAAATCAATTATATACAAGATCTGAAATGAAATAAATAGAATAAGTTCAAAACCTTTATTAAAATGCAACACTCTAAACGATTAGATTTAATGTATGCTAAATACATTTGGAAAATTCTCCTAATTTTCCAAACCAATATCTATATTCTTTATAAAGTTTTAATTCATTACAAATTAGGTCTTTCTGAATAGCATCTTTTAATGCTTACAACTATAGGTAAGGGAGTATACCACGGGAGTGGATAAGGAGTGTTTGAACATAAAATGAGAATGACTCTACAGTACGTTTAAATGATATATAATAACAGCCATTTACAGACCAAAGTTATGCTCAAATGAAACATGGATCTGTTTCACAATATTTGATGACTAATTTTCTGTGTATGCAGCCAACATATTAAGTCAATAAATGTATAAAATTTTGCAACTGTATCATCACAGAAAAAGTTATTTCCTGACTATTTTTGAGATTTACTAACGTGGGCCAAATAGATCGCACCAAAGAAATTTGCATAAACCGATTAAACAGTTGTAATGATTCAGTTTTCTGTGAAATTAAATTTAGCTACAGCTGGAAACAATTTAAAAAATTGTGTAGCTGGCGTTCGAGCTTTAAACGTGTCATCTAAAAAATCTGTTTTTGCAAAACTTGAAATGAACGACCTCTTGTCCTGCAGAGCATGATCTTATCATTGAGCTTTACAAGATGCTGTAACCTTGCTTTCTTAATATTTATTTTAACATAGTGAAGTCAAAGACATAGCAGGAAAATTTTTGCTGCAGGGAATCTGATTGTAACCTATCGCAGAACTTGATATGTTAGTTAAACAGATAATTTGTTTCTGGAGCTTTGTATTAGAGCATTTTATCGTCTATGCCGACCATATCAAAATGTATATAATCTTAATTTAGATTTTAACTGCCTAGTACAATACCAGGTACAATTACTTAAATACCAGGTACAATTACTTAACCTGTTTGTTTCTTTTAGGGTTAATAGTACTTTTTCCGTTGCATTTTGTTAATGATATTATGCGATACAGTACAGAGATTTATTTCTGATGAATAAGTTTCGGGAACTAGACCAAGGCCCTTAACCAGACACGTGCTGAGGATTTTCTAACTACCAAACCGATATGCATAAGGTAGAAATGCGTTAATTCGTCCCCGCATAAACACGACTAGGGATGATTACAAGTGGCCACTGAATGAGGTTTAATTCGGTGTTGCATTTTCATCCATTCGATATCGTATTATGATCAAGATGACAATTTCTAATCAACATCTTGATGAAAAGTGCTTTATTTCCTATAGTAGGGTACATATACTACTTACAATAAACAATTTAGCTCTCATTCAAACACAATTGAGTACACTCCAAAGTTGACACTAAATTTAAGTTTGTTTTAATATAAAAAGAATGAAAATGAAAAACAACAACAACAAAAAAAAAATCTAAAACCATTCAGATTTTACATTACACCATTACAGATTACAGGGGTGTTAATTTATCGTTTTTTGTGTTATCTTTTTTTTTATTAAATATCATGTTGTTTGCACTTAAGCCATAAAATTCAATTCAACAGCAATAACGCAAAATAATTATAAAATGAGCATGTCCTTAGAATTTCCGATACACAGTTTCGCGCACTAGAGATAAAAGCGTTTTTTTCCATACAGTGTTGCCATTGTTCGCTTTCAAATCGTTGAGTTTCTTAATCAAAAACTCATAAATGCTTTACAAAATATGAAATAGATAATTAAACAAATTCCGAATTCCAAATCTGGGCTTCCAGATGTCCATGTTAGGGTGGAAACGTATATTTTCAAACTTTGATAGCTTTAGGTACAGTTGTTTATGACGATGCGAAAAAAAAATACATATGTTTATGCAGATTCTTCATTATTTAATTTCTTTAAATATAACACAGGGCGATAATATTTGGTGAGAACAATTTGAAAAGTGAGACGGACTTTTAACGTTTTCGACGCAAAATGCCAAAACGAAGCCATTTTTTTCTATAAAAGATTAAAATAATTATGAAAAACAGATAAATTTTTAATACTTAAAAAGTGAAATGAAATAAAATGACACTATCAAAATATTACTTATTTTGGAAAAAATTCAGAACTCTGGGAAATATCAAATTTTTTATATACAAAATTGAAGACGAAGTACTCGATAAGGATAAAAGAATATGACGACCCCGGCGAAACCCCGCGGTTAAGAAGGACTTAAAAAATACCAAAATATTGCTTATGTCTGTAAAACATTCTTAACTCTGAAAATAAAAGATATTCGTTAAATTTCATCCTGCTAGACATCATGCAAATTTAAAAACACATCAGTTAAAGTAATTTCGTATTTTTGCACATATGTGAGATAATAATATAATAAAAATTCTCTCATAATGTTTTTAATAAAAGTTTCGGATACTTTTTTATATGAATTTAGATTACATCAGACTACTTTACCTTTATGATTATTTAAAAACTTTTTCACTCAGTCCTTGATGATTAATTACTTCACTCCAATCTACTACATCTTTTAATTCAATAGCATTTTCGGATAATTTTTTATATCTAGAAACTAATTTCATATTTAATTTTGTAAAATAAAATTATTACCTAAAGTTTGATATCACAGTTCTGCATGAAAATCCTCTCCACCAAACTAATATGGTATTTCGATAATTTTTACCTATATAATCTTTACATTGACATATAAATTGTCGTATCAGGTAGAAAAATCTAGAGAACATCAACAATTTTTTTTTTGATTGACTGCAAATCAGGTATAAGGATGTACATTGCGAAAAAAAAGGGGGACATTTATATATTTCCTGTTCTGCTGGGCCAATCGACGAAATTCAAATTTCACTTTTCATGTCTCGAAAGCGTGACTAAAGATATATATTAAATTTATATATAGCATCATTCTAACATAGGTATTTTGACACAAAATCGGACTTTTTCTGAAATGACATGTCAATTTTTTCCCATATTTCGATTCTACGATTCAAATTATGCCTAAATATTAAAGTTTGAAAAATGTGGTGCGAAATTTACGGTGAAATTCAAAAATTTATCTTAGCGCATTTTTTTCAGTTTTCGCCAGGAATAATTTACTTGGGGAACTTCTTAATTTATAGCAACCTATTTTCCTTTTCTTTTTTCTTTGTGGATGAGCGTATTGTAGAAAGTCATCATTCATACTTTCAAATAATTTTAACAAAGTGCGTATTATCGTTTGGCGTTATTGTAACTCAAAAAAAAAATGCCAACTTTCAAAACGCTCCAATATGTAAATTCATGCATATCTTAGAAAATTTTAAATAAAAAACTCTACTTTTGAATTTCGTCTGTCTTGTGATGTCTTGTTTGGTCGCCTTGACAGACTGAGGAATACATTAATGATCCCTAGGCCCGGTTTGAAAGTAATGCACAATTTAGCACGCTAGCGAGTCAACTTGGCGACGAAGAGGATGAAGACCGGATACGACACTAGAGCTACTGGACATCGATTCAACGAACGAGGCAAGGTGTGGATGTGGAATCCGACTCGACGGAAAGGACTCTGCCCAAACCTGCAGTCACCTTGGAATGGTCCTTACACAGTCCTAAACAGACTGAACGAAGTCGTGTTTCGGATCCGTCGAACTCTAAGCCTAAAGTCGTTCATTACGACAGGTTAGCTCCTTTCTATGGCAATAGTACGTAGTGTTTGTAATGTAAATAGTATAAGACCATGGTCCTTTTTGTTTCCAAATTTTAAATTGTACACTCATTTATTAATTTAGTATTTGATTTGTTTCAAGTTACTTATTGAAATTATTGTTATGTTGTTCGTTATTTTAGTGTAATGTCTCTTATTGAATTGATGCTTTAGTTGTAAATATGGCCTCCTGTCCAGGGATTGAACTGTCCGGAACGTGCAGTCCTTGGGAAGGGAGCAGTGTTACGAATTTTGTATTTAAATAGCTAATCTTAGTAGAATTATAATTAAAATTGTTTTATTTTCCTGTGCAATGCAGCAGGTGATATATTTTAAGAGAAAGCTACGCCTGAAAATTAAAAATATAAGAGCACGTGCATTTAACATTGAATAAAGGTGAACTCTGCAACTGATATTTAATTTGAATAAAGGTAATTTACTACTATGTTAGCCATAACCGTAATTCTACTCTTTTTTGCTTTCCATAAATTGCTAGAACCATCTCACGCTACCAATTTAAAAAGCTTATAAGGTATTTCTCCTGCCATCTTACCGAGCCTTCGTGGTGTAGTGGTCTGCACGCTCAGCGCGTAAGTAAGAGGTCCGCGGTTCGATTCCCGGCGAAGGCGTTGCATATTTTTCATCTTGCCTGGTTCCAAAAACACTCAATGTCTCTACAGTGGCTCCCGAACTAAGAGGGTGTTGGATGATGATTCTCCTCACCCAGGATTTGGCGATTGGGTCTCTTGAGAACCCTAGTCGCCCTCTAAAAGGGGAGTATATAAGGTATTTCTCACGACTTCTTACCGAGCCTTAGTGGTGTAGTGGTCTGCACGCTCAGCGCGTAATTGAGAGGTCCGCATTTTGATTCCCGGGGAAGGCGTTGCTAATTTTTCATCTTGCCCGCTTCCAAAAATACCTAATATCTCTAGAAGCTATAAAAGCCGGAGAGAACAGCTCAGGAGAGTCAGCTCATTTGTTTATTAGTTGTAGTTTACTTAGCTGCGGTAAACTTTGTCCATCGGATTAGCTTTCTCTGCCTTTTGGATTGCGTTCTTTTTAACATTTTAATGGTTTAAAATATAGCTACTGATTATATTGCATGATATTAGAAAAGATTTGAGCATTTTTTTTATTTCTTCAAATAAGAATAAATTCTATTAATTTTTTTATCAGACTTCTCCATTCAATATATTACGAACCCGTACGTACGTAACAATAATTAAGGATCGAAACTTAGCGCGTTAGAGGATCTTTCTGTTGCCAGAGATAAATGTGCAGCTATGTTATACCCACATGTAGAATCGTCACTATCTGATTATACTCTTCGTGCGTGGGAGTGATTTAGATCAGTTAATCGTGACCGCAGAGAGACAGAAGCAAAAGGGGAAAGTTAAAGAATAAAAAGAGAGAAGAGAAAAGGAATCGACACATCTTTTGGATTTAGATGGTTTACTTTCATTTATCAAGTTTACATATTTATGCAAGGAGAATAGTTATATTTCACTGTTTGACAATATAAGCACGTAAAACGACAACTAAAAATGTCTAAAATTACATACAAAATTTTCAGTAAAGCTTCATTTCCTGGCAGATAGGAACTTTCAAAAGACTGAGTGCAATTTTGAGCCACAGATGCTGATCTCACGGTATGCTTAGAAGGTATTTCTCTCACTTCCCTAACGTGCCTTTGTGGTGTAACGGTAGCACGCTGAGCCAGTATTCCAGAGGTCCGTGGTTCGATTCCCGGCGAAGGCGGTTGCATATGTTTCACCTTTTCTGCTTCCAATTAACCAACTGACTCTACAAGGGGCGCCCGAACTAAAAGGGTTGTGGATGATGATTCTCCGCACCCAGGATTTAGCGACTAGGTCCCCTAAATCACTAGTCGCAATTTAAAAAGGGGAGTATATAAGATATTTCTCTCACTTCCTTAGCATGCCTTCGTGGTGTAGCGGTAGCACGCTGGGCCAGTGTTCCAGAGGTCCGTGGTTCGATTCCCGGCGAAGGCGGTTGCATATTTTTCATCTTTTTTGCTCCCAGTTAACCTACTGACTCTACATGCTCATAATCTGAAAATTAGTTTTACATGAAATGATATAAAGCAATAAAAACAGGAATTTCTGTTTGAAACAAAGTTAAAAAATTACTATTTCAGGAAAAATAAAAATGAATTTTTTTTTTTTTTTTTTTTTTGTCTATCTAAGAATCTCTAACCAGTGGGATTTAAGCTGACCAAATATCTCTAAGACATATCGAACGAAAACATCCCAAGGGAAGCTCCACATGATCGATGACCTCAAGGGAGACATTCTCCATAAGTCTGTAGCTGTTACCCAGTTAGAACACGTATTCATTCACTTTAAGATTCTTCTACATCTATGTAAGTGAATCCAAGGGACCAATTTTTAGGAACATGTAAAATCAAACGTTATTTTGCAATGAATGAAGAATATTATAACAGTATTCTTAATTTTGTTAATCAGGGGAAGTGTTAAGTTGTTCTTATTCATTCTTCTTTAATATACTTAATAATTAAATAATTTGACATCTTGGGTATAATAATAAAAAAAGAAATGAACATGTCTAGAATTGAAGTCAAAGTACATTGTTAATTAAAGCATTTAGAAAACAAATAAATCCATTAATTTATTCTTTTCTAGATAACCAATTTTTTTGTACAGTATTAAGATAAATTTTAATTTTGTTTTAATACAGCTATTTCCTCTCCATCGACCATTTTTAGAAAATATACTTTGAAATAAGAATGAAACAAGCATTATCATGAAGTGTCTTTTCTTAGAAAGGTAAAAAAAAATATGTGATATGTTCATAGGTATCGATCATCCAATCTAAACTTACGAGCTCCACATTTTATGATAGCTAATCTCAATCCATCATCTGCACCAGAGATGTCAAACATAGTTCATACGGACAACTATGTTAATAACGGCAAGAATACCGCAATATGATTTTTTTATTAATTTCATTACGAATTTATTTGAAAGAATATTCTCTATGACAATAATCTAAATTTTACAGCGCACGGATTGTAGATAAAAAAAGAAAATAGGTAATTTTCGTTTTGCGCCTATGATTTTTAAGTGGGACACTTGATTGAGAAAAACTTTCACATCTAATATTTATATAATGATATTTAAAAAATAATACAATATTTGAATGCATGTAATTGGCATTAATCATACATTTATATAGGTAAAAACTGATTATAAAGCTTTTATTTTTAAAGTTTTCTTTAATATTTCTTCTGGATCCAGTGTATTAACTGTGCCATTTACAAATGTACTCGCATCTATAAAAGAAACTTTGTAACACGACGACATAACATTTGCTGCTTTAAATTTCTAATGATTGAATTGTTAAAATTATTCTTCGGAACAATTTTGTCGTTGTTATCTTCGCTGGTTTGCACGGTTGGCCCTTCAATACCACGTTAAAGAGACTTATTCAAAAAATGCTTGATATACTTTCTCGATGTGTCAGTACTGCCCCAGGTGCATTTTAAGTGCACAAATTCCTTCATGATACTTCATCACTTTGCGGTCTCAAAAGAACTATTTTCTGCTAATGAAAGCAGTATTTATCGAGATGTCTGAAGTTGTGTCAGTGTTCTGACAAAAGTGCTGTGTTCATTCAGACATTTTAACCTCGATTTTTAATGTTAATTTTGAAACACGTTTAAGATTTCAAATAGTTCTGGTGGAAATTTTTATTTTCCACACTAATTTTGAGACCGGTAGCCCGGCAGTCTTCTTCAGCTAATGGAAATGATTAGAAAACCGAAATCTACTACTAAATGTTTGTTATACTAAGCAGGGAAACTGCGAGATGAATGGTGGTTTTTTGATATATAAAGCATACCAGAGGTATGAGTGATTTTAATAGTTCTGGTTTTAGAAAGCTATAAAACAAATACCTATTCGTTGAAACTCAGCGAAGAATGAGCGTTATTGGGCAAAATGATTAAAAAAAGGAAGAGTACCTAACTAAGAAGCTGAAATATATTGATCTGAAATTAGCCGATTGTCGGGTTGAAAACATTAGCACAATATGAAATTTGAGAATATTCAAGGAGCAAAAGCATTTTAAATGCAAATCAAAGAAAATTCTCGAATTGCTAGAGAAATTTTATGTAGGATAGAAATAGGTGTATCTATTCGTTGTGTCGCTATTCTAAAATCATGCAAGCGCTTTGGGTTACAAGATAGCAGTTATTCAGATGCGCGCTATAACGCTATGCAAACTGCGAACACTTCAAAAACTGAAAAGAAATTGTTAGAAAAAGTATGAAAATTTGATATTTTAAAGCATTCAGAATTAAACGTAATTTCAGTAGCGTAACCATACAGATAAGAAGCAGCAATATTTGACAGCTGACGGGAGACGGAGACACCATCATTCTACCAAGAGGTTAGGTGATATTGTCTCGCTTCCCCTCATATCTAGCATTAGACGAAGCGTCAAATAACATTGTTAGATATTATAGCCATTGTGACTCAGGACATAATTACATAATTTACATAATTATTACATTATTTCAGATACTCAATTTACTTTACAGAAGAACATACATTTACAATAGTACACATTACAAATACACTTTAGAAATTTATAAACGTGTATTGTAACATTCTGAAAACGTATATTGTAACATTCTGTGACATTCAAACACAGTAACAGTACAGTGAGTTAAACTTCTAGAAAGGAAAAACTGAGTGAATATTAAATCCTTACTTTAGAAAATGTTCCTCTTAACAGCCCAAGAAAAAAGGTTAAATGCAATTAAAAAAATTATATAACGAGATATATGTCAGCTCCGAGGCTTGTCGATAATCTGGGCGATCATTGCGACCAGATGACGTTGTTCTCTGCTAAGTGAGCAGATGCTAAGATAATGGTCTGGGGTACCAACTTCTCCACAGATGCAGAAAGAGGTGTTGCGGACGCAGTGTCTATTAAAATATTCGGGAAACGAATCATGGACATTAATAAATCTTGTTAACTGCGAGAAAGTGATGTTGTGTTTGCCGTCTACTGGTGTGATGCAGTAGTACGTGCGCCGGCCCTTGTTCACATTCATCCCACTCTGTTTGCCATTTGAATTGTGCCCTGCTTTTCGGTTGCTTCTTCAAACATGAGTGTGGCCTTAGTGCTGGTTAATGAATACTTCCTAATGATACTTCCTTGGCTAATCTGTCAGCAGTTTCGTTTCCACTCGCCTCAGCATGTGCTTTCTCCCAGGAGAGTGTGATGTTATTATGTTGATGCCTCGGTAGGTCTCTCTGTATTTGAGTAACTATAGGGAATGTGTGCTGTTGGTTGAGTACTGACATCTGTCTGTGTGAATGGTGAGGTTCTGTAGGTTTCATTCAGTGATGTACTGGATTGTTCTGGAAATAGCTGCCACTCCTACCTGAAACACTGTGTTATATCGATTCGACATTGCTTCCATAGATGTAAGATTTCTTTTCCATGCCGAAGACGTAGTGAAGTGCTAACTTTGTCTTCCATGCCTGAGCCATCCATATATAGAGCCAGAGTGGTGTTGTTCGGCTTTTTATGACGGTGAAGATGTATATTTACACCTTCCCCTTTAAGTCCTGGGTGAGCAGGTAGCATCGTTGCTGGCATTTCATAATTGTTTGGATAATACCACTCATCAAAGAAGCCTGTGGAAGAGCGAAGATTAAATACTGATTAAATTACTGCTTCTTGCTCCACGCGAATATGCAGTGTTATTAGACCTACCAGGACATTAGATGACTTTTGCAGTTCCGAAGGTTTACTAAATAAGTTGCAGTTAAAAAAAGATCAATAATAGTTTCTGGCTCACGACAACTAGGCACCCTACTTTCAGCATTTATACTGTTTGCAAGGATTCAGCTGAAACGTTTACTTCTTAACGATGCATTCTTAGGACAGCCGCTAAATTAGGAAATAAAAAAGAATTTAAAACTATTGCATAGCTTAATAATGATGAAGTATTTTTAGATGCCCTTTTCCATAATATACTCCTATATCATTTTTTCAGCCTAAGCATTAAAAAAAAACAAGGACACAATTTCTTGCACAACATCAAAGGCGTGTCCATTAAGAGATGCTTTTCTCACTACGGCCTAAAACATTCAGAAAAGATATTAACAGAAGGAATATGAAGCTAGTTAAACCGCAAAGAATAAATTGTGAAGTCTCGATCGAGAGAATACTGCAAGATAATACGTAATATATATTATGCAAATGTCGATGAAAACATTGCAATTAAAAATACAACTTCAAATAGATGACAATTTCAAATAAAACCGTTAGTCACACTGAACAGAAACATCAGACAAGGAAAAAGGGGAACAAAGGGCAATAGGATATTTAAATTAGTGTTAAGTGTTTGAGAAAGATGCTAGGATTATTATTGAACTCCCCTAAGAGAACTAATGTACGAAACTACAATCACGAATACAGGACAAGAACTGAAAGCGAATTGTTCCATCTTAGAACAGGTTATAAAGTATGTATATTCACTGGATAAAAATCATGCTGTACTCCATTTACTAAAATGATATATTTAGGAAATGTAAAAATTTACTATAATTCAATAAGCTTCAGAGTAACTAAATCATCTTCAAAAATATCTTTACAGTAAACTAGGTTATCTCTTCTTTTGTTTTAATTAATCAGAATTCCGTTACCAGTATCTAAACGGTATAGATTCAAGAGATTTCATGGTTTTTATTATTTGCATGTAGCTGTAAGCAAAATTATGAATGTAATATTATGTATGTAATATTATGTATTTATGTACATTCATAATTTCGCTTACAGTTAGTTACGTTATTCTATGTACGTGTAAGTAAAAGTTATAATGTTGTAATCAAATATACTAAAAACAAGGTGAGAAGAAAAAAACACGTTCAAAATGTGTATCTAATTAACAACGCTAGAATTAGACCTAATACAAATTAACACTTCCAACAGTTGTATGACTTCGTTTTTAAGCTATCTGAATCAAGCAAGCTGTGTTGATCAATTACCGAGAGGTTAAAGTCGCAGAGTTGTGCCAGTTTGGCGTTGAGTTTTGTGCTCAACATCTGAATGGATCGACTGCATAGAGTGTTACGGTTTTCCTGATGTTTAATGAAGATATATTTCGTTCAAAACGTCTTCAAGAAGAAATTCCTTCCCTTAGGCAGATAAATCTCGAATACCTTACTATTGTTGCGTGCGTATGGGTTCGTTATGAAACGAATGCCCAAGTCCGATGAAAAATGAACAGAATTTATTATTATCACAACAAAATTGCTTAAATTTCCTCAGATATTCAAGCAGTATTACAATATCTCACAGTAAACTACTCAAACGTTCAAGAGAACTTAATTCAAAACAGATAAAGAAAGTTAATTCGCGAATTCGCTACAATCAACAAGAGCAGTTTTCTAAATAAACTCTTAAAACAACAACAAACTAACTAAAATCACCCGAACTGAGAGGTTTTCCTCCTCTTATAAGATTTAAAACCGCGCGCAATAAATTTCTGTAATTTTCTTGAAATCAAAAAGATATATTTATTTATTAAATGTTAAAATGCATGTGCTCTTGTATTTTTTAGTTTTCCGGATTAACTTTCCTTTAATATTCATCACGCACTACACTGCACGGGGAATAAAACAATTTAATTTATAATTCAACTAACATTAGCTATTTAAATTCCAAATCCGTAACACTGCCCCCTTCCCAAAGACTGCACGTCCTGGGCAGTACAATCCCTGGACAGGAAGCCAAACTTACAACTAAAGGCATAAATGAAATAATAAAAATTACATTTCAGTAACAAAAAATAAACATGAACAATAAATGCAATAACTAAAACAAATCAAATGTTATCAAATACTAAATACAAATAAAATCAAATAGACATTTAGAAACAAAAAGGACCATGGTCTTACACTATTTACAATTATTTACATTACGTACTGTGGCCATAGTAATGAGCTAACCTGTCGTAATGAACGACTTTAGGTTTAGAGTTCGAAGACTTACGGATCCGAACCACGACGTCATTCAGCCTGTTTAGGACTGTGTGCGGATCATCCCAAGGTGACTGTAATTCAGGCTTGACACCTTTTCGTCGAATCGGGCTCCACAGCCACACCTTGTCTCCTTTGTTGAATCTATGTCTAGCAGCTTCTCGTGTTGTATCTGGTCTTCACTTTCTCCGCCGCCAAGTTGACTCGATTTCGTGCGGAACGGTACATCACTTCAAACCGGGCCTGGACATCTTGGATGTATTCCTCAGGCGATGAAGGCGCATCCATATGGCGATCAAACAGGCGGTCACAAGGCAGACGAAGGTCTCGACCGAAGAGCATCTGTGATGGGGAATAGCTGGTAGTCTTGCGTTTCTTTTCGACCTTAGTATGATTTCGGCAGCTTCCCGAGCTGGGGCTTTCGGACAAGGCGTCGGCATTTCCAGGTAAGGATCCCTTCTGAGGATGGATAGTCATGTCTTCAGATGCTGAAAGCAGTTTGTTGTTTTTGAAGTCTAAGGAAAAATTGTATTTCCTTAAAAAGTCCTGTCCGAGTGTGCATGGATCTGTAATACCGTGTAATGGTAGGCGGCACTTCAAACGTGATGTTCACGTTTGACGTCCCAGCTATGTCGATCTTGTCACCAGACGCAACCTGAAGGGTAATACAGTATGGCTTCCCAATAAGTTTTTCTTTAAACTGTTCAGCTAAATCTTTACTAATGATGGTAACATTAGCTCCAGTGTTAATGATCATATTGCAAGGAACTCCATCGATATGCCCATTGACGGACAGTCCGTTACTGTTGCCGCTCACTGTAGAAATCTTGAGCGCTTTAAAACAAAGTTTTTCATTATCTGGCAACCTCCGTTCCTTGATATGGTCATTAATTTGTTTCCTGCGTTGTTGCTACGAAATGGTCTCAATTTTAGTACCCTGGGGTGTTCTGCAATTTTTTCGTACGTGGCCTTCAGCTTCACAGTTCCAGCACTTTAGTTTCTTGTCAATCCGTTTCCGTCCCATGGCATTTAATTGTCTGTTTAAACAGCCTTTCTTATTTTCCGTGTTCTGGAGTGTTCTGCAGTTCCTTCATATATGGCCTTCAACACCGCAGATCCAGCACTTTAGGGTTGGTTTCTTCTCACCAGTATTCCGTCTCAAGGCATTCATTGGTCTTATCAAATCATCCATTTTATTATCCGTGAAATATGGTGTTCTGCAATGCCGTTGTATCTGCCCTTCAATACCACATTTCCAACACCTTAGAGCCACTTTGTTCTCACTCTGTATCAAAGCATTGACTTCTCTGGCTAAATCATCTAAACGAGCCATCAGTTGATCCAGTGGCTCGTTGACTCGCACAGCTCTGACTGGGTAACGATCTCTACGAGTTGCTTGCTGGGCTGCCTCGAACTTTATGGAGTACAACAGAGCGCCTTTATATGTCCTTAACATCCGCCATTCGCAGTGCTTTCTGTATCTTAGGGTCCCGGATGCCATGGATGAAATATTGCAGGGACATGATTTCCCTTGTTTCTGTCGGGCACTCCGAAAAGGCGAGATGAGGTAGCCTTTCAACATCTGTGGCGAGTTCCTGGAGTGTTTCCGTGGGCTACTGTTGGCGGGATTTTAATTGAAGCCTACTGTAGTCTTTCAAACACTTTTCCCCAAATCGCAGCTCCAGTGCGACGGACAAAGCTTCGAAGTCTAATCTCTGGTTTTCGGGAAGAGTCTGCAGAATCTCCGCTGCGTCTGCTCTCAGAGAAGCGGCGAGATGGCAGGCCTTAGCTTTGGAATCCCATCCATTCGCGTCCGCCACTATTGAAAATTGCGTCTTATACACTTGCCAGGAGGTCTTCCCATCATAAGTGGATAGCTTTAGAGAGGAACGAGGAGGCATAGGTAAAAATTTGAGACTATCAGAATTGCTTCCTGCCGTCGCTACGAACTTCTTTAAAGTATCGACTTCTTTCACAATTGCTGAAATCCTGTGTTCGATTTGTTGTTGGATGCCAAAAACCCTTCCTTCGATTCGTTGTTCTACAACAGAAACTTCTATTTTATCTTTGACAGAAGAAACTCTTTCTTCTATTTGTTCTTTTACCGAAGAAACTCTTTCTTCTATTTGTTCTTTTACCGAAGAAACTCTTTCTTCTATTTGTTCTTTTACCGAAGAAACTCTTTCTTCTATTTTTCCAACTTTAGTTTCGACAGTTTGAATTCTGCCTTCCATAGCCTTGCATTTGTTTTCTATTATGCAAGTAATATCTCTTTTCATTTCCTCTTGACCTGCTTCAATCTTTCTTCAATTGCTTTCATTTTTCTTTTAACGGATTCTTCTATCTTTTCCTGACCAGTTTCATCTCCTCTTTAACGGATGGCATCTCCTCTTTAACATAATCTTTCATCTGTTCTTTAAATGATGCTTGGCCAGCTTCCATCTTTTCTTGGAATGCAACAAAGGCAGTAATAAGCTGCCTCAATTGTTCTACCATCGCTCTAGTAATTGACCTTCAAAAACCCCACTCCTGACACCAAAATTTGTTGCGTGCGTACGGGATCGTTTAAATTGAATGCACAAATCCGATGAAAAATTAACAAAATTTATTATTATCACAACAAAAATGCTTAAATTTCCTCAGATATTCGTGCAGTATTACAATATCTCACAGTAGTTATCTTTTAACTACTCAAACGTTTAAGAGAACTTAATTCAAAGCAGCTAAAGAAAGCTAATCCGCGAATTCGCGACAATCAACAAGAGCAGTTTTCTAAACAAACTCTTAAAATAACAACAAACTAACTAAAATCACCGGAACTGAGAGGTTTTCCTCCTTTTATAAGATTTTAAATCGCGCGCGAGAATTTTCTGTAATTTTCTCGAAATCAAAAAGAGATATTTATTTATTAAATGTTAAAATGCACATGCTCTTGTATTTTTTAATTTTCCGGCTTAGCTTACCTTTAATATTCATCACGCGCTACACTGCATGGGGAATAAAACAATTTAATTTATAATTCAACAAACATTAGCTATTTAAATATCAAATCCGTAACACTATCATTCATTAATCAATCATTTAACGCATACAGACTTCAATTATTCTTGAGCTCTTTACTCCGTAAGTTTTCTTCTGTAATTAAAGAAATTTGCGTTTGAAATATATATCATATTCATATAAATCAGCGGTTCTAAATCTTTTGATTAATGCGTATCATCTAAACAAAATCTGAAAATCATCAGTTATATTATATAATGATTACTATTCACTTTCGTAATATAAATATTAAAAAAATATTTTGACGTTTGCACAACCTATTTACTAATTGTATTAAATATGCACACATAAAAATATTAGATTAAAAATTGGTTACCATTTTAATCATTAAAATTTAAGTTATAATACTTTGATTCTAACATTTAGTGTGAAATTTGTGGATGTTTAAGAGAAATCAATTTCTTTATGTCTACTCTGATTTCACTTAGTTTTAACCGTAAATTAAGATCCACTTTTAATTTTGTTCTGTATTTATTTTTTAAGTATAACATGGAAGAAAATCCTTGTTGCAATGATTTTTAATGTCAGATGTTAATTATTCTTTAATTTCAAAATTATTTTCGGTTGAAAAAAACTATCTAAAAGTGGTAAAAATACCTTAAAATATTGTTATCAAATTCCTTGATCATTAGTTCGAGTGTTTTTATCATTGATTTTTTTTATCTCGAAAGCTAAACAAATTAAGACTTTTGTCTTTTTAATCCTTAAATTAATTCATTTAACGTTCCAAAAAAAATCAGCTAAACATGCTAAACACGCCAACCATAACTCACTAAGTAAACAATTTTCCAATTCAAATTTTAAATCACTGAAAATTTTGAATTTCTGATCGAAGTTCAAAAAGGCGAGGTAAAACGTTGCCTCTGGATAACCACCTTACTTCGGAATATAACAAGAGGGTTTCATGATCACTATTCATCTCTTGGCATAAAATCGTAAATGTTCTTGAATTTAAAGCTCGACTTTTAATCAAATTAAAAAGATTCACAGCTTGATTCAAAATGATTTTCAGGTTTTTGGGAAATGTTTTGGCTACTTAAGCTTCACGATAAATGGAGAAGTGAGTAAATTTAATTTCATGTGCGATTTTATTTAAGGAATAACGCCAGAGTATTTTTTTGTTAAAGCACGAGCTCTGTCACTGCATACGACAGTGCAATTTTTCCAAGAAATATTATTCTCAGATATAAAATTGTCAATTAATCACACATAAAATTGTCAATGATCATGAAGGTATTCACAAAATAAATACGCTTTGGCAATTCGTTTATCTTCTTCGAAATGCATGTAAGCTAATAATTAAACAAAGTTCGTTATATCCGTACTTTTATCATTTTCAAACTACCGTATCATTTTCAAACTACAATGCCAAATACTCACCGTTTATTATTTTTTGAATAAGTGTCTCTTTTATGAAAGTTGCCATTTCAGGAATTCGTCGACTTACTATATCATTTGATAATGGAATATAACTAAGATCATTAGCCGCTTTTTCGTTTGAAAAATCTTAAAATGGTATCTTTAGCTGCTGGTAATATAGGATTTTCTCCAATAGTGTGAGCCTCCGCAGTCTTTACTAGGTAACCAGCTTATAAAGCTTTTTCAATTGAAGTAACAAAACCTTTCATCACTTGTTTTTATTTTTGAACCCCGATAATTTCCTTCTTCAGATTTATCCTTTAAACAGTCATGCTTAGATTTAAGATGTCTTTCAAGGAGAAAAAATTTCATATTTTGATTGAATAATAGTTGAATTGATAATGATTGAATAATAAACAACACATTGAGTTTGAGGGCCCATTTCATCTTTATTCCAAGTCAACCCAAATGATAAATAACTTTCATTATATTTTCTTTAAACAATTTTTTTTTCGTTTTAATATTCTTAGTGCTAGTAGCTTATCCTAGATCCATCATTTATGAATTATCACTTTTCTGCTTAGTCAGTCCTAACCATTTTTTCTTTGAAAATCTGGGTTTGTTTTATTATTTTTTCCCAAATATTTAAATGCGAGTTCTTCAAAAGCAAACGACGACATTCTCAAATCGCGTAGAAAAGTAAGGAATACAAAGCAACAAGAAAACAAAATATCTCCTGTTAGAGGCAGCAAATCGACGTAAAAAATTATTCTAATTAAAAATAGAGCAATCGGAAATGGTGACGATATAAAATGTAGACATGCTTAATAAATCTATGAACTCTAAAAGAAATAATGAGATACCTATTATCTTTTTATAGGAACTTATTTTTATTTCCTATTAAATACATTATGCATATTTATTTCTCTTAAAAATATCATTTATGACAAATTTTCTTATGTCTATGTCTAAAGAATATTTGTGAAAATAAAAAAAAAAGTATTTTGCTAAAAAGGCGGCTATTGACCATGAACAAAGATTAGATCGCATAAATTTACGTGTGGTCGAGGAAAAAATGAACAGAATGTTGGGGTACTTAATTTTTGAATTTAATAGTTAAAACTACTTTGTTTATTTTGCGTACCACCTATTTTGCTTTTGCGTACGACCTGTAGTACGCGTACCAGCGGTTGAGAATCGCTACTATAAAGTTTTAAATCAGTAGTTTAGGTTTTTCAATAGTTAGCACTGCCTATTCATTACGGTACGAAATTTCTGGACAAAGATAACTCATTTTTAGTTTTAGAGAATTAGAAGGATAGCGGAATGTGGGTAAATAATAGCGGATGACGAATTGGTGTTAAGAAAGGAAGAAACTGACTTGAACACATCTCTGAATCAGATTAAATAATAAAAAATATTTAAGATGCGCTGACGGAAATATTTCTTACAATCCCTCAAAATCATAGCCATTTATTGCTTTAAAAATACAGAAAATTTGCTGATGAAAGCAATATACATTGCTTTGTACATTCCTTATCAGACTACCGAATATCTAAAGAAAAAAAGATTCTATTTTCCAACTTCCGAATTTATTTTCCAACCTAAGAATCTCTAAAAATGTAATACTTCAGTACATTTTCTGACACATATTTTGAACGCATCCATTATTTAGAAACGGAAGAAAAAACGGAAATTTTTCTTCAGCCAGTATGACGCCTTAAAGTTTTGCACATTTATTAAATTTTACGTCGGATCTCTCGTGGATCGTTTTGTAAAGATGGGTAACCATAAAAATTTGAATCAGAGACAGAATTCTAACGTTTTGAATGCCCATTTAGATTCAATGTTGTGATTAATGTACAGATACCACAAGAATGCAACTGTGACATAGTAATGACAAAAAATATGATCTAGTTCAGACTATAACCAAAGGGAAAATAATGTGTCTAAAATAAAAAATAATTAATTTTGGTATAAATGACTCTAAGACTTTATAGCTTGTACCTGAAAAGGACATAAATTTAACTAGAAAGCAAACCTATAGAGCTACGCATACTATACATTTCTAATAACCTAATATGATCATGCTAGTATGTGTGCATTTAAAAGACAAATTCTCATAAACTTGGGTGTAAAATATTTTCATGCGCTTTTTTTGCCTTCCCTTTCTTACCAATAAACTGTGCAAAACATTTACTGTAATTAATATCACTAGCTCCCCACATACGTACGAACATTTTTTATGAACAGGCGTAGGAAAGAGATTGTTGGTTTGTTTGTTTAAATGCACTGGGCCTATCAGCGGCCGGCTATTAAAGTCTCTGAACACTGCTAGTTCAACGTGGGACTGATTCCAGGCGACCGGCTAGCTGAAAGTGTCTTTCCGTGGATTTTCTCCATGTGTAACGCTAATACGAGCCAGGTTCCCTTAGAAAATCCTGCACGAAGGCTTCACTGCCTCAAGGCAAAAAACTAGATACAAACCAAATCAACTTAAGTGCACTGACTCGTTACATTTGAAATCGTTACCAAACTTTTTCCGATACACATATAATACATTATATATACACTGACTACCAATAAGTATTTGGACACATAAATGCAAATGACGATATGTGCGGTCCTAAGGTACGTCACGTACTCCGCCGTTATATGTCGTGTAGGAAACAGCATCGGCTTTAGTCGCATGCAAGATGCCTCGCATTTCGGAGCTCTCTGATTTCTAGAAAGGTATAATTATCGGGTATCACAAATGTGGCCGATCCTTAAGGGACATATCTAGCGATCTGAAGTACCCAAAATCGACAGTGGCCTATGTGATTAAAAGGTGGAAAGTAAGAGGTGATTGTCGGAATGCGCCCTGAGTCGGCAAACCAACGAAACTGGGAGATAGAGACCGACGAGTGCTGTCGAGAGAAATTCGGAAGAACCGCACCCAACCGATGGCCCTCATCCGAGAAGAGTTTCAAAAGGCCTCCGGGAGTATTGTTTCAAAGAATACTATCCGTTAGGAAGCACATCTGCTTGGTTTTCATGGTCGTGCTGCTGCCCATAAGCCTTTGATCAAAAAGTCCAACCGCGCTGCTCGGTTAATGTGGTGCAAAGCACATCGAAATTGAACTGTAGATCAGTGAAAACGGGTTCTTTGGAGTGACGAATCAAGGTTCACCCTTTACCGTTCAGATGGCAGGGTCTGGGTCTGGCGTCTACCTGGAGAACGTCTCCTGCCAGAATGCATTGTGCCAACAATCAAGTTCGGTGGAGGTGGAATTATGGTCTGGGGTGTTTCTCCTGGTATGGGCTGGGACCCTTAGTCCCCATTCATGGTAAGCTCAACTCCGATGCCTACAGCACTATTTTGGATGACAATGGGCTTCTTACGTTGTGGCAGTTTTACGGGTTGCACCCCTGTTACGTTCAGGACGACAATGTCAGTTGTCATGTTTCGACGTTAACCAAGGCTTGTTATGGTGCCAATGGAGTTCATCGAATGGACGTTTCTGCCCAGAATCCAGACCTAAACCCTATCGAGAACCTCTGGGACGAGTTGCATCGCCGAATTCAGGGGTGCACTACCCGTGCAAAATCGGTGAAGGAACTTCTATGTCTTCTCCAAGCCGAGTAGAAGAAAATACCACTAGCTGTCAGACAAAGACGTGTGGAAAGTATGCCCCGGAGGGTCCCCGCTGTAATTACCTCTCGTGGAGGCTCTACCAACTATTGATTTTGAATAAAGTTAGTTTTTCTTTTCTATCACAGGTGTCCAAATACTTATTGGTAGTCAGTGTATATATATGTTATATAGGGTGGTTCAAAACTATATGTCAAAAACGTAAATTCAGGTAGAGGGTACCTAAATAAGCAGATTTCATATAGGAATGTGTGCGCGGTAATGCCGCGTTGAGCCGGTAGAGAGCGCTGATGAGTGCGGCGTGTAAAAGTACTACGCTAACTGGATCTTTCATTTCCCGTACGGATCTCGAGCAGCATGCATTGTTACACCAAATCGGAGCCTGCCGACATGCATATCATGTATTGGGTTGCTCAAGCAAATGGATTATCTGCTCACAGGATGTACAAGGAGTGACTATCTGATAGGATTAAATCGGATCGTGGAACATTCAAGCGTCTTCATACGGAGATAAGAACGAGTGGATCGTTTTATGCATCCAGGAGTGATAACGGCATTGGAATATATCGCAGAATTCCTGCAGGAATACTAAATACAGTTTAGTTTAGTTTACGAGTATACTGCAACTCTCCTGGCCGACAATAATCGGCCTCATGGTTAACGCAGCACACCCGACGCAGACAAAGAAAATAATAATAATATTTAAAGTCCTTTTCCTATGATAGTCTTGTTTCCATTCACAATCCTCATAATTTCTGTTGCATAGCTATTCAAGAATTTTCTTTTTTCGTTTACATTCTGTTCATTTATTTTTCCAAATCTCGTCCTCACAATCTCGGTAAGTTTACATTCTTCCAAAAAATGAGCTGCATTTGCTTTTTCTAAAATCTTCTCGCCAAATTTAGCGACAAAAGTTAGTCGCCACAAAACTTCCACACGTAATTTTACTGAAATTATCCGTATATATACAAAATTCGAAACATTCCTCCCTTCCCAAGGACTGCACGTACCGCGTTTCTGGACCGAAAACCATACTTAAAACTATGGAAATCATTGCAATACTTAAACATTTTTTGCAATAAATAACGTAAAAAAATAAAAGGACCGTCAATAAATTTACAAGTTTATATACAAATACGACTATGGTCTATTTACATTACATACACTATGGGGACTATGAACTATGGCCGTAGTAAGCTCCTAGCCTATCGTAATGAACGACTTCATGACTTACGGATCCGAAGTACGATGTCGTTCATTCTGTTATCGACTGTGTAAAGACCTTTTCCAAGGTCACTATACCTCACAGACTAGGCTTCCGACCGGTGCGGAATAATACCTGTTCGTTGGAAGAATCGATTTTAGACGTGGATTCTTTATACATTACAGAGAAGAGTTACATATTTAAAGTTATGTTTACTTAGGCACCTTGCGTAGGAATGCTACCGTTATTCGTAAAGTTACTTTTAACAATCAATAACATTCATTCATGTTTTAATTAATATTATTGACTATATGAGTCCATAGAAAAGGTAAAAAAAATGGAAAACCCAAAGTTCTAAGAAAATAGCATTGCACCTTTGTGGATATATCCTCGTAATTATTCCTAAGGCTCATGCAAAGCGATCAGACGTTACCATTTAGAATTTTTTTGTACCGTTATGATATCATGCATTATTATCACATAACATAATTGCTGTACATAAATTATATATAACAGCCGTAACTTTTCGCTGAGGATACATACATTTGCCATAGTTGTTAACAGATTAATATAGATTATCTCAGTTATACTTTAGGTTGTAACAGTCCATACTGTTAATAGTAGACGTAAACATAGCATACTATGAGTGCATAGATTTGAACATGTTTTTAGCATAATTACATAGTATAAAAACAGTATGACAGTTTACATATGCGGTATACATAGTATAAAAACGATATATAAGCACAGTATAGTAATAGTTCATAAGTACTAACATTACACATATGCAGCATTACCAATAATTCAGAATACAATATTGCAGTAATGTGAAGTTTAACAATATTGCAGTAATGACTTTACAGTAGAGTATTACCACGATTGTAAGATGAAATGAATGAGCTATTCAGGACACACGCTTTAGCAAGTGTATGTTAGCAGTAGTGTATACTGCAGTGCTAAATTACACTCATGTCCATAAATCAAGGATAATTTGGAGTCACGCGGAAATCGAACACTAAAATAAATATATCACCTGTAAAATCACTACATACATCTTGAAGAATCATATGCAAATTTCAGGAAGTAACCAGATGACACCGATGGTACGCCACAATGACGATAGTGTAAGAGAGTGATATATAAGGAATACAAGCAAAGAAGTAAAATTGTTCGCAGGCGATTTATAAGCATTTCAGTGCAATAACCGAATAGCTATGACACAAAGGACGCATTAGGATGATTTTTGACGTGGTAGAATTATTGGCCGTCTGGAATGTGTGCGTACCCAACTGGAAGTATCAGACGAACTTGGAATTGCCCAGAGTGGCATCCAGAGTGTCATTACCATCATCTTGGAATCGTTGTCAAGGCTTTCGCAACGCTTCCAAGATGATGGTAATGTGAGTAGACGTTACAGCACAGGTCGCCCCAGAGTTACAACGCCGAATGAGGACCGGTATTTGGCAGTTACTGCCAAAAGAAACAGGCGGAGCACATCCTCAGACCTGTCTCGTCAGCTCTCTTCAGCCACTGGTACGACAATTTCAAGGCAGACCGTGTACAGACGCTTAGGGCAGATTGGTCTTTATGCTCGTAGACCTGTCAGATGCGTTCCACTTACTGCAACTTACTGTCGCCTGCGGTTAGCCTGGAGTAGAGAGCATGCATTGTGGACACCGCAACAGTGGACTTGTGTGATGTTTTCCGACGAGTCCAGATTTAGCTTGCAGTCTGATTCTCGCCGGACTTTCTTATGGAGAGCTCCAGATACCCGTTACCACCAAGAAAACATCACTGAACGACACCGTTACGGTGATGCAGGAGTGCTCGTTTGGGGTGGAATTATTCTGGGTTTCAGAACTGACCTGCATGTTCAAATTGGAACCATGACAAGCCAAATCTATCGGCACGTCATTCTAAAACAACATGTACGTTTGTTTCGGGGCGCCATGGGCGCGCAATTTGTGTTTATGGATGACAACGCCCGTCCTCACCGTGCAAACATCGTAAGCAAACGCTTTCAATCGGAGGATATCTCCCGTATGGACTGGCCAGCATTCTCATCGGACTTTAATCTAAGAGAGCACGTGTGGGACATGCTTGTCCGACGAGTTGCAGCCCGTCAACCTCCTCCTACATGCCTACCGGAACTTCGGAGAGCATTGCTTTTTGAGTGGTGTAATACCCCCCAAGATCAAATCGATAATTTGATACTCAGCATGCCTAGGCGTTGTACTGACTAAATTGCATCGTCAGGGAGACATACAATGTATTAACAATCATACCAACCATGTAATATTGGTTTTTTGTAATTTGCTCCAGGGAGAACAAATCGCAAATTTTTTAATAATATCAAACATATAGCATCTTTTTTTGCTATTTGCCTTTTGTTTAATAAATAAGCTTTACAAGTAAGTCACATTGGGTTTGCTTCTAACTCTTCCTTTCCCTGATTTTGCATTATCCTTATTTTATGGACATGAGTGTATATTAATTACTTTATTAAGTGCACCTTAATACCTCATTTAGTGCAATGTCAACTCTTTCCAGTACAGTTATGATGGCTCTGACAGGTGGTATCATTTTGTTAATTCGCAAGAGAATGTGTAGCGGTCAAGATTGCCTTGCTGACCACACTCGTATTTATCACCTTCGGCCATTCCAAAGCGGTGCAGATACGTTGGGAATGGGCCGTAGCCATTTTCGAAGGACTGTATGAGAACACAATCTTTCAGAACATACAAGCCACTGCCAGTTCCCGTTTCCGTCCAGCAGCGGTCAGTATAAATCTTAATTCCCACTTTGTTTTTGTTGAAAATTTAGTGCAAATTTGACCTCAAGATCATTACTTGAAGGGTGGCAGAGATAATCATGTGTTTTCCCTTCCTAATCAGCATTGAAATATATCCTGTTCCAAACATTCCTATCTTGCCCGCGGCGTAGTACACAAGTGAGTGTAGCCTCCCGCTCTGCAACCAAGTCCAAAGGCGAAATACCCTGTGAGTAATTGAAGAGCTGTGGTAGGAGTGGTACGGTATCACATGCTAATTAACAACAGCTGTGGTCGCTGAATTGATAGAAGTAATTCTGGTTGTGTTCAGTAAGCAAAAAAGCACAACTGCCTGATCCATAAAGAGCAATCCGCACCGTTACTGTATTGTACCATTATTTGAGTAATTTTGAAGACACTACCCATTTTGTTGCAGACGTTCTCTTCATGTTGTTATTTAGGGCTCCTATCTAATTTTTGATATAGACGTTTTCCCAAGGTGATTGCAATCTGGAAGACAGTTTTTTCTATCGAAATGGATTCCGTATCGTCTCGCTCTCGCTCTCGTTCAGATTTGTACATCGCTTCAAAATCTGTTTGAAGATCTTGGATGTACTCCTCAGGCGATAAAGTCGCATCCGGAGGTCGACGCAGAAATTTCTCTCCGGTTTAGATAAACACTTGCTCCAGTATAATATGACAATTTCTTGACTGATTATTTCTTGGGCAAAACAGCACCAAAACTTTCATTACTCGCATAAGTGTGAATAAATAGTTTCTCGAGCTCAAGGTACGTTAGGACTGTTTCAGATGTTAAAGCCTACTTTAGTTTGTTAAATGCATCCTTACATTCTTTTTTCCAGAAGATCGTTTGCTTGCTGCCTGCCAGATTATGAAGGTGTCTTGCGATGGAAGAAAAGTTTTTACAAAATTTCCTGTAGTAGGTGAAAAGCCAGGAGGCTCGAGAAAGCTTAGCTGATGGATATTTCCGGGGAGTCACTTATTTTCACCTGCTGATCCTGTTTCTGGATCCATATACATACCTTGAGCAGGAATGTCATTTTCACGTTAAGTCACTTCTTCTCTGAAGGATTTACGTTTGGATAAACTTAATTTTTGATACGCTTCCTTCAATTTCTGAAATACCTTCCTAATACTTTCCAAGTAATCCTCAAAACTCTTCACAACGATTATGATGTCATCCACGTATGTCAGATAGGCTTTGTTGGAACGACCTCTCAACACGGTCTCCATGCGGCGTTCGAATGTTTCCGACGCAGTACATAACCTTGAATTGCTAAATTTCTTGTCTGGCAGAAAAGGCCGACATTTCTTGGTTATCAGGATGTATCTCTACCTTAGAATATCCTTTTTCTAAATCAAGCGTCGAAAACCACTTGCTTTCAGAAAGAGTATCCAGAATGTCGTCAATTCTAGAAAAAGTGTAGCTGTCTTTCTTCGTAACCTCGTTCAACCTGTGAAAGGCAACGCAAAATCCAATTGAACCAACTTTTTTTCTGACCAGGACAATGGAAGAGAGCGAACAACTTTATGAAAACTCGATAACGTCATTTTTTTGCATGTCTTTTAGAAGTATTCCAACCTCTTCCTGTTTAGCAATCAGTAGACTTCATGGAAGCTACACTTTTCCTAGATTTTCCCATCCCATATATCAACTCTATGCTGTGTTATACTATTTCGACCTACGTCAGGGACGAGCGGGAGAAAACATCTTGAAGTTGTTGAAGGGCACTCTGTGCAGCCTTTCGCTCATTTGCGTATTTTGCAATAACTCCGATTTTAGACATTCCGAAAGACACAGACTTCACATTTTGCACTACTGTTTCGTTTCAACTTTTATAAAGCCTTTCGCCTTATTAGTTACATTGGCACCTTTCACCGGGATAACGGTCTTCTATAGGTCAATATATACTGAGGCTGTTAGTACTCCTTTCGGGCTGTTATTGTTCTTCGTCAATTCCATGATGCCGTAGCAGAAATTTCTCTTTTCTGCTATTGATCTAAGAAGTACAAATTCAGTTCTTTCTGGTAGTGTGAAATCTAGAGCTATGATTTGTTGAACGGATGTAAGTCCTTCATCTTTAATTCCAAACAGGGTTATGTCCTCAGAGGCAGAGTGCAGTTCGCTATTTTTAAAGTCCAAGGAAAAATTGTATTTATATAGAATATATGCAAAAACCTGGAAAATTTGCTACATATGCCGTGTGATGGTAGGTCGCACTTCCAAACGTAATGTTAATATTTAATTTTCCATCCATGTCAATTTTGTGCCCAGACACAATCTGAAGGTACAGATGAGTTTACTTTCCAATTGCTGAGCAAAGTATTTTCGGATGATGGCAACATTGGCTCCTGTATCGATTGTCATATTGCAGGAAACCCCTTTGATATGTCCCATGATGAAAACTCCATTACTGTCGCCTATCAAGGTAGAAATCTGAAACGCTTTAAAATGGCGTTTCTCATTATCTGGTAAGCTTCGCCCTGGGTGCCTTGGGGTATTCTGCAAGTCCTTCTTATGTGGTCTTTGGCACCGCAGTTCCAGCACTTTAGAGGCGGATTGTTGTCAATCCTATTCCGTCACAAAGCATTGACAAGTAGTCACTTGTTCCACTGGTTCCTGAACTTTTATAACATCTTCAGCTTTCCCTGAACATTTATAACATCTCTGACTGGGTGGCAGTTGTTTTTTGGGCTGCGTCGTACTTCCCAGCATACACTAAAGAGCTCATTAGGTTCTTCACATCCACCATTCTCATCGCTTTCTGTATCTCAGGATACTGAATGTCATCGGTGAAATACTACAGAGACTATATTTCTCTTGTTTCTGTTGGGTAGACCGAAAAAGCGAGATGAGACAGACTTTCCTCATCAGTGGCCAGCTCCTGGAACGTTCACGTGGGTTTCTGTTTGCGAGATTTTAACTGAAGCTTGCTGTAGACTTTTAAACATTTCTCGCAATTCGCGGTTGTAACGTGCCCGATAAAGATTCGATGTCTACTAATTCAGAAGTCAAACCACAAAAATCAGCGTTATATTTACCAAATTTTAACGCTGATAAATAACGCTGATTTTTGTGGTTTGACTTCTGAATTAGTATTTATTCGGCGTGTTATTGTGTCTTAATTATTCGATGTCTAGTTTTCGGGTAGAGTTTGGAGGATTACTGCTGCGTCTGATTTCAGAAAAGCGGCAAGATAGCAGGCTTTGGAATCCCATCCATTTTCGTTTGCCACTATAGTGAACTGGGTCTTGTTCATTTACCAAGAGGTCCTTCCATCATATGTGTATAGCTTTATAGAAGTCCGGGACGACATATGTTCGAATTTAAAGGCGTTAGATTTGTGACCAGCTATCGTTATGGATTTCTTTAAACCATTATTTTACCAAATGAAAGACTTCTTAGCTCTGGAACTTTCGACAGAAATTATAGTGCAACTCTTCACAGTGGCACAGAATGCAAACAGCAGTTACACTTCAAACTACTAAGAACGTTAAACGCAACGCGATGCAAAGCGTATCTAAAGAGCGTAGCTAACCAGAGATATCTCTATTTTGATCTAACGCTCAACTAACAACTAACAACTGAAAGCAGGTACTTTCTCCTTTCTTATATAATATTCGCCCGGCCGCCGATATATTTCTAGTGCTTTCTGATTCTCGAAATAATCGGAAGGCATATCAGGACTGAACTAAGGTTACAGTTATATAGAGAATCAATTACAATTATTCAATTACAATAATCAATACAATTATACAGGCACCAGACTAAAATGTTACCAAACCGTCGCCTAATTTTGCGACTTTTGCGATTTCTCTTCGAATTAACGAGGTAGCCATTTACTCACTATTAAATAGACTTACTAATGTAATCTTAAGTTTTTGGCAAGCTTCGTCTCTGCAGATTTTCATGTTACATTACACAGAAAGAATACAATAATTTCACATATAATTGTACTAAAATCACCTACCTAGAAAACTGAACCGCGGTAATTCAACCTAAATTCAAATTCTGACAGAGGTTATAGCTATATGAGTACATTCATGATATTCCTCATTTCTAACATAAACTGGAAAAGTTCCTGTTAGGATGTCCTCCATGAAGGTACCTTTCTTACAATAACAACTCTCATGTGGTTTGCTGTAGTCAGTTAAATAAACAAACTGTACTCAGGGTATTTATAATTATCTTCTATGAATACACAGAAGAAAATAAAAATAGTATATGAATTCATAGAAGGTAATTAAACAACTGCTAAAAATTCGTAGAAGGTAATTAAGAATGGTCATGTTCAACAATATATGTTTTGGTAGACGGCTTATAATGGAAATATTCAAAGGTCATCTGTTCTTTCAAATGCAAGGTCATGCATTGATTATTTGTTTACGTGTTACATAAAAGATTTTGATGCCGAGAGTGAAATATTCGAAAGCGTATATACGAAAACTCATATTCTGCTCTGAACAAGCGTTTTCATCTATAGAAATCAAATAAATATATTCAATAAATAATAAATTCTGAATACCAAGAACGAAGGTTTCTGCAGACATTTCGCATATTGAGTTTCATTCACTATTACATTTCTTACAAATCTCTTTGAATTTCCTTACGAATGTGAAACTAGATATTTAAATAGGATTTTTTGGACAGAAGTAAAAATATGAAAAGTAATCCAATAACTTGTAATAGTGATGCTACAGACCAAGCTGTATTTTGATGCGGTTGATATATCCAATCCTAAGAAAATGTTGCGCATTATATATTATTTTAAACCACGGATAAGACAATAAGTTACACTGTTATTTAACGTACACCGATTCCATAAAAGTTTTTGCCCGAACTTTATTTTCCCAACCATCAGCCGTAGACATATACTTCCATTTACAAAAATGTGTTAAATGATGCAAGGATTTATGCTTTAAACGATACAAAGCTTGTGAAAATAAAAGTCGGGTAGGGACTTTTTTGTACAGCTTTCCCTGAACAAAAGTTCATTTAAGTACTATATTTCATTTCATCTTCATTTAATCAACATTTAGTTTTATTTAATGGTTTCTTTTCAGATTAAGAAAAAATATATTTGTTCTATATTTACCTTCCTTTTATCGTTTGCAATTATAATTCACATCATCAACGCCCTGCTAAAATCACATGATTATATTTTTTGCAGCACTCATATTGCAGCTCTGCATTGCATGATATGAGTGCATTGCAGCACTCATATCATGCAGTATTTTGCTTTCGATACTTCGATAGAATCAGTTTTTTTCTCAAAAACTGAATTTCGCGCGAATGAATTGAACATGATGCAGCTAAGGAGGTAAAGGCGCTTTCGCGCGAATGAAGCAGTGAGTTTTTTCTCAAAAACAAGCTCATATCAAAAATGTATATTTTTTTCACACTTAAAACAACATTTTTTTAGAAAATCATGGTTTGGGCATGGTGACAACACTTCCTCATGCCCAACTCGTAAGACCTTTTTTCCTTTTTTTCTGCTTTTAAAATTGGACTTAAGGGCCAATTTTGAGAAATGACAGCTGAAGCTGAACCGTTCAAATAATGTCTGCATATAGGCTGCTTACCTGCATTATTATATGTCACTAAAAATTCATGTTTCGTTCATACATTATTTTTAAATTATTTGCCGCTAAATACCACATTATTCTTGCATGAATGGAGACTCCTTTTTCATTATTAGATGATCTTATTCATGTGCAATTCATTCGCGCGAAAGCGCCTTTACCTCCTTAGCTGCATCATGTTCAATTAAATTCTGCTTATGGATTTGGACCCAAACTGTCGTAGTTTGATATCCCTAAGCGTTGTCTGCGAAAATTCCCATCAACATATTTTTACCTACAGAGGAGATAAATATATATTTGTTGTCAACGTGAAAAAAACAGGAGGTGTGTGTATGTGTGTGTGTATTTTAATTACGGCAAAGCACACTAGGGCTATCTGCCTAAGGGGAGGGATGCCTTTCGTGGAGGACTTTCTAAGGGAAACTGGCTCGTATACACGTTACACATGGGGAAAACCACGAAAACACCCATGCAGCCAGCCCGTTCGCGGGATTCGAACCTCGGACCGAACTACCAGTGTTCAGCGACTTTACCGCTCGGCCGCTGGTGGGCCAAAAAAACGGGAGGTCTTAAGAAGATATATATATAATATATATATAATATATGAGAAGATATATATAACCCACTTAAATATTTTAATTGAGAGAGTTTTCCTTTTTCCCAAGATTGCTTGGAGTTAAAATAAAATTAAAAAAATGGTTTCCTTCGCTTTCCCTTAACAAAAAGTAACGACTTCATCTAGTTACGTCTTCTTGAACAACATGCATAAGAAAACCGGTTATCTTAATTATCCTGATAAAGAAAAAAATTTCCCGTCAAATGGGAAATTGAGTGAACTTGTTAATATTGACGGCACTTCTTTATCATTTCAGCTTTGATTTTTAAAGTAGAAGAGCGAAAATGATAGAGAATTAATATACTTATACCATAAAGCGGTTTTTATGGCGTAAGTATATTCATAATTTTTTATAATATCATGTGTAAATACGCATATACATTCTTTGTCGCTAAAACTCAATTCAATTCAAAATATAAAGAAATCTCACTTACCTGTCAGACGCATTTTCGACTTTTATCATTTTCTCTATATTTTATTGACGACACAATTAAATACATTTACAACAAAGAGAGGCACAGATAAACTTTGGTTAATGTTTCGCGTTGGTGTTACATCTCTCGCAATCATCGAGGTTCTGAACTAGTCCGAAGAATTCAAGCGCACACAGCGGTATTTGGTCCAATACAGTTTCTACAGACTGCCCCCGAATGACCAGGAGTTCATTCAAACACTTGCATTAATACAAATTTAACAAAAGAAACGTTTACAATGTAAAGTTCAATCAATTCACATATTAAAGAAACTACACTTAGTTACTATATACACAAATCATTCATCTTTAAACAATTTGTAAAGTTACCTGCAATAAAGTATAATAAAGATAATAAGCTGGCAACTCAATACCTGTACATACATTAAACTTTCATCACATATATGGAATAGTCCTGTAACAATAATACAGATTAATAAACATATAATAAACAATTAAATGTATTCATTAATTTCAAGATTATATATTATATATTATTAGATTATTGCACAGGTCTTTTAATAACTGATGTACCTGTTTTAATTTCACAAGACCTTACTTTTCCATCTCTGCCAGGAAATACTGTTACAACTCTTCCTAATTTCCAAAAATGTCTAGGTAGCTTTTCATCATGAATTAATACAATATCATTAACTTTAAATTCAGTAATTTTACGTGAAGGTTTAACACAATGAACAGATCTCAGCATTAATAAGTATTCATTTTTCCATTTATTCCAAAACATACTTACCAATCTTTCTCGATAATTAAATCATTTAATTAGCATTTTCCTATTAACTAAATTAGAATCAAAATGAAGCCTGGCAGGAGGCAAACTATTCACCCTGCGCCCCAACAGCATATGAGCTGGAGTTAGAGGCATAGGTTCCTGTAATTCAGAATAAACATAAGTTAAAGGACGATAGTTAAGAACACCTTCAATTTCAATAATTAGAGTTTCTAACTCTTCTCGAGATAAAGTGGTTTTTCTTAGAGTTTTTCGTAAAGCAAGTTTTACAGATTTAATTAGTCTTTCATAGAAGCCACCCCACCACGCAGCTTTCTCAGCGATGTAGCACCATTGGATTTTGTGGGAGGCGTAAAAGTCTTTTACTGTTGGATTACTAATGACAGTCCACAAGTTTTTAAGTTCAAGTTCTGATCGTTTGAAAGTTTTGGCATTGTCCTTCAAAACTTGAGAACATAGACCTCGACTAGCAATGAATCGTCGAAAAGCAAGAAGAAATGTTTCTGTGGTCATGCTACCAACAAACTCTAAATGAAGAGCTCGCGTTACTCCACAAGTAAACAACACGGTGTAGTTTTTCCCATCACTGTCTTTGGTATAAAGTGGTCCACCGAAATCTATACCTACTGCAGAAAAAGGAGGTAATTCTTCTGTTCTATTTACTGGTAAAGGAGCAGTAACTTGCACACCAGGAGAAGAATTAAATAGTTTACACAGAATACATTTTCTTAAGATATTTTAACAGTTTGTCTTCCTTTAATTATACAGTATCTTTCGCGTATTTCTATCAAAGTTTCAGAAATTCCACCATGAAACACTTTTCTGGGTGCATCCCACACTAATAAATTCACAAAGTGATGTTTTGAGGGCATAATAATTGGGTGTCTTTGAAGATAAAGTCTTGACTTCTGAAGTCTTCCACCAACACGCATTATCCCGTCATTATTAAGAAAGGGATTCAGTTCTAGAGATGGAGGAAGTCTTAGAAATTGTTTTACCCTGTCTCAAAGAGGACAGCTCTTCCGCAAAAGCTTCACTTTGAACAGTTTTGTCCAGATAATTTCAGCCTCGTTAAGTTCTTCAGTGCTTAGTTCACCACATCGCTTAGTTTTAAATTTAAGGTTGTATATAAATCGTAGTATCCAACTTGTAACACGGTATAATTTTCTTAAACTACAATATCTATTCAAATCCATTAAATGTGTCAAATTCGATTGCACTTCGCAAACAAAAGACGATACTTCTTCCAGTTTACTTCTTTTTTCGCAATATACTTTTGGAGAAATCGCTAGACAAATTTCATAATTAGAGCCTTTTGGCCAATCCCTTTTCTTCAACCAAAGCCATTCTAGACCTTGCAATCCAAATCGAACTGGACGTTTCCACGGTAGCTCCTCGAGATATGAAATCTGCAGGATTATCCTGCCCACTACAGTGATTCCAATCAGCAGGATCAGTTCTAGATTGGATTTCGGATACACGGTTCGATACAAAAGGTTTCCATTTTGAAGCTTTCCCTTTAATCCAATGAAGAGCGATTAAGGAATCTGTCCCCATATATACCCTAGTCACAGGAAATTTAAAATTTGTTTTCAAATATTGGAAAAGTCTAGAAGAAATAATAGCTCCCATAAGTTCAAGCCTCGGTAATATTAACCTTTTAAGCGGTGCGATTCTAGATTTCGCAGTGATAAAACTTGTATAAATACAATCATCACTTGACACGTAACGGAAGTACGCAGCTGCTCCAAAAGCTTTAGGAGAAGCGTCAGAAAATATGTGTAGTTCTAATTCTTTCACCAACTTCCATGGTATGGAGAAATATTTTCTTTCGGTGTCAAATCTTTTAACAGATAAATCTGAAAGCACCAATTATCCCATTTTTTCCCGGGAGGGGATTCGAAAATTTCGCCGTTTTATCGTTGACCCTTCATTGCTCCCACTAGCTGATTCCTTCAAAACATCTTAAGAACTGGTACATCAGAGAGCTCATAATAGCGTTTTATCTGATCTAAGTTGGCTTTAACACTTTCACCATTTTGACCTTGCAGGTACAGCATAGTTTCTCTTCTCCTCTCTATCAAAATTAGGCTTTCGAACTTATGGCAAAACTTCCCCACGTTATTTTCTGGAACGCATTTTTAATAATATTTAATTTTCAAGACTTTATCTAGTACTTTAAAATCAACTTCCTGCCTTTTCTTGTAAAAATAAAATTTGTGCTTTGTCGTGGTCATATCCGAATTTCTTACTGCTTCGTCCACTATTTTCTTGGTGTCTGCTATCTTAGATTTCGAAGATCTGTTTTAAACAAAAAAACTGTTTATCTAAGGACGGAAGTAATAAGACGTTTAGTTTATATGACTTTCTTAGAAAAGTTGCTGAACTGTTTACGCATTTTAGTAGTAATGCAAGTAATGCATTTCATTCTCAACGGCATTTCAATAATTTTAATGTTGCATCTGTTTTATTTGTCATGCAGTAAAATATAATCAGAAAAGAAATTGGCAGTTTTATTTTCATTAATGTCAAGAATTGATATGAAATGAAAAATTTACTTTTATTCAATAGTAAGAGTATGATTTATACAGAAACATGCATGAAAAATTCCTGTTCAGGATATTGAATACTTTTGGGTTGATTTGCATCAGTCGTGCAATGAACTGGCAATGGAATTCTACAAGTAATGAATTCTGTGTAATGAGCCAATAAAAAAGTATATTTTCTGAAAATTACTTCCCACAGTGAAACCAAAATTGTATTTGCCTGCCGTTAATTTAAAGAAAATAAACTAGCTGAAAAGCATGATCACGCAGAAAACGATTTTTATATCCAAAATTTCAACAAAATCTACTCTAGTACAAATTAGCATCTAAAAAAACTGAATCACTGTTTTGTAAAAGAACACATCTCTAAAGGAACATTGTCATATTTTTAAGAAACACATTTTTAAAATAAATGACAGATTTTTAGAAATATAAACAATCCTAAACACTGGAATGTTTGTTAAATAAACAAGATGTAAAGAATTATCTAGAAGAAAAATTTTAGTTATTAATAGGAATAAAAGTAACAAATGAAACAATTCGCATTGTTAAAAAGAAGCCCCAAAGTTGCGGTCTTCTCTTCTCGGAACGTGCCATTTAATTGCATGTAATTGACTCTGAATAATAATTGCTCTAATTAGTGAAATAAAATGATTAAAATCATTCAGTTCTTATTCTCCTTTCATTTGTAAGAAGGAAAAAAATAAATAATGCAAACATTGATTTCCGGGGAAAAAGCATTCAACGAAGAAATACTTACTCAGTTTCCTTCTGACACATTCAACAGATTTTGCATAGTGTTTATCGATCTTCTGAGGACTTCTTTTACTTTATTTTCATTTTGTTCGTTAGGAAGCAGTTTTTTATTGTTTGAATTTGCTTCTGCTCATAATATCTTAGGCTAATATTTTGATGTCGAAATTTCGCCGACGAAGAGTGTCAATGAACTTTACATAAATGGAAAGCCATCTGAAGATACAAACTCAAGAATTGGTAGAGACATTAGGTATTTTTTAAAGCAAGAGACGAGAAAAATGAGTAATACCCTAGTCGGGATTCGAAACTGGACCTCTCGGAAATGCGCCGAGTGTGCTACCGTTACAGGTGACAGGTGATGGAGGACGGGGGCATCTGATGTCTAACAAAGGTAAGCAGGTATATGTCCGACGTCCTCCACTATCTTGAACCGGCAACTCCCGAGTCCCAGGAGGCCTGACTCGGGAATGCATCACCCGAGCCATCAAGAATTCGGGCCTTTGTATTTGCGGAGCACAAGGAATCCCTGACCACTACGTCACGGAATGTTCACTAACCGAAAGGTTCCATATCAGAATGCCTTCCACCAATATCAACCCATTCAGATGGTTTATATTGAGAACTCCAGCCCTACGACAGAGAATCTACAACACCATAAACCTGTTAAGGTCATTAGGACTGGATATTGTGGCCACGAACTAAGTAAGATCTATGTCAATTTTCTTCCTGAAACGTTTCCGTGGCGTTTTTACGAGCAAATACAACAACCATACTAAATATTCATAACTAATGTATGTAGGATAATGAAATCAACTAATCAAATGCTTTAATTGCAATCAAGTATTCAAGTATTTAACTAGTATTTAAATGTATAAACGGTATTTATAACACAATTATGTATTTATTATGATTTTATTGCAATCAAGTATTCAAGTATATAACTAGGATTTAAATGTATCGCCAAATCCTGGTGGTGAAGAATCATCATCCACCACATTTTAGTTCGTGCTCCACTGTATAGTCATTTGTTTGTTTTGATGCTGGAGACGTGAAAAATGAGCAATGCCCTCGCGGGGACTCGAGCTAGGATCTCTCGAATACGCGACGAGTTTGCTATAGTTACAGCATGAAGGCATGCAGAAAGGAGAGAAAAAATACATTTCAAATCTTTTAAATATTCCCATTCATATACTTCTTTCAGATCATATTTCTTCAGACTATAGCAACAAGCAAAAGAGAAAGCTTTTATCAAATATAATTTATTCCCTGTAATACAATGTTATTTTAAATGAAAAATATAAAATATGATTCATTAGGCTGAATGTAATCTGATTCACGTGAATTAAGTTTAACTATCTTTAAAGTTCTAAATTCTCGTCACTAATAAAGCTAATTTATAGCAGTTTTACAATGAACCCTTTAGGAAAATCAGCAGTGGGATTTCGGAAAGTTTGATTTTAAACATATATCTATAAACTGTTTTCTTCCAGGAGCAAATTTCGAAATATATTCTTCTCTCAAATTTCACTTGAATGAATATATATGCTTCTATAGTTTCTCTCAGTTACAGTCTAATCTGTCTAAAAGACTTCTTCCAGTTGATAAAAGTAAATATCCTTGGTTTCAGGATATATAGGATAGATTAAAATAGGATATGTTCGTATTATAAATTAAGCAAAATAAAAGATAGCTTTCTGTTTAAGCTTCATCACAGTTTTTAAGGAGGGCAGTTGAGGGAATCTAGAGGATTAATTGTCTATTTGCTCTTTATCAGCAACATTTCGAGAGAAAGTTTAGAACAAGGAAGTTTAAAAGTATCCCATTCCATAAAGCTATTCCTCTTATAAGCAACCTTGTTTTAACCGAGATTCGAACCCCGCACTATGGCGTATGTAGTAGCGTTTTGTTAACCATCATACTGTTTCAGGGCAACTATTTAAAAATACCTAGAAATAATACATTTCAGAACCGAAACATAAGTTAACTTTGGCTTTCCCATGTTCATCCCTGAATATGTACACTGGTTTCTTCATCCCGGAATATGTACACTGCGGGGAAAAAAAAAAAAAAAAAAAATGGGGAGAGTTCTATATCTCCCGTTCTACTGGGCCGATAGACAAAAATCAAATTGCGTTCTTCATGTCTCGAAAGCGCGACTTAAGATATGTATTAGATTTATATATATCACTATTCTATCATACATATTTTGACTTAAAATCGGACTTTTTCTGAAATAACGTACCAATATTTTTACATATTTCGATTCCCCGACTCAAATTATGCCAGACTGCCAAGTTTTGTAAAAATCGCATGAATAGTTTTTAAAAAACTAGCTCTCAGACTTTTAGCTCCTCAATGTTAATTGAATTTGGTATATATTTATTAATATCTCTTTTTTTATGAAACGTTTTGATTCTTCCTTTTGCATTTCGAAATTTAAGTTCATTCCAAATAAAATTCACCCATTTCTTATGATTTATTTTTAAAATTTGTATTTTAAAATAATTTTTATAAATTTTTAGAAAAAAAATGTTTAATTATAACCTAGAACATTTTACCTACATCTTAAAGTAGGTGTATTTCAAAGCATACTTGCAAACAATTAGAGTTTTTTTATTCAAATTTTTCTAAGATATATACGAATTTACATATTTTCGCGTTTTGGAATTTGGCATAAGTTTCTGAACGATAGTAACGCCAAATATGGTTTATGGATTTTGTTACAGTGAATTTCCACAGCTATTTTTAACCTTAAATTTCAAACAAATTTTTACGGACAATTAATTATATGATTTTCTACTCTCAATGATACGTAATACATATTTATAAATACTATATAAAAATCTATATTTTTTTTTAAAATTACAGATAATATTATTCAAATTTTTAACTTTTTTTAAAATTTCTTTCTTTATATATATATATATATATATTTGTAAGAGTAAAGTTTTATCTTCGCCATATTATCGTCTGCTACTTTACTTTAACTTCATTTAAAATTGAATTGTCTGAAAGCGAGAAAGTTCGTTTGATGTTTATTTTCACAATGTTTTTAAGAAAACAGGACGTTGACAGACTGGGTCATGTTTCAGCTTTAAAAAAAAATATATAAATTTTTACATTAATTCTTATAAGGTATTTCTCCCGCCTTCCTAGCGTGCCTTCGGGGTGTAGTGGTCACCACACTGATCCGGTATTTCAGAGGTCCGTGGTTCGATTCCCGGCGAAGGCGATTGCTCATTTTTCATCTTTCCTGCTTCCGAAAAATACCTAATGCCTCTACATCCTCTTAGAAAGAATGTTTTAAAAAGTAATTTTCTCTCGTTTTGTAGATTATATGAAAAACATATTCTTTATTATAAAAATGATTAGGCTTAGAAACTCTAAAAAAGATGATTTAGATTGTTTGCACCCGATATAAGAATCGGGTTACTCCCTGGTACAGGATAAGCGCTGCTTTCTTATTTAACAAAAATCTTTTAATTCAAATATTTACCTTTGGACTTTGCTTTAAACTTTATTTATAGTTAAAATGTCTAGAAAATGAAAAGCTATGTTCAGCTGAAACGTATTTGATGCAACGGATATTTTAAAAAAATTGACAAGAATGCAAAATTTATGGAAGTGTAACAATCGAAGAATCTTAATATTCTTGTGTCAGCACCGAAAACAAATGTAGAAGTAAAGAAGGAAATTAGGGGGAAAACGCAAAAATTTAAAGGGGGAATCTACTTCAAAGAGAAAACACTTGGACGTGCACACCAGCAAATAGCAGCAATTGAATTAGTAATTAACGGAAAAGACAAAACTATATCATTGCAGATTAAATCAAAGAGCGACTGGTTTTCGACTATTATGGTTGTATAAATTTAAATTATGTCATAGAACATCATATCGTATCATAAATGGAACATCCCACGATTTCCCAGTCGAATAATTTGAAGATTCAGGAATTTATCCTGTGACGTTATAAGGTATTACTCTCGCCTTCTTAGCGTACCTTCGTGGTGTAGTGGTCTGCACGCACGGTGTGTATTCGAGGGGTCCGTGGTTCTATTCCCAGGGAGAGCATTGCTCATTTTTCAAATCTTTTGCTTCCAAAAAAACCTTAATATCTCTAAAATGTATATGGATATTATCTAAAGACATTTTCCCTCTTGATGAAACCAGTCTTTCCTTTCATCTCATGCCTTCATAATGCTTAGCCATTATGAATTCATAATGCTTAGCCATTACTCCAAAATCTTGTTTGGAGACGATTTGGCGCCCCTCTACGAGCGGCGCCCGGGGCATCATGCACTCTCTTGCCCTCCCCTCGCTACGCCACTGGTGACACAGTATAACGGGAATTTTTGAAATGAGTAGTGGCAGCCATGAACAGGTGGCAGTACTGCGGGACAGTGACCTTGAGCAAGTAAACACTCCGTCGTTTTATTAAACATGGATCAATGGAACAAGCAACAGACACAAATCCTAATTATTCGCAAGTCACACAAATCCTATTGAAATTCACAAGCGCCCTTTACACTCTAGTAAGGTAACAGTATGGTGTTCTGTTTCACTACACGGGATCATTGGACCTTATTATTATTTTTTTTTAAATCAGCAGGGGATAATAGTAACTGTCAATGCGGATCGTTACGTGGATATTTTACAATCTTTCGTTGCATAAGAATTGAACAATTTTCCAAACGTTCAAGAAACCTGGTTCAGCAGAATGAAATGACATATCATACACTGCACAGCAACCAACGGAAGCTGTGCGAGAATTGTTAGGTAAACGTGTGATCTTAAGATTCGGTAACGTTCCCTGGTCTTCTAGATCTCCAGAATTTTCCATTTGCGATTTTTTCTTGTGAGTTTTTCGATTTTTTCTTGTGTATCTCAAGAGTAAGTGTACATGATTCGACCAAGAACTCTAAATGAGTTAAAACAGAGAATTCAGGAAAATATCCCAGCTGAGATGTTGCAGCGGTCAATGAGGACGGAGGACGCCGTCTCAAGGACGTAATTTAAAAAAAAAAAAATGATAAAACTCCACTAATTTCTTAAATGGCAAGTTTTAAGGTTTCAGTTAGTATGAATAAAATGTTTTTCTTCCATCATGCTTGGTTTTATTGGATTGTTAAAAAGTCCCCGTTTTTTGTGTCACCTTATACATATAAGTTGTCGCATTTATATTATAATGTAAGTCTTATGTTATCAATCTTACACCTTAGCATTAACACTTGACAAGAGTGTTTATTAATGCATGATAACCATTGTAAAAAATGTGATAGTATCTCAGGGTTTTGTTGTTAATACTGAAAACAGTTTTCTAATTAATTAAGAATAATAATGCCTAAATTACATATGGAAATTTAAAAGTGAATACAATTAAATAGATTCTATTTTAAGAGATATAATTAAGCAACAATAAGATTGTATATTTGTATTACAAATTTAACAAGCCGAAAATTAAAAACAAAGCATGCAGTTTGATGTCAAATAACACGCTATTCCTTAATTGGCTTTCTTTTCTAATTGCTTTGAATCACAGAGAAAACAAAGATTTAGCTCCCGTCCATAATTTCTTGATAATTACTTTTGACGCAGAGAAATAAATTCATTTGCAATTGAATACCTCACATTTATTTAGTCTTCTAAGCATTTCAATATAACGAGCTCGTGCGTTTCATTTGTGCTATATCCTCACTGATATCAGACATTTAGTAAAAGATAAAGGATCTTTAAAAATATTATAAATGTCAAAAGTATGAATATCATTAAAGTGATTTTAAGTTTTCTTAGGCTTCGAAAAGTAAAATCCAGTGTTTGATCTTTCGAGAACGCTTTTAATATTAGCCATCACAATTTGGATAAATATAAATCACTCCTCTTGAAAGAATTTTGCATATAGATTACTGTGCATGAAAACACGTACTAGGATGAAATGTTTAGCACTTTCAAGGACAGATTTTTAATTTCTCCTTCATTTTCTTCTCTGATGTGTACGTTCTTTTCTTTCTTTTTTTAACAGGTGTAGTTGCTAATTTCTTTCTTTTTTTAATAGGTGTAGTTGCTAACTAATCTCAAAGAAATGAATTACTTCATGTTATTCATACAGATATTAGTAATTAAGAATTAATACGCATTATAAGAAAATTTATGTGTCATTAAAATTGGCTTAGAGATCAATTGCAGCATGTGTAATTAATTCTAATTAAAAATCCAGTCATTTTTATACTTTTTTAACAGAGAGATTTTAAAATGAAATGCAGTTTTATTATGTATCTTAATATTTTAATAGTGCTTATGTGACTCAAATGCATTCTACCACATAGCATGTTATTTCTTTGAAGTCTTCACAGAAATAATGGCTGCAAGGCATTGGTATTATTATTCGGACACAGCATTCATGAGCATTATCATCGGTTGATCTAGTCTGCGTGGTATACGACAATGAATTCGATTCCGTCGTTGTCCTGTCACCCTTTTTTTCGGGCTAATCGATAAAGATCAGGGAGAAGTTATAAAATTATACAGCATACGTTTCGATACCTGTTTTAATTAGTTTTTATATTTTTGCATGTATGTTTGGGTTTAGCGTATGTTTTTAACCTTCTTAAAGTGTTAAGTATTGCATTTAATGCAAGCCTATCAAGTTAAGCATTGCATTTAATGCAAGCCGATCATACACAAGTATAAAATACAAAACATAGTAATGAGTTGATTTCTTCCCATGAAGAGTGATTTGAGAAATTATAATCGACCTCAATGTTTTTTTTTTATATAATATTGCCTTTTGTAAAGTCAAGTCGCATAGTTTCAACATTTAGCCGATCTTCTGGGGTTTTTAAAAATAACATTACCTTGTTTATATAATAATTTTAATTTAACGGACTCAGATTATGTATCGCAAATTTTTGTACACAGAATTGCAGATTCGTATCCTTTCTTTCTGCCAAAGGAATGGAAGAACTGTCCTCCTCGCTTGATTAAACTATTATATCTGAAAATAAACATCTTGTTTAATTGGATGTAATAAAGAAAGAAATGTTTACTAGAGAAATTAAAATACAGATTGGAAAAATCATTGGTTACACTCCTTTAGGAGAAAGCCAAATAGTGTTTCCATTGCTTAAGCTAATGACCATCACGTAATCATATTATGGGTTTCACACAAACTTTCCGTTCAGCTGAAATTTAATGTAATGTTCCGAAGTTCGAGTGATAACACCGAGGTATAATAGATAGAGTGGAATATAACGTATTGCCAATTTTTCTAATTGTGCTTAAAAACTTACAGTTTGTGATGAGCAACTGATCATTATCAACTCTGCTCATGTCGAGTAAGAAAAATGTCGAATGGCCATGCAATTTTCAAAAGCAAATTATTGTAACATTCTAAAATTCAAACGCTTGTAAAGAATGCACCTCCCTTTGAATAATGAATAAAGATCAATTTTTTATTCGCATAACTTTAAATGCATGAAAATTAAAAGTGCTTATGCATTTCGTTTGAGTTGAGTCAGATTTAGTCACGTAGTATTAGTTTATCAAAAAACAAAGTCTTTACTTTTCCTTTCTCTCACGTATTACAAATAACCAAGATATTACACACAAAGTTTTGCGTTTTTGTACAATATATGTATTAACTTTTTGTACATGTGTTTATTAAGTTTTCATGAAAGGATTACTAACGTCACATTTGTTCAGAACTGAAATTGTTACTATAAGTATAAAAATTTGCTTAAGACATTAAATTATATCTACAAAGTAAGGAGTAAACAAAGTAAGGAGATCCCGATCGATAAAGGTATACTGATAAAAGGGGCCTGCCATGATATAAAAAAACTGCAAATATAGGACGCGCTGATATTTTTTTATTTATTAAAGTTCATTAAAAATTATATATCGGAAATAACTGAGATTACAACTCCATATCTGATAGGCGAACAGTGTTAAAGGAATATGTTAAAATTTTTGATGTTGTAGATAAAGTAAAAAGTTTTTCACACCGATACCACTTGATTCAAGAGGTTAGAGTATTCTTTAAAAATTTCATAAGAATGCGAGTTTTGATAAATTGTGGAAATCAAAACTATTTTTATAATTTTTTCCTATTCTTTTAGTGTATATTTTAGAGAAATTACTAACGATATATATTGAAAACTGAATTCATTAAAAGAACTGAGCTTAGTATTTCAGACCAATTTTGTGAGATAAAAATAAGGTTAATTTAATTATAATTTTTATTTATTCACATTTGTTTAAAGACAGATAACAAAAAATTTGGTATTCAAAATTATAGATATATTTAAAACCGTTAAAAGTTGGTTTGAACAACTGTAGGGAGGAGTTACAGCATCATATTCTGAAACGATTGTAGAAGAGTATTTTTTAATCATATCTCATTTACATACATTTAAAGAATATGAGTTATTGATTCGCGTAACGGCATCATTGATGTTTCCTAAGATTAGACTAAACACATTTATTTATCAGAATAACCATATATTAAATATGCTAAAAATTGTATTCATTTAGTTTTTAAAAAGGATTCAAAAATGCAGTATCAGTAACAGTTCGATAAAACTTTGCCATGAATGTATCGAACATACATGTTGAATTTATTAAATTATTTCTCCAGTGAAAGCCATTTCAGTTTTTTGTCACATTTGGGGGTGAAAGTATTTTCAGCAGCTCCTGTAACTTAACATTTTCGATCCATTCTTGAAGACTGCTATTTATAGAACATAATACTTTGCGTTGGTAATGTGTATGAGTTTTACACAAAGCCTGAAAAGATGAGAAGCTTATTCTTTTCAATATTAACAAAATAATGCATTCAAAGAAGATTCGTAAACATAGTTTCCTTACTTTCAAGAAGCTACAGATGTGTTAAATTAATAGTTAATTGCTGCAAACCATTTCTCGTTTGTATAGCAAGTACACACCATGTTTATATAATACTCAACTAAATAATGATATTTCGTTTAATTGAATGTAAACTTATTTTGCGTCAACGTCTGTTTTTCTACTTTAATATAGATTTATTTCATTTTAAGCACAATAAGTTAAATTAGTTAGAATTTAATTAACTTAGGAACTTCATTTAAGGCTTTGTTATGTATAAGATCTTATTAGTTTCATTAAAATTTCATTTAATACAGTTTCAGTTAATACTGATTCCTATTATCAGATTTAACTTCGCAATTCTGTTAAATGATAAAATTAGGCAAATAATTTAGAAAAGAATCGTTGCAACATGTTGTACAGACAATTATTCTATATAGTGATGTACGGAATATACCGCATTAGAAACAACTTTGTTTAAACTAACCGTTTAATTTCTCATAAAATAATCTGTTAGGCGGATTATAAATCACATGAATTAAATGACAAATTGTATCATTTAAGTGTATTATCAAAAATATAACAGTTAAAGTTATTAAGCAGTGCATTACGTTTAAAATCGCTCAGGTATTTAAGCAATTTATTGATTTAATTAAAAAAAATTAGATATCATGCCACATCTTTTGGCAATTGTTTCGAGAACAGGGAAATTGTGAGGCAGAACAGTTTATAAATGACAGTTTTTATTGCTGCTGGAATGACACTGTGACCCTTCGTGTTTACACATTACCTTGTTTATATAATAATTTTAATTATATATAAAATTCGTGAGAATTTTCGTGAGTCCGTTAAATTAAAATTAATATATAAACAACCTTCGTGAATAATAAAAACTGATGCTTGCGTATGAGTTCGTAATAGTTTGAATGAACACATGTGTGACGACAGGTTCATGAAATTTATTTTATTGAAAGAAATACTTCAAAGTTCTGAAACGTTCCACGAAAGTACTGTAAAGTTCTTCAACGTATCACAGAGCATAATCATTAGTGACACTTCAAACTACTAAGAATGTTAAACACAACGCAATGTAAAGTGCAACTAAAGAGCGAAGCTAAACCGGATATAGTACACGGAACTCACGCAGCACGTAACAGGAACAAGAGAGTGCATATGCTTTCTCCGACCTTATATAGTTTTCACTCGGGTGCTGAGATATTTCTAGTACTTTCTGCTTCTCAGAAATTACTGGAAGGTAATTGTGGGGGTCGAATTACGGTTACAGCTAAAATAGGGATCAATTACGTTTATTCAATTACAATACCTATTATGGTGATACAGAGACCGGACCTAGATGTCACCAAATGGTCGCAAAATTTGGTGACTTTTGGTGACAAAAATGAGTCGCCAAAACCGTTACCAGCTTGGCGTATCTCGCCAAATTAATGAGATATCCATTTACTCAATGTTAAATGGACTTGCCCTTGTATTCTCACTTTTCCGGCATAGCTTTTCTCTCTAGATGTTTCGTGTTGCATTACGCAGAAAAAATTACAATTTCACATATAATTGCACTAAATTCATTTATCTATGCATAATATTCGTAACACTGACCGCTTCCCAAGGACTGCACGTCCCGGGCAGTATAATACCTGGACGGCAAGCCACATCTACAACTGAGGTAATTCGATGTAATACTAAAGCAATAACTTTAGTAAATAATAAATCAAATACTAAATGAATAACTGAGTGTATAAGCTTACAAATTTAGAATCAAATAAGACCACGGTCTTAATATCTGTTTACATTATTTATACTATGGGGACTACGTGCTATGGCCATAGTAAGGGGGCCAACCTGTCGTAATGAACGACTTTAGGCTTAGAATTGGATTCCATAAGCGTATTCCACAACCACACCTTGTCACCTTCTTAGAATCCATGTCCTGTAACTGTCCGTGTTGTATCGGGTCAGCTTAAGATTTTGCCTCACTTCAAACTGTGCCTGGAGATCTTGGATTTACTCCTCAGGCGATGAAGGCTCATCCGGAGAGCTACCAAACAAGAGATCACAAGGCAGACAACGGTCACGACCGAAGGGCATCTGCAATGGGGAAAAGCCAGTAGTCTCGTGGAGAGCACTGCGACAGGCCATTAAAAACAGAGGTAACTTTTTGTCTCAGTCCTGTTGGTTTCTGGATATCTCCAACGAGAAATTTTTAAGGAATGTTCGATTAAACCTCTCTACTATGACGTCTTCCTGGAAATGTAAAGGTGCCGTTTGGGTTTTGTCGATGCCATGTACCTTGCAGGGTTCTTTGATTACAGCCAAGGTAAAATTTTCTTCCTTGATCGCAAATGTAACTGCAGAGACACTACGAACCTATAAATCCAATGTCGTATCATTACCTCTTCTACGGTTACAGCCTCTGCATCAGGAAAAGGATAACCTTCAGGCCACTTAGTGAAGTAATCAATGATAACCAGGATGTGATCTGATGTGGGGCTCAGCCCAACTTCATGTCACCTCATGGTCTCTTTAGCAGCTGCGCCAAAACCAGCCAGAAACAACAGCCAAAAGTCCCAACAGCAGCAACAACAACAACAACCTCCCCCCAAAAAGAGAACAAAACCAACTTAAAAGAAACTGGTTAATAAATCATAATACACAACTAAAAATAAGTTCGACACATAACACATAAACTATTCGCACATACGAACACGCACGATAAAACAAAAACAAAAACAATATATATATAATTGTTTTCCTGTTTCTTTTTCCTTCCTCTTCTTTTTTCTTTTTAAACAAATACGCGGACTGTTCTCTTATTATTATTTATTTTCTCCATAATCTTCCTTGCCAATTTTCTTGCTAAATCATAATTATTGAATATTTGACCTTCATTCAGTTACCTATTAGAACTAAATTCTGCATGAGTATCAGCAAAATAAGTGCAAAATTTCACAAAGCGCCTAACAGTGTCCAGTTCATTACAGAAACTGCAGGTGTCAGAATCCTGTAAGCTAAATCTTTTAAAATAACTAAGAAATCGGCCATGCCTAGTCAAATTCTGATTTAGATCAATATCAGTATAAGAAAAATTGTTTTTTTAATTTTCACATATGTCATATTATTTACACTGCAATTAGAATTCTGCCACGAACTTTTCCAATTCTCATATATGTAAGTCCTCGTGGCAGTCAGTCAAAGCTTAATTTTAGAGCTCCGCAGTTCGATTTGCTGAGCGTAAGGATCTATCGCAGTATCCTTTGTTAGCGCGTCCGCTCTGCCAGTATTTGGAAAACCCTACATGTACTTTAACAGATTTAAAAATAATGTCATGTTCCTTTTTAAGTTTTTTATATAAATCCATCATTTCAGAAATCAATAGGTTCGGCTGTTCCGGTCGAGGGAGTGCCTGAAGAACAGACGTGAAATCAGAATAAATACGGATATTATATCCTTTCTTTAAATCCATTTTAACCCATTAACAGTGCACCAGCTTCGGCCTGATATACAGTGTTATAGAAATTTAAATTATATTTAGCAACTTCTATTTCCATTCCATAGTGGAAAATAACAAATGTTGTTGTCTTGTCCATATTACGTAGAGATATGCAATATTTTCTCACTTCTCGGAATAGTCATTATAAATATTTATTTCGCCAACTTGTGGGATATTAGTCTGATAACGGACAGAAATTCTCTTAGCTGGGTGAATATGATTAATAATTAAACTTTTCAAAGGCACAACGAGTAACAATAAACTCATTCTAAAGCTTTAATTCCATTTTTCCAGTTCTAAGAAGAAATTTATCATAATAATAAGCAAACAATTCGGAGAGCAGCATCATGCCAGCTAAAACACAGGCGATCTTTGTAGAGTGGGTTCGGAAGCATCTAGTAAATATTAAAACTCAAGTTCGCTGCATCGGATTAAGTTTAGAACGCGAATGATTAAGCTCCCCTGCCCGGCAATCGCATGCTCTTATTCCATACATGACCTGAGGAACCACAGCATTTTCATAAATAGCTCTGAGAATAGTCTTGCCAGAAAGAACTTTGCTTTGAAACGTTTTCTTATAATAATTTAAAATATAATCAATTTTCCTATGAACAACTTTAAAATCTAAGACAAAATTCAAATGGCTATCAATTACAATACCAAGGTATTTAAACCCTTGTTTAAGTCTAATTTTTTTTCATCTCACTATTTAATGTTGGGTTTAGGCGTCTGTTTAACTTCACGTGGGGAAAAAATGCATTTATGTTATTAACGTCAAACTTCAATTTCTCTTTCCCAATCTTCTAAATATATTTCCAATTCTTTAACTTTTTTTTCAATATTTTCCAAAGATGTTGCTCTTTTAAGAGCTAAAGTATCATCGGCATAAACAATTAAATTAATATAATCGTCTAATTGTCTTTTCAAATGTTCGTTAGCAATGAGGTTCCAATACAGGGGAACACTGGGAGACGACTAAGGACAACCCCTGTAAGTACTCACAATAACAGCCTGATTAGTATCATCATAGACATACAGAATTTCCTATTTTTAAAGTAATCTGCAATAAGTTCAAAAATATTTCCTGGAATTCCTAGATCAATCAGTTTATGAAGGAGAGACGGCCGTCTTTTTGAATTGGACGCTCCACTAAAGCCGAAAGAAATGGCGACAACATGATCGATGTTTTTTGTACTTTATTATAAAATCGACAGCATGGTATAAAGCAAACTCAGAGCTCCATCCGGAAATAAAACCAATTTGTTTATCAGATTAAAAGTTCTTTTTTGCAATATAATATTGTAGTCAATTCACAACAAGTTTATCCAAAATTTTTTCGAGGACCTTAAGAAGAGAAATCAGTCTTAATGTTTCATTATGTTTTGGGATCAATACCAGTTTAGCTGCTTTCCAGACCCCCGGAAAATGCCGAAAACTAAGACATGCATTGTATAAAATATAAGAAAACTAGGCATAAAGTTCATATGAAGATCTAAAAACGACAGTATGAATTCTGTCCAATCCAGAGGAACTCTGAAACTGTCGTTCCAATTTCCTCCAGTGTAAAATTGCCATCATCCTCATCGCATTATTGTATTCTTTCCGAAACAAAATCGAAATTATCGTCAATCGAAATTCCAGTACTATGATTGATAACCTCCTTTATCCAAGTTATCTTGTTAATTCTTATGAGGTCTTTCCAAAGCTACTTTTTTCTTGATTTCTGGGTAGCATTTCTTCAACTTCTATCGCAATAACAGTTACTCTTCGTAGAACATGTTAATTTGCTATTATATTTTACCTTCTTAATTAATTTCTTATAAATGGCCAGCTCTTTCTCATAGATCATTCTCCGTTTTATTTTAATCTCCTCCGATAGACCACTCACCTGAAAAGATTTCCTAAATGACCAATTTCTTCTTTTCAGTCTAGTGAGTCCAAGTATCCACCATGAAATAGTTTTCCCGTGATTCCTTTTAGTTTTTAGAAATTTCTCTATATGAATTACAAAATGTTTTTTTTTCGAATTCAGAGATAGTATAATTTAACTTACATTTATTCTCAGCGTTTAATATTTTATCCTGATAACTATGAATCCTGTCTTTTTATTTCTATACATGATCTCTTAAGGTGTACTACATTTCCTGTTATAACAAATTTCTCTTTTTGCTTAAAGTTTTTTTAAAATCCAAAATTAGATATTAGCCGTCGCTTAATGTCTCTTCTTCGGAAATATGAAAAGTATAGATTATACTTTTGATATTCTATATTCACATTACTTGAGCTAATTGCTAAGTCAGTATGGCCTATTCCCACTGAGGAACAAAAGTCGGGGCACAGTGAATAGTATTAATAAGTTTCTTGTATACAATAAAATGGTGCATCAATGCTCCTCGCATCAATAATTTTTGCATCGCACGCAAAATATTTTGGGTTAAAATCCCCCAAAATAAAATAGTTTGTGTATAAATTTAAAACATCATCTAATTTACAAAGATACAAATCGAGGTCCTCAGCAGGAGAAAGGCACACGCAAATTATGCCAAAAGAATCATTTTGAGAAACAATAGTAATGGATGTAATAACGTCTAAAGAGTGGTCAACAACAAAGTTAACGTTCGGGTTCGTAATTACAGTGGCCGTTCTCCTCCCTTTTTCATGAACTGTTCTCTATTCTTTATTTTTACAAGCAAGGGTGCCCTCGACGCAATAAGGTTTTTGAATCGAAAAAATGTCCGGGGTACTTACGAGTAACTTTTCAGCCACAAGAGAGCTGAAGTACTGCAATGGTTAAATAATTAAAATAAACATACAGCAAAAACGGTTCGATAACATAGGGCAGTAATCAAGAATCACAATGTTCCTAAAATATAATGAAATACAAAATATAGAAGTATAAAAGTATGTTATAATAAAATCAAATATTAATATAATTCATATACCTCTCCCAGTAGGAGAAAATTGAAGCGTAGTTAACTCCACCGCTGAAATCTAGATCAAACATCCAAATGATCAAGAATAAACTGAATTTCTTTTTTGTAACTAGGACAGTCTTTCGAAATTCTCAAATGTTTATTACTGAACTTAGTTTTACATTTCTCATTACTAAGCATAGATTTAGTACAAAATAACTCCTTTTTTGTACATTCTTTCTTCTTCTAGCATTACTGAACAACCAGAGCAACTCAGAGTGTTTCTGCAAAATTTCTTAATATACTCGTTCATGTTACAATTAGTACATCTTTTAGGTTGAACCTTGTAGTATATGAGTTCCAGCCCACCAATAATATTTCATAATTTACAGCCTCAGACCGACACTTCTTTTCCACTTGGTAAACTCTGTGAGAGACCTGTTCTTGTTCATTTATACCGAATTCAAATAAAAATTTAATACACTTATTCTCACATTCACAGTTTTTCTTCAGAGCCTCCAGAATTCTGTCATCTTCCACTTCCTAGCAATATTATAAATAATACTTTTGGGCCTAAAAAATCTACTATGTCGATTTTAACCAATTCTTTCAGAATATCGTTATTTTCTATCACACCCTCTAAGTTTACACAATCTCACTTTTCCCACATTTTGCAGTTAAATCCCATTCTTCTTTTGAAATGTGTCAACTAGCTCCATATTAATTTCTTTTGTGGAAAGTGAACTGGGAACTTCATCGAATATATCCGCATTTGGACTAATTGGTTTTGTAATTAGTTCATTTCTTCTCTAATCTTCCTTAATTTCCGTTTTTTGATCCGTTTTTTAGTTTTTTGATCCAAGTATACGTTCTACTTCAGTATCTTTATTTTCAATCTTTCATTTTTCTTTCATTTTCATTTTTCATTTTATCGTTATTAGTTTTCTCTAGAGGTGTCTCTTCAGTATTATCTATTGCATTTACATCATTAACCTGAAAATGTGAATTATCCTTATCCTCCATAATTTTCTATATTTAAATATCAATCTCTAATAAATATAAAATCCAAAACCAAAAAACTAGTCAGCTTCTCAAAAGTAATCAGAGCTGAAGTCACCATTCTCAATCAATATGAAATAACCAATATTTAACAATATTCATTTCAAAGCTCCACCTCGAGCACAGTTTTCATCTTCGATACACATTCTATCCCGAATTCAATAATAAAACAAATAATCTCAGCGCAAATTCATACTCAGAGCATCAAATTCCAATAAATAGTACTTATGATTATAAAATTTAATTTATGTACGGTTTAAATCCAAAAATTCAAAAACAAAAATACAAATAAAAGTTCACAAGTTGTTTAAAGCACTTTAAAACATAGAAAACACGTACAAGCAATTCTAAATCAACAAAAAATAGACTAAATTCTCAATTTTTGAAAGGTAAAAAGTTCTCGTCATCGGTGCAAAACTCCAGAAGCTCAGAAGTAAACAATCCACCTTTTAGTTAGGCCTAACTTGCTTTAGACGAGAAAGAGAACACGGAAATCTTAAAGTAAGTTATGCAGTTTTGTAAAGGCAACTTCAAAATAAATCTTGATACTCAGAGATAATAGTATTTCGCAAATAATAATATTTTTAGCAAAATGGACAGTAAGCAGTTAAGCTCCCGAAAATTTCATTCTCATGAAAAGAAATAAATATCTGTGCAAATGAAAAATAAATCAAAATCATTCAAGTAATTTCACTTATAATTCAAATAATATAAAAGAATTCAAAAAGCACAGTTAAAAACCAGCTCATGCATGCAAGTAAAGGTTTCATTTGCTGCTCAGTGACAGAAAGATTTAATTTTAAAGTAAAATAGCTTATGCTTTATTGAATTGCACAATACATTGCTTTCAAATACCCGAATTTGAAGGTTGGAAGATAAATATCTTACACTTTGCCAAATGGCAAGATCCTGGCGCGCTGGAATAAAAATGATATGTATTAATAAAACATTAATCAACGTGTATTAATGTAGATTTGTACATTGTATACTTTGTATTCACTTCGACTATTTCGAATTACTGAAAAATGACCGAGTTTATTTCTGAGATACTTGATTTTTTTTCATTAAGATTTGAAAGGGTTATCCGTATGAATAAAATTTTGGAATTTAAAAATTTCTGTCAGAGTGGGAGGCAAATTTCTCCCAAGGCTACCTATCTTTCAAAAATTTGAAAAGTATTTTTTGACTCACAAGTATTTTGTAAACAAACAAATTCTTACCAGCTCTGTAAAACTATAAACGGTTCTTCTTAGAAAAATTTTGGTAGACCAAACTGTTCATTTTCTGGAACGGGGAAGTAGATTTTAGAATCTTTTTTTTTAATTATAAGTTGTAGAGACATTAGGTATTTTTCGGAAGCACGAAAGATGAGAAATGAGCAACGCCCTCGGCGGGAATTGAACCACGGACCTCTGGAATACGCGCCCATCGTGCAGACCACTACACTACAAAGGCAAGCAAAGAAGGCGGGAGAAACGCCTTATATACTCCCCCTTTTAAAGGGCGACTGTGGTTTTAGGGACATGCGATGTAGCCAGGAAAATGTTTAATTTCGCATGCAGAAAAATCTATATTTTGCCCTTGTATTGCCATGTACTTTGCCTTGTATTGTTTTCGGAGTGTAGCTTCAGATAGTTGCGGGATCCGGACGATACCCGAATAGTCTATGTAAGCCGTCCGGGTGTCCGGACAAGCTCTCACCTGTCACCTGTGGTTTTAGGGGACCCAATCACCAAATCCTGGGTGTGGAGAATCATCATCCACCACCCTTTTAGTTCGGGCGACACTGTAGGACATTAGGTATTTTTTGGGAGCAGGAAAGATGAAAAATGAGCAACGCCTTCGCCGGGTATCGAACCGCGAACCACTGGAATACGCGTCCAGCGTGCGAACCTCTACGCTACGAAGGCATGCTAAGAAGGCGGGAGAAATACCTTATAAAGTGTAATTCATAATATTATTTATTTAAATTCTTAATTAGAAGAACTGGTTTCTAACTATTTACATATATTTGTAAAAGCAAGCAATAATAATAATAATCGCTTGAAGTTCAAGCAAAGAATATGAGAGAACATTCTAGAAGGAGAGAGAAATAGAAAGAACGATTTTAAAGTGTTTTCTTTTTGGGGAAATGGAAGAATGAGTGATCCTTATTTAATGAATGGGAAGAGAAAGAAGAAGAAGTCAGACAATCCTTTTAAGAAATCACACGAACACCTCACACCTTTTTGAACCTGTAGGAGAAACGTTCTTCTTAAATATAGAAAGTAGAATATGTAACATCCTACAAAATAAACACAAGTCTGTCTCTAAAATGCAAGGTAATCAAGAAATATTTTTCTGTTAACAAACATTTATTGAGTGAAAGCTATTACAACTGGACACATTTTTTAAGCAAATGGTAACTGAAATAATTAAGTTTTTTAGGTTTGTGTGACCTTTTTATAGCTTGGAGTACGCCATGTTGGTATCCAGCTCTCTCTATGTTACTATGTTGGTATCCTGTTCTCGTAGTTGCTCTAAAACTTTGGCAGAGCATCTATTATTCTGGTCTTCAAAGTATTAACGTCAGGAATTCACAGCATCGCTGAAGTCTTGGTCCTTGATATGCCATTTTTGATTGAATAATGCTATCAATGCTCTCACTACTCACGCTACGCTTGACATTGCTTGGAAAGTCATAAATTCTCCTAGCTTCTTTGAACGTTTTCCTGCCAATTCCTGTTACTCTTAACATCTGGGGTATTTCGCCCATAGAAACTTCTAAACTATTGTTAACGGAAGATTTAGTTTCATGATATCACAAAATACTACGTTTAGCTTTTTCTTTCTTTGAAGCCATTTAGTTATTATGTACTCCTTGGTGTCATTTTCTCCACGATAAGAAAAGCGAATCCATAGCATTACTTGAAAACATTCTGTTAACAGGGAAAGGCATTTTGCTCATTTTTACTAAGTTCAAAACAGGTCGATCAATCAATTGATCTAGCCCTTTTGTTAGCATCTTATTTAACATTCATTTCTGTCTCTCTGAAGAGAATGTAGTAAGCAAGTGAAGGCATATGTGGACAAAGATTTTAGAACGAAATTGAAATGAAGCTTTACAATGGGATGGATTGGATTAGATTGGATTATTTAATTATGGGAAAGCACACAAGGGCTATCTGCCTAAAGGGAGGGATGACTTCGAGGAGGACTTTCTAAGCTAAGGCTTTAAAATGGGCTTTAGAAAAGCAAGTTAAAATAAAATCATAAAATAATTCAAGATCTACAAAACTACTCAAATCTGGGTGTACTCAGACAGTTCTTATCAAATGAAGAGTTGGATTTACTAGAATTTTTACGGTAGCGTTAATGTTTGAACTTAGTAGTAGAATGGGACAAAACGACTAATCAACATGCTTGCAAATAACTTGAAATTCATTGACGACACGTAATTTACTCCAGAAGCCTCCTCCGGTATATTATTGAATATAAATCTTTCAAAGGCAAAACACGCGTGATTTCAACAGAAGGCCTAAAAATACAATTTCGAAGAATTAACTTTCAAGAGAAATTGTAAAATATTTTGAAAACATGACAATGCAGCTCTCGTTTTCAGCTTCTGCAACTTTTAAAAATAATTTTGAGTTAACTAGGAAGCTATAAAACATGAGATGTAAACATTATTAACATAAAGGTCTCTAATAAGCGAAAAAAATGCATTGATTGCCAATTTTATAAGACGCTATTCTAATTTCTTTGAAATAAAATAAATGCTTAAAAATAAGTATGACTGTATTAAATAATATAATTTGATGTATAAAAGATTTATATAACGTTTTTTGTCATAATATAAAATCATATGTATATCAGTTTGTGCTTTGATTATACTACGAAAAAGAAATTTGAATATATTTCCAATCCAATGATGCAGTAATCATTTGTGATGTGTAATTTATAGTTACTGATTGGAAATGCATAAACTGAATCCTTTCCTTGTATTTGCTGATGATGAAAATTTTAAACTAATTACCATATTTTCGAATACCAAATGCGTGTGATTACTTTGGGCACCACGTTCATCAGACTACCGTCTGCTGTTGACGTAATCAGTTTTCGAATCACATCCTGAAGTGATCTAAATTTAATTTCCTGGGGAGTTTTAAAGTCAAATGCGTATTTGGCTGTGATGACAAGAGAAGATTCAAAATTTGCGTAGTAATTATCTCATTAATTATGTTTCTCACTCTTTCCAGCTGTAACCACCAGCCTGCCAACCAGAAAAGTCATTATCAGACACCGCAGGCTTTAACGTAGGATAACAAATAGCTAACTTCTGAGATTGTCGCACAGAAAAGAAACCGCGATAAAATTCCGTTTATTCAGTCATAGCCAGTGAACCATAGAAAAGAGCTTCAACGCTGCTTACCACGATAGTCATTTATGACAATTTATGAGTCATAAAGCAAAAAATAACAAGAGCAGGGTTTTCTTTAATAAACATAAGAGTGTCATATTTTCTCCACCACAGAACTATTTTTGGGTTCTTTGAAGTGGTGCTATCGTTCAGATGTTTTCTTTTTGATGACAGTTTAGAGTAGAAGGTATAAAAGCCCGCTATAAAAGAGTCTGTATTTCATATTAGGGAAATGGATAAACGCTATTTATGCTATTGGTACCAAAATTTCAGCAGAAAATTACTTTATATAACAAAATGCTTTTTTGTGTTTGATGGATGAAATATAAAAGGATGAGACACACGCCAAAAACAAAAATAAAATTAGATGAAATATCAACCTTAGATTGCAATGTTAGTTAAAACATTTTGGTTACTTTTAGAGGGCTCAAGCAATGAAGGTTTCTTTCTTCAAAGGGCGCAAGTAAAGAAAAAGGATATTTGTTGTACACCTTATTGAAATCAATAGAGTTTTCTAATAAACCGATTGAAGACTGAATCTTTTGTCAGAAAATATTAATCGGTTTCAAAGGACTCAGTCAATGAAGGCTCCTCTTCTTCAGTAAAGAAAATGGGACTTCTGTTGAATAGTTTCCTTGAAATTAACAGAAATTTCTAATAAACAAGCCTAAAGTTGCGTTTTTGCCACATTCGTTTGTTATAATTATGTGTGATATGATAATATGTGGAAGAATTTCTAAATTTAAAATACGGTGGGAGAATTTTGGTCAAATTATTGCCATTTGTGGATATTCGAAGCGAATAAAACCGTCCCATAGACGTCAAAACTACTGCGATTTAGACTTTTCTTAATCATATTATCAGAATTAATCATATTTGTATCAAAATATTTTTAAAAACATTGGTCATTTGTAATTAGAGTCTAATATGTTTACAAACTTTATGGTCCAACCTTAATTACAAATACTATTCGTTTTCTATTATTCTATTCTACCATACAATAGAAAACGATAACTAAACAAGCTTCTGTGTATATCCCTTTTCATGCTTCACTTGAAATTATCGCATCGATCGTAGTATATCTTCTGGTCATATAATGTTTCGTATTTACAAATCAATCACTCAACAATAAAACAAATTTTAAAACTGGCTTACCTGATTGTTTTCTAGTCTTTTCTCAGTTCCTGATATCAGTTTTCTGTATTCTTATGATGACAAGATTTTGTTTGTCTTTTCAGGTTTATTCATTAAAGATAACTTTCTTTGTATTTATGCCACATAAACTTTAACAACAAAATCACATCTTTAAAAGGTGCATATCTTTAGAATTTCTAACGGAGTGTTAAGTGTTCCCATATAGGTTTTTTATATGCGATACAAATTTTATATTTGCTACATTATTTCTTTAAAAATAACACATAATGGTATTTGCGGATTGAGACTAATGCATTTAATTGTTTCATAACGAGAGATCATCTTCATAATGAGTTTATTCTCGTTGCATTCGGCATAATTAAAAATGCATTTAATGCTTATAAATGTAATATGTCATTTTTAATCACATACGTATTTTAAATTGTGAGATTGAGTAGGTTTTGCAATCATAAAGACTATCATAATGGTCACTAGATCTACTTGACTGTTAGTCTTGCGACTTCTTGCACAAGCGTGACATGAACACAACGAGGAAAAGGTGTAAAAGGCACTTTTATTTATCACGAACTGTATAACAGAAGGCACGGACTTGCGTGCTTACACAAAACACCGAATCCTTGCGTAAGAACGTAAGCGATAATGTAGCAATAATTTAAAATGTAAAGCTGTAGTGCTAGACAACACAATTCCATTTAATCTAACAGGCTGACTCAGAAACCTACACCAGCGATGTACTAACAAGACGGCAAGAAATGCGTAGCCGATAATGAGATTAATAGTTGGAATACAAAATAGCAAACGTGCGCTTTCACTAGCGAAATCACGTTCTATCTAACATTTTCGTTCTAGCAGTTTAAATACCCTCGTTCACCTACTTCGTTTACATCCTGGCGAGGGAATGAGAGGGAATAATAGAATTCAAGAAAGGCTGAAAAATTAAAATAACTATTAGGAAAACTAAACAGGAACCTATATCTTTCCCCGCTAGAATTTAACTATCACATAAAAAGACTTAAAAGAGACTTGATAAAGGTATTTAAATTCTAAACCAAATCCTGAGTCAAACTTCGCAAACTTTAATATTGTGCAACTTCCATAAATATTCTTCTTAGAACTTTTTTATCTTGACTCCTTCCAGTTATCTGGAAGGGAAATCTTTTAGAATCAGTTGCATGCATTTAACATATTCACTTAGCTTCCAAAGGTTTTAAACAATTAGATATATTTAGCAGTTCCGTCTAGCCAAGCTAAAGCCGAAATATATAATTCAATCACAGGGAGAAGTGATAGCTGGACGGTCAGCAAGAGCTGCAAAAACTCACTCTTCAAACTCCCTGCATATTACATTATCCAATTTGCATCCTAGTGGAAGCTGAAGAAAGCAGAAGTGAAGGTACAGACGAAATACTAAGGTAACATAAAACCCTACAATTTATACTTGTAAAGAAAGATGACATTCAGCATTGTCAAAATGTGAAGAAGGCAAACCTGTATACGAATTCGTACGCAATTTTAACACTAAGAGGCTTTGGTCCTGTTCTCAACTAAGTAAATGCATTACATGTCACAATTCCTGCCATGCATACTTTCATGTACGGTGGTTCTCTAATGCAGCCGAATATGTATATGGGGAACAGAGAAATTATGATCAAGGTTTTCAAGGTTTTTTCAGTTGCCTTTAAGTTAATCACCTTCAAAATTTCTGTGTTAAAATGTTAGCCTTCAAAAGAAATGCAAATAAACAAACCAGTTCTACCTACAAATTTCAAATGTAAGAGAGATAATTCTGATAGGACTAATACAATTGACAAACCTTTTTAATCATAAAGTTGTTTTCCAAAAATTTGTCTTCTTCCGTATGCATATTTTAGCACTTCAAACGTCCATGGTATCTAAACAATTCCTTTCTTATTAATATTTGTTTAACTGTGTAAGGTTTTCACTAGTGTAATTCTCAGTTACTGTAGAAAGTGACGAATCTTAAGAACTAGTTAGCGAATTGTAGAGTTGCGCGCCTCCAACTTGCACGCAACCAAGAGGTGACTGTTGAAACTGGAAAATATACAGAGTCTTGCTAAGGGTTTAAGTCCCTTTTTATTCAACTTAAGAAGTTACAATTGCGTGCTCTTGACGCTCACAAACTACACCGACTCGGCGGTAAAATAAAAATAAGAACCTGAAAAGAAACTAATAACAAGACTCTAACTATGAGGCTCTCTAAAAGTAACTAACTTCACCGCGTTTTACAATACCGCTGCTAATTCACCAAACTTTGAATATCACTATGAACGATTAACAATTCTTCAAGGCAAGCACATAGGCCGAAACGCGGGGTTCTTCAATTTCTGGCTAACTACCTCCGCGCTCGTGAAGTAAGAACAGCACACCTCGAACTCGTTTCCTTTCTATTTAACTCAGAATACTTCCGCTGATAATTTGAATCCTTGCGCGTTCTACTAAAATTTACATACTCTGGCATTGGCAGTTCCAGGGGAAAGTAAGGCTTGACAGGAAAGATAGTTTAAACTTAAAATAAATGTTAGTTAAAATAAATATAAACCCTACAGAATAATCGCTTAGGTTCGTGTGACAAGAAACAACAAAATGGAAGGGTAACTAACCCTTTATTATTCCAATAAGATTTAACAAAACTCCGTCTTGGAGTGTACAATCAAAGCCGACACTTGGGCTTGAACTTAAGAGACTAAGAATTAAACTAAAACTAAGATTAACTAAAGAAATATAGCCGAAGCCATCAAGATTCTAACCGAGTTGGCCCCTTAACTTTATTTGACTACGGAGCTTATCAAGGGCCTGAGTACGGCCGAGCGTAATAACAGCTTTGAGAGAGAGAGAGAGAGAGAGAGAGGCCGAAAGGTAGTCGCGCGTAAATCAAAAACTCTGATTCTCTCTTACTCTACAAGTAACTTCGCGGTTTAAATACCGCTCCTCCTCATTAAGTATTCAGAAAAATTCCAAAACTACGTTCTGGCCGGAAGTACTAAGTTGAAGTTAAGAATTTGACAGGAAAGGAACTTAAAATTTAACTATTAATAAAATTAACATAATTCTTACAACTGTATTACTTAATTATGCGTGCATCTCAAGATATATGTATACCTTCTTCTGATACAGATTTGAAGAGCAGCTTGTCCTATTCCTGCAACGGATGCTGCGCTTACTGATAAAATTCTAATAGGTGATTAGTGAAAATATAACATACTGATTACAAAAGCTATAGCCTTATCATAAATGTCTTCGCCCACTCTTAAATTCCTTCATATAAGTGACTAATCTTTTGCCTGATGAGCCTACTAGTTTACCTTTTATTTTAGATACAAGTAACCTAACGACTCTTCATGAAACTCATTTTCAATATTTACTTTGGAATTTAAAAAGAATCAATTAATTTTTGTATTTTAGGCTGACTTAATTCCGTAACCGGATTTTTCTTAAAAGAATCAAAAGTGTACTTTTATTTAACGTTGTCTGTGTTGCACGCTAAAACATACGTATTCAATCACCTATGAAGTTTGTAATTAAAATGAAAAGAAATGGTGCTTTAAATAAGTAGCTAAATGAAGCGAAATGTTCACATTATTCAAATCTCTATTTTCCGTAAATGCTGACTGCGACACTTACTTTTATTTATCTCAGATGGGAAAAATGCTATTTTCTCAGTTTTGCAAAGGAATCAGAATCCAAATAATTCCGAAGCCTATTTCGGACTACTGAAAATAGTAACCTAGAAGGGAATGGAAGCATAAGAAGATATCTTGAAGCTCTCAATATATAACCTGAGGATATATAACCCCTCAATATATAACCTCCATATAACCTGAGAAAATGTTCTTTATAGAATTTTTAGAAATGTATTAAACTTAAGTAAGATGCACTGAGAAAAGAAGCGCAAACTGAAGTCTGATTTAATTAAACCTGACTCTTTGTTTAAAATTCATTTAAATAAGAAACGTTTTCTATTTAAATTTGTTGTTCTCTCATTTAGTTCTTTTTTAAAGAGGAAATCCTCTGCTTAAATATAAGGGAGGAATGAAAACGAATTGAATGCAATGAATTGAATATTATTCTCGCCGATAATGTTTTAAATGTATGACATATGTTTTCATTTCAGAACTTGATTATAAATACTATTAACATTCAAATACTAATAGAAGTTAATTATCTAAAATTTACTGACTAATTACAATAAAATTAAGAAAGAGCTACTTTTCTAGGTAATTACCTGCCGTGTCAATATACTTGTTGCAGCGCCCAGGAAATTTCTTTCTTCAAGAAGAATTTTGTCTGCATGTTTTTTCACAGTATCAGTAACCTTCTCATTGGACCTAAACTTCTTCCCTCATAAACGGTTTTTACGGATGAACAGACAGAATTCCGATGATGCTAAATAATCTCGAAGCTGAGGTTTAAGTGTCAAATGAATCTGAGATGGGATGACACTGTCATTAATCAAACTTCTAATGGAGATTCACTGAGCAAATCTGTTGTAAACCTCCTGCTCCGATATGATTATTACAACTAATAGAAATGAAGAAAAGAGAAATTTGCGCTACTTTTGATAAATCCAAACATGCGTGGGTTTGCCTAATGAGCCATGATTACATTGAAATTATCAAAAAAGGAGCACGAGAATTCCTGTTTATATTTGAACGTTATTCGTAAGGTATTGTGAATTATTTCGCCATAAAATTAGCCAATTTACACTGATGAAGTATCTTTGCCTCTACAATCTCTAGTCTATTCGTAAATATAACAATATTTTTCTTTTCCTAAAGTAATAAAAAGCGATATCACATGTACCCGTGCTTTTACATGTATCCAAACATGTATTGAAAGAAATTACATATAGTGAGTTATAATTTTCACTAGATTGATTAGTAATAGCTAATTTGAGAATCTAGAGTTCGGAAAACAAAGCTTCGTGTTTTATAAAATTTGAGTGATACCAGTAAAAATTGCGTTTAAATGTGTGACAGCGAAGCTAAAATGAGACTCAAAGTTTTCCAGTTTCAATTACGTTAATGTCTATCTATAAAATACGCTCATATTATATTTTCCGTTAGAGGGTGATGAAGTAATTCGATCTGTGTATTTGAAAATTTGTTAGTACTTAAAACCCGAAAAAAATTACTTTTCCATATGGTTCACCGCAGGATACAGGGTGGGAAAAAAGTTACCCCTTCCGCGTCATAAAGAGCTTGCTAAAAATGAAATATTAAAATTTTAAAATTATTAAAATTTTCGCTGTTTGCAGCAGCGAAATAGGTAACGAAATGACTTAAAACTAAGTGAATACTGCGAAATGAAGCTTGTATGAACTAAATAAAGGGTTTAAATGAAAAAAATTGCTTCTAAGAAATATGTGAAATAATTCCTTAATTAGCACCTTAATGTAATAGAAGCTGAAAATATTTGAATTACTTTATTAATATAAGCTATCCGAAATACCTTTAACATGAGTCTCGTTGTAACATTTAATGGATGTTTCTAACCAGCCATTTTATATTATTTCTCTGGCCTGTTGCTTCTGAATTCATACTCACAAGCGTTGGTCCCAAAAGAAGATATATAAATTAGTTAACTCGAAAAAGAGTCTAGGTAGGATATGAATACTGCTTGGAAACTCTAACTGATAGAATGATTGAACTTAAATGAAATGAATTGTTGAAGTGACTAATTTCATTCTGTACTCCAGATTCCGGCTGAAATTGATTATCCATTCCTTAAAATTTCGAATGAAAACTGTGTATATTTCTTAAGTTTGTCCGATTAGCAGGCGGATGTGCAGATACCACGAAGACACGTAGAAACGAGAGAGAAATTACTTTACGTCTGCAGACTATAAGAATCGCAAGTATGAATTTTTAGCACTTATCTGATAATAACGTACATAAAAGGCTGAGGCCTTCAGTTCTAAGAAGTCTGATGCGTTGAATTAGAGCGTTTGCATTGTACATTTGACTTGACAAGAAGAGTTATTGTTAAGTATCTGTAACCCATAAGTTTTGCTAGTCTTAGTTAAGTTATTATTATATACTTCTGCTATGTGTAATTTATTTATCAGATGAGACGTTGTTGATACTGTGCTACAACTTTATTAGCTCTTTTAGCTTAGGGATTATAAAGTGGACTCAAGCGATTCAAAAACAAAGGTAACAGAAAAGTAAGACTGAAATTCGCCCAAAAGTATACGTTCGTCTGCAATTACCTTAATGTATGTAAATTTGTCAATATCTATAAAAATAAAGAAAGATTAATGAACTGTTTTATTATGATCTTTGAAGCAAGCAAGATGTTTAGGATATAAGGAGTTTCTCTCGCCTCCTTAGCATGCCTTCGTGGTGTAGTGGTCAGCGCGCTCGACGTGTATTCGAGAGGTTCGAGTCCTGGCGACGGCATCGCTCATTTCTCATCTCTTCTGCTTTAAAAAAATACAATGTCAAATGTCTCTACAAGGAAACTAATTAAAATTTTTAAATCCCATTTGATGAAACGTTTACCAGATATGCAAGTTTGTCACCTAGCTATGGTCCATAGACTTTGGCTAAAGTATATTATTTCACAAATTAAGGACTTTATATGTTTCATACCTCTGGAAACTGACTAAAATAGACTGCTTTCTAAGTTTCAAAGCATCATTTGTTGGAATCTTTGCAATGAAGACCTTTTGGCACCTTAGGAAGCAAAGCTGTCAAAGACTGAAGCTTTTAAATGTCTGAATAATGTTGCCAGATGAATTGTAATACATGTCCTTAAGCAAATTCAAGGTTTTTAATTAGAGTAAACAAAGAAACTAAGGAAAACATATCCTTTACTAATCGGGATCTGTTGTTCGAAGAGATAAATTAATGGTGGAAACGAGTAATAACTGCCTGAAATTATTGTTTTTTTGTATGAGATGGCACATAGCAGCAAGCAGTGTTTCACAATGGAGTAAATTTAGGTAAAATTTTAAAATAAATTGAAACCGAATGACCCATATGCCACACGCAGCAGTTATTCACTAGTGACTTACAGGTACCAGCGGTCAACACGTAGAATCCTTAATAGGGACAAGATGGTGAATTTCTATAAATTGTTAAATAAAACAGAAGATGACCGTTAATCGTAAGAGAAAAAGACCATTAACAGTCAAGATCATTTAGTCACTAATGACTTATGGATTTTTGATAACTGATGTTTGTTAGTGCAATATTGTTGCTGTGACAACATTTAACAAAGAAGTAGATGATAAGTATTTGACATTATAGGACAACTTAACATAATTTAACCGAAACAAGACGTAAAGCAAAGTTCCCGATTTTGTGGAGAGACACCGCTAAAGACATTTATAACGTCAAAATTAATGATGATGGAATAGCTATAAAATCATTTAGTTCGAATGAAATAAATGCTTTGCACAGAATACAAGTCTAACTGTTCGTTTTAATGCACTGTGATAATTTGAACTGCAGCAGAGGTTAGAGGCTGAAGCTTATTTTATAGCATACTATATCCGGTGACCTTCTTAATTGCCCTTCAGATCAAAATGCCGTTCGGTCTGCAATAGAATTTTTGTTATTTTTTTTTCACAGTTTAAAATATCATTCTTTAAAACAGCCTTTTTTTTTTGTTTCGTTGAAAAACCTAAATTTCCTCACAGTTCATAAATCCCAGCTTAATATATTTAACACTATTGATGCCACTAAATAAACGTAAAATTGATTTTTCTTACTTAGTTGCATTGTTTTTAATTTTAATTAATTTTTTACACTGGACCATTTACTCTAATTTACTGGGTTTAGTTTCGCTTACACAACGCAAAATAGTTATTTGAAATTACTGAATTGTTTTATTGTTTATGTTCACTCTGATAAATACACGAATTGTTCTTGAATGTGATGTACACACACATTTAAACCAAATATAATATTGATATAAATACTCTCGGTATTATGAATTTTAATTACTCACTGATGTTGACTAGTTGCACAAATTGTAAATGACTTATGTTATACACTGACTACCAATAAGTATTTGGACACCTATGCAAATGACGATATCGGCGGTCCTATGGTACATCAAGGACTCAGCCGGTATATATCGTGTAGGAGACAGCATCGGCTTTATGACAATGACATCGGCTTTAGTCGCATGCAAGATGCCTCGCAGTTCCGAGCTCTCCGATTTCGAGAAAGGTATAATTATCGGGTATCACAAATGTGGCCGATCCTTAAGGGACATATCTAGGGATCTGAAGTACCCAAAATCGACAGTGGCCTATGTGATTAAGAAGTGAAAGGTGAGCGGTGATTGTCGGAATGGGCCCCGAGTCGGCAGGCCAACGAAACTGGGAGATAGAGGCCGACGAATGCTGTCCAGAGAAATTCGGGAGAACCGCACCCAACCGATGGCCCTCATCCGCGAGGAGTTTCAACAGGCATCCGAGAGTATTGTTTCAATGAATACCATCCGTAAGGAAGCACATCTGCTTGGTTTCATGGTCGTGCTGCTGCCCATAAGCCTTTGATCACAATGTCCAACCGCGCTGCTCGGTTAATGTGGTGCAAAGCACATCGAAATTGGACCGTAGATCAGTGGAAACGGGTTCTTTGGAGTGACGAATCAAGGTTCACCGTTTACCGTTCGGATGGCAGTGCCTGGGTCTGGCGTCTACCTGGAGAACGTCTCCTGCCAGAATGCATTGTGCCAACAGTCAAGTTCGCCGGAGGTGGAATTATGGTCTGGTGGTGTTTCTCCTGGTATGGGCTGGGACCCTTAGTCCCCATTCATGGTAAGCTCAACTCCGATGCCTACTGCACTATTTTAGATGACAATGTGCTTCCTACGTTGTGGCAGTTTTACGGGTGGACCCCTGTTTCTTTCAGGACGACAATGCCAGTTGTCGTGTTTCGACGTTAACCAAGGCTTGGTATGGTGCCAATGGAGTTCATCGAATGGACTGGCCTGACCAGAGTCCAGACCTGAACCCTATCTAGAACCTCTGGGACGAGTTGCATCGCCGAATTCAGGGGTGCACTAACCGTGCAAAATCGGTGAAGGAACTTCTATGTCTTCTCCAAGCCAAGTGGACGAAAATACCACTAGCTGTCAGACAAAGACTTGTGGAAAGTATGCCCCGGAGGGTCCCCGCTGTAATTACCTCTCGTGGAGGCTCTACCAACTATTGATTTTGAATAAAGTTAGTTTTTCTTTTCTATCACAGGTGTCCAAATACTTATTGGTAGTCAGTGTACATAATTAGCACTGATGAAATGTACAGAACTAAAGATATTACAAAATATATGTATAAATTCTCTTTACAAAATTTTAAACTACCTTTATATAATTTTGAAAATAAAATGAATAGAAAGATAATAACCAAAGTCATGATTCACAACCATCGAATGATATATGTACATATATATATGTAAGAAAAATAAGGAATATGCAAAAGATTAAATTAGCAGCGTAAAATTAATTTTCCTTCTCTATTCTAAAAACAGTAATCTTTCTGCACTGCATCATTTCGAGATCAATTCCTGTCATATGACTCTTACATAATTTGATGTTGTAAAATGAACTAAAACTCAAACAGTCAATAGTAATTTTACAGCAGTAACTATCAAATACGAGTAAAAATACATCGAGAACCAAAATTAACTCGGTCTGAATTAAGATTTCACCCTTAACATAACGCATTTGCTTTTTATGCTTTGGCCTAGCTGGATTTCAGTCTGTCTGCTCCTTGTTTCTTACTACACATTTATCAAAAATGTTGATTTTTGGAATAGGCATAAATAATATGCCAACTTGTTTGTGGCTGCAACATATTTGCTGAAAGAAAAGTTGAATTAAATCTATCTCGACTGCAAAATTTCTTATTCATTGTGGATTGGAGTTTCAACATCTCTAAGCCATCAAAATTTTTGCTGTTCATTTCGGATTCAGCTGCTTGTATTCGACTACAGAATCTATTACATATATATATATATATATATACATATCATTTCATTTGATGGTTGCGAATCATTACTTTGACTGTATATATATTATTGATTTCATTATAAATATATACATATAGTACTGTACCTCACTGCATATATTTGTATTTCAGTTCTTTAATTGGGAAATTAAACAATTGTATTTAATCACATTAGCTTGTTTAACAATTTGATATCTAATGAGAAATGTATTGCCAAAGGATGGTACTTTCTAGCATCTGCTTAAATTTTAAGTTACCTACAATGCACTAAACCAAATTAAAAAACAAAACTAGAAGAAACCCAAATTTTCAGGAAGAGAAACATTATTAAGAAGCAAGCAAAAAGAATACGGAACTTGCAAATTAGAAACTTAACATAGAGTTCAAATTTAGCATACTTGCTATCCCCTTAAAGCTCGTTTACCACTGATAGTAACACCCTGCAGTTTATTATGACACGCATACACATAGATGTTTTGCGTGGAAGAAAGGATGAATACTAGAATATAATGTAGTGAAGAAATAATAATATACAAACACTGTGTCGACCCCTTATTACAATACTTTGAATGTTACCTGTATCTCTCAAAAGATAAATGAAACATGAAGATAACATATAATAAACTTAATAATACCCAAAATACAATAAATTATATTGTAACAAAACGAATTTTAAGAAATTTACAAGTCTCAACAAATACCAATTCTCAACGCACAGTTCGGGAATTAAGGAAATATCTCATAGCGTATAATGTTTCATTCCGTATCTCACTTTTAGTGCTATATAATCTTCCACAGATTTTATATAAATAAAATCTATAACATAATGGGTATTTATACTATATGTAGTTCTTGATGTAAAAAAGATCAACTTTCGTACTGTGAAAATTCCATCTATGTGAATAAGTATGAATATACTCATATACACATAATTATACTAAATAACTAATTTAATGAAACTAAATTCCTATAAAAAAATGGGAAAAGTGTAGAATCGCCCACTGCTTGGCGTGTTTTGAAGAATTGCACATACTCCTTATCCATGTACACACCGACCTATTTTCACTTAAAAAAAATAACATCCCAGAATTGCACAAAAAATGTCATTGCGCACTCCTTTGACTTTATCCATGTACACATCGACCTATTTTCACTTAAAAAGTCAAAAGAAAATTGCCAAAATCCAATTCTTTTTATTTTTGTAAAAAGTGCCAAATAAATAAGTGGGCGATTCTGCACTTTAGACGAAAAAATATATAAAAGTACCATTTACCTATATATATTAATAATTTATTATTACACAAGGTTTTTCATATATCATCTCAAAGGAACATAAATTTAATTAAAGCGAGGCATTATTGGAATAAATTTGAGTTAGTGTTTTAGGTGTAAGTTATTTAGATTTCTATTGTAGAAAGAATACTTTATAAAATGTATAGAAATATTATTTTGAACCATAAAAATTCTAAATAGTAAAATTTTAAGTACTGAAAAGGTAGCTATTGTTTTTGACAGTAGATTATATAATATAAAAATACATCATGCTGAGCATTTTCTGAAATTACAATGCCAATGAAATTTATATAGTGCAGTATTTAGCAGTAATAACTTTTTGTAAACAAATGTAGCTATATTTGCTTAATTGTAATGACAGTAATTTTAACTGCATTTGTATAAGGCTGTACAGAAGATTTATTTATATGGGTTTTCATCCGCAGAGAACAACCGGATTCTCTGTGGAAGTACTTCCGAAAATAATGTTTAAATATTACTCTAACTATATTTGAAAGCAATGCTATAACATTGCTCTTATAAGACTCATCCGAAAAGCTTTGGATTTAATTGTCTCGTAAAAACTTTCAATTACTTCTGCAAAATTCATACCCACGTAAATATTACTACACCGAAGTCAATTGATTATACAGCAAAACGTTCCTAAAACAATCAACTCCACAATTCGAGATAATGCCAGTTTCCTGCAGCCTGACAAAACTATGAATGATTTTTTAAGTCCTGTTATTTAATTATTGTCCTGACAAATGTGCCATTATCAGAGGTGGTCATTTAAGAAAATAACCACGATATGAGTTTTGAACTTAATGTAATATTTTTCAAATAAATACTTCACTTTTTATACTCCCAAGACTAGTACATTTAATATTACATAAATCTTATTCACAAATCTATTTCTATTTCAAAAGCAATTTATGAAAAACACATTTGAAATTTTCTTCATCAAACTAATAATAATGAAAATTAAAGTATGCATAAAAATGATTATATGTGTTTTAACAAAATAGCACAAAATATTTAATGTAAAAATGGTTCTAGTCTCATACTTGTAAAGAAAAATAGACCAAAATGAAAAAACAATGTAAGCTACTATGATCATCTAAATTTTCACATAATTTTAGTAGTGGAAAAAAGATTCCTTAAGCTTGTATGTCTTGTCTACCCCATTCAATAAGTAATAAACACATTAAATATTTCAATGTTTATTTCATTAATAAAACTTACCTTTTTTACTAGCGAAATATAATTGGTACATTTTTTAAAACATAAAAAAACATTCTCTTTGCCCGGCCACATCACATTAGTCGAAAAATGGAAAATTGAATCATGCAAGATCATTTTTAAGTAAGGTATGCTCAAATTTATTAGTACATAATATTCAAATGATAAAGCATCTACATGAACAAGCTTTAAAAAAGTATATCTAAACTGTAATAAAAAAAATTATTTTCCAAAATACAGTTTCAGTAGAATGCAAAAACTATATTTCTGCATCTGATCGCATCTGCATCTGCACACTGAACAAATTATCAAGTCTGAAATTATCACTTTTCAGTCTTTAAGCACATTGTTCTTCAGGATAAAAGTAAAGATGGAAAATCAATTTCACGCTTAGAAACTCCATTTCACAACTAGTCAGTTATCAGTAACGTTCTCTCAAACATTAGACACGATTACACGTTATCAAGTCTGAAAATTATCAAATTATCAAGTCTGAAATTATCACTTTTCAGTCTTTAAGCACATTGTTTTTCAGGATAAAAGTAAAAATGGAAAATCAATTTCACGCTCAGAAACTCCATTTCACAACTAGTCAGTTATCAGCAACGTTCTCTCAAACATTAGACACGATTACACGTGCATGGCTTTAGTGGTATGTTCATAGTCAGTGCTGGTATTTTATTATTTATTAGTAATTTCTAAACAGTAAAACATAGTAAAATTTGTAATACAGTAAATCATAGTAAATAATAAATTGCATTACTACAACCACGAAGAAAATAACACCACCATCGCACAACAATAACTAGAGCGGCCCCATATTGCTTGCTTGGGAAACTTCTGAGAGTGGGGGAGGGAGCATGGGAGAGAGGGGGAATGTTTTCCTCACGTCAGCGTTAACAGGGAGAAAAGTTTTGCGATTGTGAATGAACTTGTTCGCGTTAAAGAGATGCTGGTTGATACAGGTGTGTATTTGTAATATCAGAAATGTAAGTGCTTATGTGTGTGTATTCAGAGAACCAACTCGTAGCAAAAACCACCTCTCTGAAAGAAACCAGTATTTCTGAAAACATAAGTATACTTTGGTATTGAATACTCCCTCTGTAAGGCGACCATTCACAAAGAAAATTCTGCAAGTGTGGCTGGTCGTCTTAGAGAGATTCATTCCGTAGATGCAATCTCCCTAAGACGACCACCTCTAAAAGATAAACGTATCTCTGAGAACGTGAGTATATATTGGTATTGAGTATCACCTCTCTAAGGCGACCACTTGCAAAGATGAATTTTTATTTGCGGCTGGTCGCCTTAGAGAGACCTCGTTGTGTGTGGTGTATATGATTACTGTTATTGTTTCCGAAAAAAAATTTTTTAATCAAATAAATAAGCATATTTAGTAAAAACCCTCTCTAAAACGACCACCTGCGTTTCCAGGTTACTCTGATGGTCTTAAAGAGATCATATTTTCATTCTGTTAATTTTATTGTTTACAAGAAGTCTATTAACGTCAGATAAAAAATTAGCATAAACCCATATAAACCAACAGAAGATTTATTATTATATTGATACCAGTAAGAAAACCAGTAAAAGTCAATATAAACCTATGCAAACCAGTACAAAGTTCTGCCATTGAAAATGTTGGTTGTGTGGGTGTCAATTGATACCAGTAAGAAAAACCAACAGAGATCAATAGAAACCAGTAAAAGTCAGTAGAGGCCATCAAAAATTCTATAGGTACCAGTAGAAAGTTTTACTGGTTTTTATGGGTCATTTTGAAACCAATAAGAAAAACCCACAGAGACCAACAGAAACCAGTAAAAGTCAATAAAAACCCATAAAATCTTATGGGTATCCATAAAAAGTTTTACTGGCTTCTATGGGGCATTTTTAGCAGGGTTGGCAAAAGAATTCGGGGCGCAGCAATCAACACAATAAACAGATTTAGTACTGTAAAAATTAAAACTATTATTTAACAATTAAGTTCAGTTACTGAAATACAAACATTATAATTTGTTTCTTCAGAAGAAATAAGTATACGTATTCATTTTCAAGATTGAGTTTCTTTTACAATTGATTGACCTTACCATCAGTCAGAAAATATGAATTCGAGAAACTTTAATAGAAAGAGGGGTAAAAAATTAAGTTACCTTAATAAAATTAAAATTAGCACACCAAAAGTGCAGCAACAAAACTTTAAAATAATTAAAGTTAAAAGTTAAACAACTTTGAGGATCAGAAACAAACAAGTATAAAAACCAAGTAAAACTTAAGTCCCTAAACACAAATAGAGTTAAACAACTTCAAATTTAAAGAAAACTTTTAAAGCAACCAAACCTAAATTTAAAGTTTACAAAAGTTACAATTTTAACTTACAACCAACTTTAAACAAACTAAAGCAAAAATTAATAACTTTAATTGCTGATCAAAACTGAATAAGATCACTTATCTTGTAGTATTGTGTAGCCCCAACTTGTCAGCAACTGTGGTAGTGACTGCTATGAACTGTAAATTTCCACAAACACGTAAGAAGGGTTTAAAACCCTTTTTATTCCACTTTAGAAATAACAGGTGCGTTCACTTGACGCTCACAAACTACGCCGACCCGGCGGTTTAACAAAAACAGAAATAGCCCTGTTGAAAAGTTTCCATATTCTAACCTAAGACTCAAGAGCTCCGTTTACATAAAACAAACTTTTGCCTAAAATATTTATAATCGTTTCTGTAGATGATTAGAATACAATATCTTCTTACACGATCCTTTCTGCTGTTTGGTCTTCATCAATCAATCTTTTTCTCTTCCTTCCAGCATCTGGAAGGAATAACTTTGACTTTTCGATTGTTGGAACTCCGACATCCTCTTCTGGCAGAATTGATCCCAGGTTACCGAGTTCATGGAAGTTAACCTCCGCTTTTGGTCTCTTCGAGTTTCCTCCATGGTGACTTTCCTTTTTCGCCCTCTGTACGCCGGCCTCTTGGGGTGGTACTCTTCGGATTCCTGTCTTTTCCGTTTGGCTGGTCTTGGCGGCCTCCGGTCTGGATTCTTGCTTTAAATTTTTCTCCTGGTGCCAATCTTTTCGTTCCTCTTGCTGTCTTTTCCTGCCCACCAGCGGCCGAGCGGTAAAGTCGCTGAACACTGGTAGTTCGGTCCGAGGTTCGAATCTCGCGAACGGGCTGGCTGCATGGGTGTTTTCGTGGTTTCCCCATGTGTAACGTGTATACGAGTCAGTTTCCCTTAGAAAGTCCCCCACGAAGGCATCCCTCCCCTTAGGCAGATAGCCCTAGTGAGCTTTGCCATAATTAAATACACACACACACACACGCTGTCTTTTCCTTCTCATGAACGGCGGCCTTGTTTGCTCCTGACTATCTGGCCCTGGAAGTGGTTTCCTCGACGCAGATTTTCTACTGTGGGAAGTTGTACCTGGTCTTTTCCTGTTTACCAAAGATTCTTTACGAAGCGGCGTTGATTTTCTGCACTTCTTGAATGCTGGAGTGTGACCATTTTCCTTCCTTCTTTTCGGGACCCTCGAATGACTTGTAGAAGGGCTAGGTTCCTCTTCTGTTCTCTGCTTCTTGGGTGGTGGAGCGGGCGGCGTTAATTCTGGAATTTCCACTTCTTTTGCGCTTGAGTCCTGTAAGAAACTTTTAAGGATTTCGAAATCATTTTGATTATAATATTTTTTCACCTGGTCGGGACTTGCTTTACAGGTTTCCCCTCTCTCGTTCTTAAGGTACAATACGACTCCTTTGATTTCCTGTATTACATAGGGGCTTTCAAACTTCGGAGCCAATTTTGCAGTGAAATTATCTAGGGCACTTGATAAAGAAAATTTCCGCTTTAACACTTTATCACATACTCTAAAATCTGCTTTCGATCTGCTTTCTTAAAATCTTTCTACGGCGTTTTCGATCGTAATATAGTTTCTGTCTATTTCTTGCGGTATCCGAGTTTTTTATCGCCTGATCGATAAGTTTCTGTACACCTTTTTGTTTAAATTCTTCTTCCCTTCGTTGCACAAAGAATAATTTATCTAGTGACGTAATTAACTTACGTCCTAAAAATAATTCTGCTGGAGTTTTTCCAGTAGTATCATGATTTGCTGTTCTTAAAGCATAAGCTAACTCATTTATGTAGCCATCCCAGCGCTTGTGATGTGTGCTAACATAGCTTCAAATTATTTTTACAATATTTTTATTAACTCTTTCTTAGATGTTTGCCTGTGATCTATACGGAACCATTTTGATATGGCGTATGCCAAGTCCAGAGCAAATGTTTTCAAAAATTTGGCTAACGAATTGTTTACCGTTATCGCTAATGACTTTTATCGGTGCACCGTATTTTAATATGTACCTGTGTAAGAATGCATCTGCAACTGTTTTGACTGACGCGCGTTTAAGTGCAACAATTTCTGTCCACTTTGAAAAATGATCTACATTTACTAAAAGAAAACGATTTTTAGTTAACTAACTCTGGGGGAAAGGACCAAGAAGATCTATGCCTAAAATTTCATTCGGAAATGTAGCGCGAATGCTATTTAAGTACCCGGCCGGGCTGTAATTAATATCATTTATTAACTGACATTGATTGCAGGACCTGACATAGGCAGTTACTATTTTGTATAATTGCGGAAAATATACCGCCTCGCGTACCCTTTTTATAGTCTTTCTGACCCCTAAATGACCCGATGTTGGCGTGTAATTCCTTCAAAATGCTCAATCGAAGCGAGGTTGGGATGACTGACCTATACTCAAAATTTTCGTTTGTTGATTTTGTATAAAACAATAAATTATTATTTCATAGTTTTCTGCTCTACTTCTTATTGCGGCGACATCTGTATGTTCAAAGATTTCGGGGTGTTTTAAATAAGCATAAATACTTCCAAATTCAGGATCAGCTTTCAATTCAGCAATAATTGTTTCTCTAGAATCTAAAATTTTAGAAGTCAACACAGCGCATTTGAGTTCATTCCCGTCATCGTCCAGGTTTATTCGGGATAGTGCGTCAGCTACATTATTTTCTTTCCCTGGTTTATATTTAATTATTAGATTATATTTTTGAAGTTTTAAAGCCCATCTTATTAACCTGGGCGTTCGGTTTTTCCCCGAGTAAAGTCTACCAACAGCCGCATGATCCGAAAAGACTGTTACTGGCACTTTGCCGAAATAAACTCGAAATTTCTGTACAGCTATTAATACGGCTAATGTTTCTCTCTCCGTAGCTGTATAATTCCTACGGTTTACTAAAAATGCCAAAGGATGCCCATTCTGCAAGAGAACCGCACCTACGGCATAGTCCGACGCGTCTGCTGCAATTTCCAGGTTTTCGTCCCCTTCCGGGAATTTCAAAACAGGGGCATTGATGAGTGCTTCTTTTAACCTTTCAAATGCTGTATTTGCTTCTGCTGTCCACGTAAACTTACTTTTTTTCTTTTAATTACTAACAACGGTTCAACAATATTCGCGAAATCTTTTATGAACGACCGATAATAAGAACATAACCCAAGGAAAGAAGAAAATTTCTTGGCGGTATTGGGAGGTGGGAAATTCTTGATGGCTTTTATTTTTTAATCCTGAGTTTCTATACCCTTTTGCGAAATCTTATAACCCAGATATTTAAGTTCTTTTGTCGCGAACTTGCATTTCGATGCGTTAATTGTAAGACCGGCCTCTTTTAATAATTTAAAAACCTCTTCCAAGTCTTTAATATGTTGCTCCAACGTACTACTCGTTATAATTATATCATCTAGATAGATTAAAGTCGATTTTCCTAGGACAGGCTTTAGAACAATGCCCATAGCTCTCAGGCATGTTGACGGGGCCACACACAACCCAAAGGGCATGCGTAAAAATGCATAAGTGCCCGATTTTGTGATAAACGCGGTTTTATGTCTATCTTCTGGTCTCATAGCTATTTGATAGTAGCCAGACGTTAAGTCCAACGTAGTCATGTATCTCGTAGACTTAATCTTTTTAATAATTTCCTCTATCACCGGCAAAGGGCAAACCGGGAACTTAGTAATACTATTGAGTTTTCTGTAATCGATAGCAAACCTCCAAGCCCTTTTATCCGAAGGAGGGAAATCGTTCTTTTTCCTACATAGTACGACTGGACTCGCGTACTCACTATTTCTAGGCGTTATTATGTGGTTCTGCAGCATTTCCTTAATGTGTTCCTCAATAATTTGTTCTTTCTGATGATGATACCTGTAGGGTTTAGCCCTACAGGGTTTATCGGCAGTTAGTCGTATATCATGTGTTACAATTTGACAGTTACCAGGCCGTTCTGAAAACAAGTTTGAAAAAGTACTCACCACTTGCTGGATGGCTTGGCTTTCATGGACACTAAAATGGCTCAAGTCTACCTGAGGTTCTTTCACTGGCTCCGCCACCCTCCGATCCATTTCCAGCATGATCGATTTATCCAGAAAATTGAGCTTGGCTTTCACGGCCCTTAAGAACTCCATGCCTAAGATGACTGGATTCTGTAAATTTTTCACTACAAAAATTAATTCTTTAAGACTCTCATCTTTTATCTTAATTTTTAATGATAATTTCCCGATACATTGACAGGTTTTTCCTTGGGCTGCTATAATTTCTGCGTTTTTATTTTTAAATAACCGTAACCTATTAAAGTTCTTGAAACATTTATCACTCATAAAATTACCTTCTGCCCCTGTATCAATGAGGGCTTCCACTGGTACATCGCCAAACAGGACTATTATTGGACTATGATTGGTAATTGTGAATTCTAGGTATCTTCTTTAGGGTTTTTTCGAAACTTCCGGGATCTGGACCCTCGCTTTTACAGGCCCCTCTAATCGTTTAAAGCTTTCTTTTCAACTTCAGTCTTTTGGGTACGCGGACGGTTGTTTTCAAATTTCCTTTTTGCACCTTGACATTCGAGCTTCGATGAGTTGGCTTGATAGCTCTTTCCCCCATAAGAGCGATCTGTGTTACCGGTCTGTTGATTTGAGAATTGCCTTCGAGGACCTTGAGAATACAATGCCCCTCTAGATTTTTCCGCTATTCGTCGGTTTTAGAACCTGACCGCCAACTCGAAGAGTTCCTGCAAGGTGCTTGGATTTCGGATTTCCAAGTAATCTTGGACAGCAAGTAGCAATCTTGGTAAAATTATTTCAATTAGCTCTGTGTCGGGTTTCTTTCCGTACAGCATGTCTGTCAGTTTAACTTTTCGCAGAATAAAGTCCGTCAAATCTTCCATATTACGTTGATAAAAACTATAAAGTTCGGTTTCTAGCTTTGCTCGGTCTTTCACTATGCAGAAGGCCTTCAACCCCCCGAGCGTTATGGGTTTTTTCAGAAAACGACGTAAAAATAATCGTGTTTTCTTACCAGGACTGTCGCAAAAGCGGCAAGCATTTTTACTCAAACTGCTTCAAAAGCGGGCCCCCCTTACCATGTGAATATAATTAAGCTAATTCTCCCCTCCGTTGAATTTAGCGAGGGTGTGTATGTGTGTATTTAATTATGGCAAAGCACACGAGGGCTATCTGCCTAAGGGGAGGGATGCCTTTCGTGGAGGACTTTCTAAGGGAAACTGGCTCGTATACACGTTACACATGGGCAAAACCACGAAAACGCCCATGCAGCCAGCCCGTTCGCGGGATTCGAACCTCGGACCGAACTATCAGTGTTCAGCGACTTTACCGCTCGGCCGCTGGTGGGCCAAATTTAGCGAGTGAAATTAGTTTTTCTCCCTATGGTATCTTCGTCACGAGACTGGTTGCTAAAATAGTATTTTATCTCCTATTTGGCTACTTTATAATTTGCACACTAACACATATGCTATATATTACTCGTACCTTAAATCAAGACGTGTGCCGAATACAGAAAGTTAGTCAATATACATCAGTAAGAGAAACTACGTAAAATGCTTTAAATTTTCAGTTTCTTTAAGGAATTGCTTCGATAATGGTGAAAAATTAATCTTGCATTTTTTTTATCCTTATTTTCTGAGGAAATACTTTTTAATATACAAAGGGAATTTGTGAGAATTTTTTTCTCTCGTGTTCCAATTTTTCGAATACAAATTATTCGCAACTTATTTTAGTATTATGTTTATATTTAATTTTCAAATATTATAAGTTTATTCCAGTTTAAAGTGTTAGATTTAAATGATTCTTTAGATTGCATCATAAATTTATTAGTAGTTAGTTATTTATGACACCGTTTTGACTTGTGAGAAATAAATAAAGTATTGTAATCGCGAAATATTTCGATTTTCCTATTTCAAAGGAAATTTCCATTTTGAATAGTTCCATCATGACGTTTACACGTACGTATGACGCATAACTTAACATAAAATGTTGAAATTTTATGTTTGGGACTTATGACTAGTTTTAGCGCGACGTATGTCTGTACGTATGTATGCATGTATATCGCATAACTCTAAAACGGTTGTAGAATGTTGAAAGTTTCTGTATGAGGCATCTGTATAACATCTAATTGTGCACCTCACTTTTTTATTGCTTTCGGCAGTGCCAAAGGGGCATTTTGAAATGGAAGATGATATCTCATTTTCAAACGAAATAGGTTTAAATGAAGTTTAGCAAAAATTGCGTTTCATTTATTTGTCGTACAAGGAAGTCATGTGGTGTCTGCATCAGATTTTTTACATTATTAATTATCTCATTGCTGTTACAGGAGGATGTTGTGTGTAAAACGTCCTTTAAAAGGTGACAAAAACACATAAGTGTTTTAAGTTTAGTTTTATTTATTTGATTGCGGCAAAACAAGTATTCGTAAGTATTATCTGCCTAATGAAGGCATGCTTTCGTGGAGAACTGCTTAAGGAAAACTGGTTAGCACTGACGTTAACACATAAGGAAAACCATGAAAGCCTCCATGGAGTCAGCCTGTTCGCCAGAACTAGACACTGGCTCGAAGTACTAGTGTTCAGAGATATTATCGCTTTACTATGTAGAATTTTAAATCTATGTCATCTTTAAGTTATTTAGCAAATACAAAGTAACAACAAATTACTAAATTCTCAATGACTTGATTCAAGTAATTTTCTATAAAACTGAGTCTTCTGGTGGCCGATTGGATAAGCCCAAAGAATTTGAGTTTTCGACTTCGGCCAGAATCATGGCAAATGCCTGGCTGCATTTGTGGATTTCTCCATAGGGAGTACAAATGTGAGGTATGTTTCCTTACAGAATCCTTCACGAAAGCATTACGCTCTTTAGGCAGATAACCTTAGTATTTTTCATCGCTTACAGTTAAATCAAATGAGCTTCCGATAAAGTGCGATGTAAAAGTAGGACCGACGAAGTACGACAGTCCTCTATATACATATATCGTTCTGAGGAAGTGCGATATACATACACAGAGAAAGTATGACATAAAAAAAGGCAGTAAATACATTTGAAGTGTTGAAACTTTTTTCGAAGGAGAATAAAATGCAAACAATATTTTGCTTCTAGACACACTTTCCAAACTGGGATAAATCAGAGTGCAGAATGCACTTAAAACAAATTAGCTTGAATAATTTTATCAAAAAACTTATTCATGAATGAGAAATCATAAACACAATTTTTGTTATTTTTTACGTTCTAGAGACATTAGGTATTTTGGAAGCAGAAAAAATGAAAAATAAGCAATGGCGGGAAGCGAACCATGGACCTTTCAATTATGCGCTGAGCGTGCAGACTACCACACCACGAAGGCATACCAAGAAGGTGGGATTTGGCAACTGGGTTTTTAGGTCGCCTAATCCAGGGGAAGGAGAATCATCATCCAACACCCTTTTAGTTCGGGCGCCACTGTAGAGAAATTAGGTAATTTTTGGAAAGCAGGAGTGATGAAAAATATGCAACGCCTTTGCCTTGAATCGAACCCCGGTCCTCTCAATTACGCGCTGAGCGTGCAGACCACCACACCACGAAGGCGGGAGAAATACTTTATAATGTAATGAAATTTATAAGTATTAAAAATTTTAATACAGCTAAATTAAAACTGTATATAAAATTAACTGCGATAATTCGATTCTTCGGTTATCGCCGTTTCAATTATGCAATTTTAATGTAATAACATAATTACAAAATATTTTTGCCGGTTTTTCAGCCACCTTCTAAAAAAGGAGCATATGATATGACGTGATTTTCTTCACTGCTTAGTTGTTCGATATATTGCTCATTAGCTGTTTATTTATCTGATGTCTCACTATATATGTTATTAAATTAAGCAAAACTTTATGTATAATGCAACTTAATATTTGCCTATAGCAGTTCTGTTACAGATCGGACATACGTACATATTATTTGTCTCATCGGTATATCATATACCTGGGAGTCTAAATTCCCTTTACTCATTATTTAAAATCTGATAAAATTATTACCTTTAAGTTGAGGTAATCTGGAATACCTTGTCACGCAAGGAAATTTCCCTTAAATTGTGCATTTTACATCCATTCGGTCGTTTTTTTTTTTTTTTAATCCAAAAGTACAGGTTGGCTCTGAAGGACTATTAATTTCGTTTTGGCATTTTGCTAAGAGGCTGAATCACTTTTGAAATCGTTGCCACCATGTATTATCGCCCTGTCTTATATTTAAAGAAATTATATAATGAAGAATCTCAATAAATGTACGTATGTTTCTCGCATTGTGATAAAACAACGGTACCTAGAGCCACCCAAATTTGAATAACATAATTTTCCATAGAATATGGGCACGTGGAAGCCCTAATTTGAATTTGAAATTTATTTTATTATAGATTTCAGATTTGGTAACCCTTCAACGAATTTTTGATTTAAAAAAACGAAACGATTTTAAAGCGAGCAATAGCAACACTGTACGGGGAAAAAAAATTATCTCCAGCGCTGGGCTCTGTATCGGAAATTCTAAAGATATGTAATTTGAGATATTGCTGTTGAACTGAATTTTATAGTTTGAGTTACAATGCAATTTCCTTGTAATTAACTATATAAGAGTTACAATGCAATTTCCTTGTAATTAACTATATAAGAGTTACAATGCAAGTATTTATATACTACGTGCATTATCGAGATGTTAATAGAAACCAAAAAAAAAATCCCGTTCGCGGGATTCGAACCTCGGACCGAACTACCAGTGTTGTTCAGCGACTTTACCGCTCGGCCGCTTGTGGGCCCCAGTACTTTTTAAAAAAACTGCTCGTTTATATTGTTGCGTGCGTACGGGTTCGTTATGAAATGAATGCACAAGTCCGATGAAAAAAATGAACAAAAATTTATTATTATCACAACAAAAATGCTTAAATTTTCTCAAATTATCACGCAGTATTACAATATCTCACAGTAGTTTTCTTTTAACTACTCAAATGTCCAATAGAACGTAATTCAAAACAGCTAAAGAACGCTAATCCGCGAATTCGCTACAATCAACAACAGTAGTTTTCTAAACAACAACAAACTAAGCAACTACTACAAACTGAGATGTTTTCCTCCTTTTATAAGATTTTAAAATCACGCGCTAGAATTTTCCAGTACTTTCTCGAAATCAAAAAGAGATATTTATTTATTTAATGCACGCGCTCTTGTATTTTCAATTTTCCGGCTTAGCTTTCTTTTAATATTCGTCACGCGCTGCACTGCGCGAGAAATAAAACCATTTAATTTATAATTGAACTAACATTAGCTTTTTAAATACCAAATTCGTAACACTGCCCCTTTCCCAAGGACTGCACGTCCCGGGCAGTACAATCCCTGGACAGGAAGCTAAACTTACAACTGTGGCATAATTGCATTAATAAGCTTTACATTACAATAATAAACAACATGAAAAATAAATGCAATACATAAAACAAATCAAATGCTATCAAATACAAATCAAATACACATTTAAAAACATAAAGGACCATGGTCTGATACTATTTACAATTATTTACATTACGTACTATGGCCATAGTAATGAGCTAACCTGTCGTAATGAACGACTTTAGGTTTAGAGTTCGAAGACTTACGAATCCGAACCACGACGTCATTCAGCCTGTTTAGAACTGTGTACGGGCCATCCCAAGGTGACTGTAATTTCGGACAAAGTCCTTTCCGTCGAGTCGGATTCCACAACCACACCTTGTCTCCTTCGTGGAATTGATGTTCAGTAGCTCTTGTGTCGTATCGGGTCTTCATCTTCTCCGTCGCTAAGTTGACTCGCTCTCGTGCAAAGTTGTGCATCACTTCAAACCGGGCCTGGAGATCTTCAATATATTCCTCAGACGATGAAGGAGCATCTGGAGGGCGGCCAAACAATAGATCACAAGGCAGACGAAGGTCACGACCGAATAGCATCTGTGATGGAGAATAGCCGGTAGTCTCGTGGACAGCACTGCGGTAAGCCAGTAAAAACAGCGATGTTCCAGTCCTGCTGGTTTCTGGAAACCACTAATGAGAAGTTATTAAGGATGGTTCGATTGAACCTCTCTACCATGCCGTCCGACTGGGGATGTAATGGCGTCGTTTGGGTCTTGTCAATGCCGAGTAGTTTGCATAGTTCTTTGATTACTACCGAGGTAAAATTCCTTCCCTGATCGGAATGTAACTAAAGAGGCACTCCGAACCTGGAAATCCAGTGCTGTATCATTACCTCAGCTACTGTGACAGCCTCTTGATCAGGAATAGGATAAGCTTCAGGCCACTTGGTGAAGTAATCAACGACAACGAGTATGTATTTGTTGCCATCAGCAGTTCGTGGCAGAGGTCCCAGGATGTCAAAGGCGATTCGTTCAAAAGGCGCCCCTACGTTGTAACGTTGCAGCTTGCCTCGGCTGCTTCTCTTAGGTCCTTTCCGACCTGCACAGGCATCGCAAGATCGGCACCACTTTTGCACGTCATCCTTTGCATTATTCCAGTAAAAGCGCTCACGAACTCTCTGTAAGGTCTTCATTATTCCAAAGTGACCTCCCGTAGGGCTGTTATGTAGTTCTTTAAGGACATCAGGAATGCGGAATCTTGGAAGTATCAGCTGCCATCGGAACGTCTTCCCATCATCCGATTCGAATTTCCGGTATAAGACGCCGTTTCGAATGTGAAGTGAATCCCAGAGTGCCCAATATTGTTTGGTTGTAGGACTACAGATAGAAATGTCCTGCCAGGTAGGTTTTCTGTTTGACGAGATTTTAATTGGAGCCTGCTGTAGTCTTTTAAACACTTCTCCCCAAAGCGCAGCTCCAAGGTGCCGGACAGAGCTTCGAAATCTAACCTTTTGTTTTCGGGAATAGTCTGAAGGATATCCGCTGCGTCGGCTCTTAAAGAAGCGGCGAGATGACAGGCCTTCGCTTGGGAATCCCATCCATTCGCATCCGCAACTATAGAAAATTGTGTTTTATACACTTGCCAGGATGTCTTCCCATCATAGCTTCAGAGATGGACGAGCAGGCATCGGTAAGAATTTAAAACCATCACTATTGTTCCCTGCCGTCGCTACGAATTTCTTTAAAATATCCACTTCTTTGGCTACTGCAGAAACCCTATCATCAATTTGTTGTTCGATTTGGTGTTGGACGGCACAAACTCTTCCTTCTATATGTTCTTTTACAGAAGAAACTCTTTCTTCTATTTCTTCTTTCACCGAAGAAACTCTTTCTTCAATTTGATCTTTTACAGAAGAAACTTTTTCTTCAATTTGTCCAACTTTATTTTCAACTGTGTCAATTCTGCCTTCCATAGCTTCAAATTTATTTTCTATTATGCAGGTAATTTCTCTTTTCATTTCTTCTTGACCAGCTTGAACGGCTTTCATTTCGTCCTTAACGGATTCCTGGCCCAATTTCATTTCTTCCTTAACGGATTCCTGGCCCAATTTCATTTCTTCTTTAAATGAGGCAAAGGCTGATATTAACTGCCTTAATTGTTCTTCCATCGCTCTTGTTATTGGCATTCAAATCCCACTTCTGACACCAAAAATTGTTGCGTGCGTACGGGTTCGTTATGAAATGAATGCACAAGTCCGATGAAAAAAATGAACAAAAATTTATTATTATCACAACAAAAATGCTTAAATTTTCTCAAATTATCACGCAGTATTACAATATCTCACAGTAGTTTTCTTTTAACTACTCAAATGTCCAATAGAACGTAATTCAAAACAGCTAAAGAACGCTAATCCGCGAATTCGCTACAATCAACAACAGTAGTTTTCTAAACAACAACAAACTAAGCAACTACTACAAACTGAGATGTTTTCCTCCTTTTATAAGATTTTAAAATCACGCGCTAGAATTTTCCAGTACTTTCTCGAAATCAAAAAGAGATATTTATTTATTTAATGCACGCGCTCTTGTATTTTCAATTTTCCGGCTTAGCTTTCTTTTAATATTCGTCACGCGCTGCACTGCGCGAGAAATAAAACCATTTAATTTATAATTGAACTAACATTAGCTTTTTAAATACCAAATTCGTAACACTATGTTATATATGCGGAAAACTATGAAAGCGCCCATGCAGCCAGCCCGTTCTCCTAGAATCGAACTTAAGTCAGAACTCGGTATTCTGCTACTATTCAGCGACTTTACCGCTCGGCTGATAGTGACAGAATGTCTGCTACCTATACATTAATCTACTACAGAGGTATATTTGTTTCCGAGAAAGAGATGCGAAACGGAAAAGAGATGCGAATGTGCCAATTGGTAGTGCTCTATTTAAATGGTCAACGTGTAAGTTAAGTGGGTGGCCAAATCAAGTAAATGTTTTAATGATATATCTAGCATCTAGATATAATTCGAAATTTTTTGAATTGGAAAGGCCACGATCAGTTTACAAACAAACTTAAAAATAATTGAACATAATATTCATTTTCAAATACTATTCCATCTAATTTTCGAAGTTAAAATGCCCAACAATTCATATAATTAATGCTGTCGTGCTAGTACATTTATAAAGACTTACTGGTTTACCTTGCGTCCTGTGGTGGTGCAAGTAGTAGCAGATCCAGCTAGTAAAATTGGAAGATCTGTGGTTCGAATCCCGGTCCTTAAGGGAGGAGAATATAAGGAATGATCTTTTGTTTGGGGGGGGTGCCCTTGTAAGGTAAATTGACAGGTCGTCTAGATGAATAAGTTTGAAGATTCATGATCAAGCCTCATCAGTGGTTAAGATACACCTCTGAATACTGGCAGTTCGACCTGTTTTGGGTTCGATCACAAGCGAACTGACCGGCTGCATGTTTGGTTCATGTGGTTTTCTCCCTGTATAATATGCTAGTTTCTCTCAGAATGTCCTCCACGAAGGCATCCTTCCTCATAGGCAGGTAGCCCTCGCAGCTTTGAGTTATTTAAATAACTGAATCGATCATGATTTTGATCCTTCCAAGGACGTTTTGAGTTTACCTGTTTCATGGCTTTACTATTATTAATGAATTCCACTCAGGATGTTATCCAAAAATATATTAACAACTCAGATTTTTCGAGAAATTTTTTTTCTATCCGAATACCCAGTAAACACATTTGTTATGCGTGAAAACTCTTATTCATCAGTTTCGACTGAGGGATGGTAATTGAAAGAAATATGATTATTTTCTATGTGAGCTTTAGTATGGAAGAAGAAAGATACTAGGATGCTGAAACAATGAAATTTTTATTAATTACATAAGAATAAACTGGCGGTTCTAGCTTCATTAATCGTTCATATTATGCTATTTGCAATTATTCAACTTAGAGTGGATCACTTAGTTTTAAAAAACAAGTGATTTATGCATTTACAATTATCAGACAAGGCATTTTTTAAAGCATAAAGATAATAAAATGTATTTTAAAAATTGAGTTTGTAATCAAGCTTCGCTATCTAGGAATAAGATATAGCGCTGCAGTTAAGTTATATTCTTTCTTAAAAATATATTTCGTTTGTTTACCTATTAAAAATAACAATCAGCAGCGTGTGTTTTTGAAAATATCCCTAAATGCAACATAAATACAAGGCAGATTTCTTTAGGGAATCCTTTACGAAGACATTTTACCACTTAGGTGGAAAACGTTTTGCTAAATTAAACTCTAAATTTACAAAGGCGATTTTATGAGAAAACAGAAGGAGGAATCTACATTGGACTAATAATTAGCAAGTTGCTCATCAGGAAAAAATAATGGCAATCTTGGATAAAATGAAAATCAGAACGATATTATTGCAAATTCTTCAATAAAGCATCTAACATACTGCAAATTACAAATTTAAAAAAGCGTTCTTTATTTTGTGAGTTTATTTGTGAAACTATGTGAGAAATAACCTCATTTTATCTTGTAATATTGGAAAATGTTTTCAGCTGTCATTATCTATCACAAATTAAATACCTTGAAATTGGATTCATTTTAAGCTGTTTAAAATATTATTTGTGTTCGTGCTTAGGGTGAAGGAATGTTTGTGTGCTGTGTTCATTCATAAATATATGTATTTCGCCAGGATTTTGATTTTGCACTTCCCAGTTTTTATCAAATAACATAAAATTAGCATTTCATGGGAAAAAAATTTTTTTTTGTTTATCTTTAATTTAAACAACAAAGGAATTAGAATTTTTGTTACTTTGCAAAAAGTACTTAGTAAAAAGATGGATTTCGAATTTGAAATGTTTTTGCTATTTGGTTAGTAAATTAATTAATATAATGTAGTATACTACTTAGTTAACTATGTTTTTATTGGGGGAACCATTTAAGGACATATTATAACGGTGGAAATTACTTTTTTTCTTTTTGAAGTTCCTCTATACATTATAAAATTAACCAATTGATCAAAATTTGCATTATACAATAAAATAAATACTGTAACACAACAACAACGATAAATAGCCTTCTTATATAACAGCCCCAATTAAAATTGCTAACTAACTAAAAACAACGAACGTGGAGACATTTCTATTATGTAGTAAAGTAAGCTTTAAAATATTTTGGAAGAACTGGTCATAAATTATGTGAAAGAAAGTGAATCCAATTTTCATTTTAAAAAATTTTCTTATAATGTGTCAGCTTATTTTAAGCCATTTTATCTAGTAATAACAACATGATATTGTTTCAGATTAAAAATAGTGAATGCAATATCATCCATATTTCGAAATGGGCTTATTTAGTTATGCTGTTATAACTACTAATAACTGTTGATGAAACATTTCCACAGCAACATAATTTTGATCTGCTATGCAAGTTTATTTATGTGTTTATTTTAATAAATATTGAGTCGCCGAATGTAAAAGAAAGCATTAATAAAATCTTTAAATGCCTGTCTTTGAGTCTGAGTTCGAACACAGCATATTTAAAACAAGAGACTATTACAAGACTTTGCTAGGATTCTGCTAGCCGCGCAAGACGCTTTGTTAGAAGGAAACAACCGATTGAAAGCATGTGTTCTAATATCACATCTGTCATTTATCTGTCGAAGAAAAGGTAGGACTTTTGTATGAGTATGTTTCAAAGCTTGTTTTTCCGTTCCCTAAGTACGCCAATCCCCAGGGGTGTAATTAGTCTTTTACGACAAATCTGAACTACTGCAGTTCTTACGATGACATTACTGAATGATCTGAAAGCCATCTGCTATTCTGAACTATTTTGTACTTTCTTTAAAAATGCAGAAGGTTATAAATACAGGTTTTTTGCGCATCTACAGTTATTATTTCCTAATTACTGTCATGTAACATAAATGCAAAAGCATTTAATATTTATTTAGTCTTTCACATAATATGTCAAAACAAATTTCTCTTAAGTCATCTGTTTATGGCTGAAGTTGCTATGTGTATTTCTTTAATTTATGCTATGGAAGTTAAAAATACAGCAATCAATAAAAAATATAAAAATTCTGCACATGTGAAAATTAAATTATGGTAAAATGCTTGAACACCATCTCCAAAACAAGAGACTAAATTTTAAAAAAATCATGTTTAAGCTAAAATATTAATGTCTTGCAAAATCTTTTCTAACATACGTGACAATTTTCTATAGAGGGACAAGCTTTTTTTTACTGCTTAGACCTAGAGTACTTTTTTTTTTACTTCTTACTAAACAATCATAGATCCTTTCCCAGATTTTACTAATCAAGTCTTGTTGGCCTAAGATGTAATACTTTGATAAAGAAATTCTAAAAAGGTTAGCTTTTTTATTTCAGTAATTCTAAATACTTTTAAAAATTCGGACTACTACAAATTTTATTAAAACTCATACTATGATTCAAAAAGGTGCTTCAGACCGAAGTTTTTAAATTAAAAAGAAACTGTATGTGATATGGTAATAAAGTTAAAATATCATTGCACCTGCTTAGACAATATTCAATCTAAGAATGCTACTATTTTAGAGAATTCTATGCATTTCAAATAAAAAATAGCACACATAATTATTATATATTCAGATTATACACGACTACAGCGTCATTCGCCAACAACATATATTCAAAAAACAAAAAAAAAAAAAAATAAAAAAATAAAAATAATAAAAAAAAAAGTTCAAAAGGACATTTCTTTAACGTTTTGTGTGCTACCTTTATTTATTAAATACAATGTTCTTTGCACTTACACCATAAAATTCAGTTCAATAGCAATGTCGATAATTTTAAAATGAGTATATATTTAGAATTTCCGGTACACAATTCCGCGCGCTAGAGATAAAAAGGTTTCCACCCCCGTAGAGTGTTGCTATTGCTTGGTTTGAAATGTTTGAGATTGTTACTCAAAAATTCGTTAAAGTTTCACGAAATATGAAATAGATAATAAAACAAATTCCAAATTTCAAATTTGGTCTTCCACATGCCCATATTCGTAGGAGGATTACGTCATTCAAACTTGGATGGCCTTTTTTCAAACCTTTTTTTTATCACAATGCGAGAAATATACATACATTTACGCAGATTTTCATTATTTAATTACTTCAAATGTAATGCGGGACTAATAACATTTGGTGGCAACAGTCTGAAAAGTGATTCGCCGTTTCTAGTGATTCAACGTAAAATCGCAAAAACGAAAACTGTATTAGTATTTAAAACAATAGTCTCTCACGGATATTAAATACTAATACGTCCCTTTGGACTAATAAATAAAAATATGAAAGGTTTCAAATTTTAAACTACGTCCAAAGGAGCGTTTTTAACGTTTTGTGTGTTACCTCATTAAATATCATGTTCTACGTACTCAAACCATAAAGTTCAGTTCAACAGCAATATCTCAAAATTATTTTAAAATGACCGTATCTTAGAGTCTCTCGCGCTGGAGATAAAAATAGGATTTTTTTCGTACGGTGTTGATATTAGTCGCTTTGAAATCGTATAGTTTTTTAATCAAAAATTCGTTGAAGTGTTATAAAATATGAAATCGATAATAAAGCAAATTTCAAATTCAAATTAGGGCTTCCACATGCCCATATTGTATGGAAGATTACGTTATTTGAATTTTGATAGCTCTAGGTACCGTTGTTTTATCACAATGCGAGAAACATGCGTACATTCATGCAGATTCTTCAATATTTAATTTCTTTAAGTATAATACAGAGCGATAATATTTAGTGGCAACAATTTGAAAAGTTATTCGCCGTTTATAGTTTTCAATGAAAAATGCCAAAGCGAAATTAAAAGTCCTTCAGGGCAAATTGCCCCTTTGAACTAAAAATAAAGTAAGTAAATATAAAAAAATTAATTTTCGTGCTTCTTTTCTTAATAGTATTTCGTTTTATTTATTTACTGCGGTTTTTTTTAACTGAAATTTGTTACTTTTAGAAAAGTTGCGGGTTATATTTCGGACATTCAGTTGTTAGGCTGTAGGTTGGTTATTTTATTAATTTATATAGCAAAATACAGAAATTTTAACACACCTTTGCCTTTCTGCTTGTAGTTATTTTGCGTTGAACAATGTAATTACAATTATGTAAGAAAATCAAACTCATTGAATTTTTTTCTAATAAAAATCGCATTGAAATCAATGTACATAAAAAGATTTGGAATATTTGAAATGAATTTGAACAGAACTTCATCAAATCAGTATAAGCCACGAATATTGTTCCAAAATGAATAAATAATTCGCCATTATTATTTTTACTATCAAATTAGATTATGCTTCATAAACCCGTTCAAAATACGCTTATTATAAATTACTGTTGATGGCTAATTTTTATTTGAATTATTGCTTAATTATGTTATTCTTTACATGTAATTATATATAATTCATATTAAATGCAGTAATTAAATGCGCTTCGTTTCGCTCGAATAATTAAAATTTATAACTTATCGGTTTTAATTATGTATCTATATATCCATAAGTAAATTTGTTTAAATATTTCCTAATGCTATTTTTTAATTGAATTCACGAGAATTTCGCATATTTCTGAACATTCAATTTAAAAACTAAAGGATATTTTATGAAAATGTTATCTGTTTAAAGAGAGTATTGAAAAAACATGCTTACATACTACTTTTTTATTTCGCAAAGAATGTCCACGTTGGTTTGTTTTTATAAACCACTACATGCTCAAGCGTTTTCTTGGCGATTAAACATATCGGTCCAAAACGAAAAAGAGCAACCCTCTTTGCCTCCTACTGAGAACTGTCATTTAGAGATCTCCAGGGTTCCAGAAATAAGGGGGGCAGGAGACATCTGCACGGCCGCTTTAAGGCGGTCATAACGCTTTCGAGGTCTTCACCATTGACCGCCTAGAACCGTCAGTAACGCTTTCGAATACTTTTCCAGTGACCGCCTAGAAGTGTCCGTAACGCTTTCGAGGTAGGCCGTCTTGACCGCCTAAACCCGGTCATAACGCTCAGGGGGTTAATAATATTAAAAGTTACATCATTACAAAATGAATTTTACCCCATCTATAATATACACTCCATATAAAAGGCTGGCTGATTTTACTGGCATAGTGGTTAAATGGACTAGTTGCATCCCTTTTCGTGTTTTTTCCATGTTTCCTTAACAAGAAAAATATGAACTAATTTACCTCCAAGCATCGTTTGCGAAATCAGTCTTTATATATTTTCTTTTCTTTTAAGTCTTCATGACGGAAAAAATATTTAAAAAGGTTTAAATAACCTTTATATTTAATCTAAATTAAAACAGATGCACAAACTTCATGCTCACAAATTACCATCACTTGTGGTTACTGTTCGATGTAGTATATATAGCGTAGTAAGAAATAAGAATCGTAATTAACGCTATCTTTTTAATCATTTACTTTTAGCGAGAAAAGGGACAGTTATTCCAGCGAGTTCATTTTGTGTGTGCGTGTTCTTCCGAGTAATAGAATGTATCACAGTTGCCAATTATCAGAGACTAAACTTTACATTACTCCTTGTTGCCAAATTTAACAGATTAATATAATAAATGCATAATAACAAAAATGCGATGGGAAAATGCTCCGTCAACGAAACGATAAAGTTACAAGTACGGAACAGCTACGTAAGGGAAATTAACCTTTTGAGGCCGGGGCTTTGGTAGCGGTAAAAGCTACCAAAGGACGGGGAATCTTGAACCGAATGCTTTCCCCCCTTTAAGAAATCACCTCCTATTTGCAACAAAGATTCTTGTGTGTACTTTAGTTGATTTTCAGAGGGGTGCATCTATGTCGCAAAAGGAAGACCTTTGAAAGAGATAAGTGGTTAAAACCCTAGGGACGTCAAGTTTGACATTTCACCCCACTTTTCAGCCTGGAAAATGGGGGAAAACGACAAGGCCACTAAAGTGGACAACCCCGTCTTTTCAAAGAGAGGGCTCTATGGCCACTATAACGGCCATCCCGTCTTCAAAAGGTTAAGAATGTAACAAATCACTAGTAAATTAAGAATTCTAATGACTGGATCCTTAGCTTAAACTAACACTAAATCGACTGCACACAGCAAAGCCGAGCCGAGGAGTATCAGTATAAACTCAAAGGTGTCAAACACCGAACTCGAGAGCTAATTTTAATCTCGCAGCGTAAGCATCGGAACTATGTCCGCTACTACTCTTTCGAACTCTTGAAACGCAGCTTACATACTGCTTATGAAACACGTTGAGAATCTACGTCATACAAAAATTTACATTTCGGCAGGAAACTGAAACAGGAAAGCTAAAAAATAACTGGCTAGAGTAAAGTAAAACCTTATAAACATTAGTTTCAAGACTTATAAACATTAGTTTCAAGAATTATAAACATTAGTTTCAAGACTATGCGCAGATATATAGATTCAGCAAGCTGAGCACACTTCATTCGTTTTCTCAGTTAATTTTATTGCATTTTTGCTCGCATTTACAAAAACAGGCAAAAGAATATTTTTCCTCATGAAAATTCTTAACATTATCTTTACATAAAATTCAGAAGCATCGAAATCATAATGAAGGATTTCGTAAAAAATGCAATTTTGCCTTCAAATATGTCTGAGTAAAATTTTCATCTTGCATTGGGGAAAGGAAGTATTATAATGACGGCAACTTTGCATCCGTAATCCGTATACATATTTCTTTTCATTTTAATCAGAGGAAAAGGAAATATTTGTTCAATGAAATTTACAAATTTCTTTTCATCCCTTGCAATTTATTTCAAAACATTTTTCCATAATTTCTTATTTATTCTTGATGCACAAAAATCCCAATTTTCAACGTGCATATAAATTTAATGGATATAAACCTTTTTTTAGGAAACCTATTCCAGATTCTTCAATAAATTAATTTGAAATCTAAACATCTAACCAATGGAATTTTATCATGTTTCATATGATTTATTACAAATAACTAACAACGGTTATAATTTTAATATCGCTCCTCAAGTCTAGATTTAAGTTTTCCAAATATTAACTAATATCGTCTTGTGCATGGAATTATTTTTATGTTACAAAATATGAAGTTATTGAAGAACATTCTAAATCGAATATTTTTCTAAATATTCTAATTAAAAAAATATGTCTTATTATGCAGTTGAAGTAAGTTTTGCCTTCTAGTTCAAGTTTAATGTCTTCTAGTTCAAGTTTAGTTTCTTCTAGTTCATTGTATTGTTTCATGGCGCGTAAGTGAATTGTAGATAATACATGCATTTAGAAATTTCTTTTATTTTAGCCGGTCCTAAAATTATATAATTAATTTGTAATATTTCTAATTATTTATTTTTGTAAACTATTAAACGTTGGAAGAAATATGTTTCAACTGTTGATTTTGGGAGCAATTAGAAGAACTGCTGATGCTTAGTATTTCATTATTTTTTATACATGCATAAAGGTAAGCATTAAAAGCATTTCAGAATACAATTAAAATTATTTTAGATGTACTGGGAAAAATTCTTTTTCTTCAGTTCCTTGATATCGATGCTAAAAATTAGTTTAATTTTTCTGAACTACAAATACATGAATTCACTTACAGTTTGTTTTCTTTTCTATTAAATCTACGTACATTACGATTTACTTGTTTGCATTTTTTTCTTTGAATGGACTGAAAACAAGAAGGGAAATTTAATGTTGCTTTTAAGCAAAATAAAATATTTATTGAAATCACTAGGTAAAAATTATGTGTCAAAGATTTAATAGTCATCTCAAATTGCTGTTAGCAAAGACAGGCAGCTGTCTTAGCGGAAGAACAGGCAAAAAATACTGTAGTAAATTCATATAAATATTAATGTTTATCAAATCGCATTTAAATTTTCTATATATCTGTATTATTATGTACTATTTTATTTACATATTAAATGCATTTTAAGAAACAATTTTATAGTGCGCTTCTCGAGCTATCTGAGATCTCTTATTACATTTATAAGTATTTATTTCGTGTATTTTACTGTAGATTTTCTAATCATCACTTGATCGAAATATGGATTGTAAGGATAGCTCAGACATGACCAGAAAGTCTCCTAATTCGCCTTAGCGATAATTTATGTCGACAGTTCAGAAACATTTTTAATTTTCGCCAACAAATATTATTTTTTAAGTTTGAGAAAGCGCATTGTAGAAGCTATTAGGATCGAGTTTTCTGCAACTTCCCGAAGTAGAACTGCTTTGAAACCGAGAGTCGGTCAGTTCAGTAATTTAATTCAGAATCATGCGTCTGTACTAATAATACTAATATTTTCTCGGTAATTTCTGCTTTAAAATTTCATCTGTGGATGATTTTGGTGGTCTGCGTCATTTCACGACTGTTAAGGAGCTTAGCTTTCTCTCTCTTCTTCTTGAGTCATTTATACATATTTACCTAGCAGTATGAATTATTATTTACTTCAGTACAATGTCAGTTCATCCTCTGGTGCAACTCTTAGGGAGAACTCAAGGAACCAGTAACGGATAACAATATACACCCTAATTAAACTCGCAATAACAACCTTGTATTTAGACAATTATTTGGTGCGTGAAGGTGCAGTTGCCCCTCGCTCCCTATTTTTTGACTTCCTTGATTTGTTTGCGTTTTAGTCTTTGTGTTATATGTTTGATTAGAGAGCCTGGCTGAGTAACAGTAGGTGGCCAGTGTACATCTGATTCAAAATCCGTTTGCCACCACGTGTGTGCTGATAACGACCACGTGTTTCTGAGACTCCTTTGCCAATGCTTTATTTTTCTTCTTTTTCTCCTTTCTAGTAATTTCGTTCTCCTGGGACTTTTAGCTGCCCTCGAAATCGATTGAGTGTTTTAACATATGTACGCTAAATACAAGGTTGTTATATACCATGTTAAATATATTTTAGACCCTGTTAAATATATACACCCTGTTAAATATATTTTAGAAATGTACTGTACATGCTTTAGGATTTATTGAAGAATTTTGCTGAACAAATAAGTCCAAAACTTAGTCATTGCACTTTACAAAAATCGTCCTTTTTCACCTTCTTATTATTTAGAAGTATTAAATGCTTATTTTATGGTGAAGGTATATTTTACAGTAAAACCAATTATCTTCATAAACTGAAGTAATAGTGGGAAGTAAAATCACCATTAGTACTGTATACAATCTATTGAGTAATATTGTCGTAATGAATCATATTGAGGACAGCTATCACTTCCACGTAATAAATCTACCATGTTCAGGATTTCACTTCTACGCTTATTGATGAAACACGCCATGTAAAGCAGCGGAATTTCCTCTGACTTCTCCAATACTAAAATAAATAAAATACACTGCTCGACATTGAAAATGCAACACGAAGAAGAAGTGGTCAGAAATTTATGCAAATTTTAGAGTAGACGCAGTTCACTGAGTTGTGCGAATGATGTGAAATGCGCAGCTCTCCGACGCACGTGAAGTAAGATATCAGAGAAAGAACTTACAGAATGGGCAATATTCGTGTCGTTAATTCTGCCAGACGAATTATCGAAGAAAGTTGGTTTTTGTCCAAGTGAACACGTGTAACAGGAGAGAATGCCAGGCCACCGTCAACGAAGGCACTTACAGCAGATAGACGATTTTACGAGGGTTATAGTTTTGTTTTATGTTTTTGTTTTATACGGGCGCAGCCCTTCCGCCTGGTTTGTTGAACCTTATGAAGAAAAGCAGGCGCAACCCTTCCAACAACAAACGACATGAGCCGGCGAGCCGGCCGTGTCAAAAAAAAAAAAAAATCAATGTAGCAGCTTAACAGAAAGAAAAGAAAATTAGGTTAGTATACTAAAAAGAATAACACGGCACATAAAAACACAAAAACATTTAAGCTGTCCCTGGACCTTTGCATATAAAGTCTTTCTCTCCCTTTAAGGGTAGTTTCCATAAATTGAACGCTATTCAGTATGTTAGCTCCATCAATCAGAGATACCGATGACATGTTTATGAGAATTGATGACTTTCATAATGTCTTGTGCAAATTTTACTCCTTTTTTATAATTTTGAATCATTTCTGTTACACTTCTGATTCCATGTAAGGCTCTTGACCCCCCCCCTCCCCGGTGAGTGTACGAGGGGTATGGTGATCGGACTGAGAAGGGCGGGTTGGTCCTTACGTCAAATCGCAGCTGATACCCACATTGACGCGAGCATGGTGCATCGGCTATGGCGAACATGGTTGGAACAAGGAAATGTGGGAAGAAAGAGGGGTGCAGGTGCAACCAGAGTGACGTCAGACGCGTGGATCGACACATCCGCCGAAAAGCTGTGACGGTCCCGTAAATCACTTGTACGGCGATTCTGTAACACGTGCCAGATACCCTGGATGTTCCCGTGTCGAACAGAACCATCTCCCGTCGATTGATTGAACGTGGCCTGCAGTCACGGCGTCCGTTAAGAAGACTGCCATTGACCCCACAGCATAGACGCCAACGTTTAGAAGGATGCCGGACTGGAGCGATGTGGATGACAGAATGGCGAAACGTCGTGTTCTCAGATGAGTCGCGCTTCTGTTTATCCAGTGACAACCGCCGCATACGCCTGTGGCGTCGACGTGGAGACAGATCTAATCCGGCAGTAACTGTGGAACGCCCCACCGCGCGACAACGTGGCATAATGGTTTGGGGCGCTATTGCCTACGATTACAGGTCAGCTCTAGTTCGTATTCTGGGCACTATGACTGCCCAACGATACTTGGATAATGTACCGGTGGCAATCCCCTAACTTCAGGGGCTGGCTAATGCAATTTTTCAGCAGGGTAACGCCCGACCACACAGTTCTCGCCTCTGCCAGCATGGTCTGCAATGTATACAGATGCTTCCCTGGCCACCATACTCTCCTGATCTGTCACCAGTCGAACATGTGTGGGATGTGATTGGACGCCGTTTGCAGACTCTGCCCCTGCCTCGTTCAGAAGACGAACTGTGGCAAATGGTTGAAAGGGAATGGAGAGCCAACCCTCAGGACACCATCCGCACTCTTATTAACACTATGTCTAGACTTGCTTCTCCGTGCATCGCTGTCCGCGGTGGTCCTACATCCTACTGAGCCGACGCCGTTCTTGCTCTGTATTCTGACTGTCATTTTGAAATAAAGATCACTCATTGCTGCTTGTGTCTCTGTTTATTTTCCAAATTTCATCCCTTTCTGACCATTCCTTCTTGGTGTTGCATTTTCAATGTCGACCAGTGTATGAGTTTAATGAATCATGTTTGTGTGGAAATGAATTATAAGATGAATAAGTAAAATATAATTTTAAGCAGTTTTATTAGCAGTTCTGCTAGAATAAGACTTTAAAGTGTTAGATAAAATAGGAGATAAAGCATTATTTTATGATACAGATTCTGTTATTTATATTGACGACGGTACTAATAATGTGAAGACTGGATGTATGCTAGATGAATGGAGAGATGAATTGAAGATGAATATATAAAATCATGAATATCTGGTACTTATAAAGTCTATAGTTATATTTCAAATACTAATTATGGAAAGGAAAAGTATAAGGATGTAAAACATATCATGAAAGGCAAACCAAACTCAATTTTCAAGAAAGAAAATAAATAACAGGTGAAACTAATTGCATAGTAATAAAGATTAATCAATTTCAAATTCAAATAGACAGAACTATGAAAGTAAACGAATGAGCAAAATACATACATTTAATTTTGTTAAAAGAAGAATTTTAGATAATTACGATACTGTACGTTTTAGATACAAAAACTGTTTCTAAAATTTATTATCATCTTTAAAAAATGTTGAAAATATTCATAAAATATGTAAAATTAATCATAAATCAGCTGTAAATATCAATAAATGGAATACTGGAAATAACAATAAATGGAATACTGGAAATAACAATAAATGGAATACTGGAAATAACAATAAATGTTCTAAATAAAAGCAAAAATATGAAGTTAACTGGTTCATATTCTTCATCTTTTAAAATAAAAATTGGATTGAAAATCATCAAAATGACGTTCGTCGGTGGGCTTATCTTTTTAATTTATTATATACATATGTGGGCATTAACCCCCACCGCCAGGTATATAATCTTACTACTTTTTGGAGGGAGGGGAGGTCCGTATTTCTTCTTTTATCCTTTGGATCCTTTATTTCGTCAACTGCAATCAGAAATCCGTGTTTAATTTTCAAAAAATCATTTCTCCACCTCTACAGCATCTAGGATTACCTGGTTTTCAGGAATATTGTATGTTTTTTTAAACTATCATATTTTAATACTCTTCTGTATCTAACTGCATTATCTTAGGACATAAGATTTTCATCTAAAATTATAATTGTTCTCACACTTGATTTGCACTTATCTTAATATGAATATCTGATTACCAGTATAAATTCTTAATATTACCATCGTAACTCCACAGGGTTTGTCCTTTGGGCTTAGAACTTAAGCAAATGTACTAACTTTGATTATACCGAATTGCATTAAACATTGTCGTAATTGGAACTCGACGACGAGTGCTATTTTGAGAATTTCGAATTTTTTATCTAAAACAATTTTAGACTGGCTTTTTAGTGCGTTATAAGTTATCCTTGTGTTATGGCAGTTGACTTTGAACTATTTAATATTATTTTTACTTGCTTCTGATTAATTATATAATTATAATATCAGTGCCATTACTATGTGTTTGAGTACGGTTTTGACTAAATATTTGCTATTGGACAAATAACGACTTCTGCAAAATATTTATCTAATAATTTCCTGTATGTACAATGTCAAGCTTAGAAAGTGAGCCGATTTTACAGGGTTCAGACTCTAATATTCCATTGAATACCTCTGTGAAAGATTGTGGTTCAACAATACAGGATAGTACAGATTTTTCGGCTATCCTAACTTCTGACTCTATTACATATAGAGAGAAGATCAACTACCTGTTTACTGAGTGTACCAGTATTACTCACCGCAGTCGTGGTAATCGATTTCTTCTTCCACAAGCTGAAAGGAATCATTTACAAGCAGCACTCCTTGTCATTCATACTATAGCGTTGAAAGGTCCAGAATTGGTTAATACAGCTACCAACACTGACTTCCCAGTTTCTACAGATTCTTTTATAGTAAATAAAGTTCCTAATTCAGCCTCTCATTTGCTTCCTTCAGCTTCTCATCTGCCTATTCCATCCATAGATAATCTCATTCCGCCATTTGTACCTCCTAGAATATTTGCGGAAGTTGCTAGACAAGCTATAAAACCTAGCTTAATAATAAAACCTGCCGGAAAAAAACAGAAGCTCAATTACGAAAAGATCTACAGGAAAAAGCATCACTGAATAAACTTCGAGTAGCAGTGGAAAGAATTTGTACAATTCCACGGGGTGGATTAGAAGTATTCTGTAAATCCCAACAAGATATTGCACGACTGGAGGAGAAACTGCAAAATACAGATTTAGACATCGCTGTAACACGTAGACAACGACGCAGACCGCGGTGTTCTATTCATAACATACCAGATAATCTAAAGCCTGAAGAAATTATCATCGAAATCTGTGCGGTAGCACAAACCTCCTCTAATGTCATCAAATCCCTCTTCAAACTGCGAGAAAGAGATCCAAAACGGGTTCGCTGGGTCTTCGAATGCGTCCCGTCTTCAATCCATGCCGTCCTTAAAGTTCGCAAAACCTTCATCGCTGGTCAGCCCACTGTATTACAGAATTTCTGGGAATCCGCAGGTGTTATAAATGCCAGCAACTGGGGCATACACAAGATCGATGCCCCTGCTCCAAAACATTTTGCGCATTCTGTGCCGTTCCGCACAACATCAAGGACTGTCGCGCAGAGCTGCCTGAATGCATCAACTGCCGAGATGCCAATCACCGGTATGGAACCATGTTTCACTTCCGACATCCAGCATATGCCACAGAATGCAATGAATTCCAAACAAGCTGCAGTCATTATTAGGAGCGTTACCCAATATGACTAGAAATATGACTACAGATACCTCTTCTATGGCTACAGATACTTCTAATGATATAAATCTTCAATCTCCTTCTGCTATTACTCGATTCTGTCCATCAACTTCAAGCAATCCTAATACAATTAATCTTACCAAAACTGCCGTTAACCATAGCATTAAATTCATCCAAATCAACTTACAGAAATCGAAGGCAGCAACAGTTCATACGGTTCCTTTTGCGCTGGAACACCAGGCAGATATTCTCCGAGTCCAAGAACCCTACACTTTAACACGAAAAGATGTGGGTTTTCCGCTTAAATGGACAATTTTCCAACATGTAAATGCTAACACTCCTGCACGTGCGGTCATTATACTCTGCAATCCACAATGGTCATTGTTCCAACTGCAACTAGATAGAGACTATGTGGCTGTTCTCATGGGTACAATTGGACTGAAAGTTATCACTTCGCTTTACTCTCCTCCTTCAGACACTATAGATTCAGCAACTTCATTTCTTGATTTCCTTTTCCATCACTATCGTGTGCCAAAGCAATTAATAGCAGACTTTAATTTGCATAATGTCTGCTGGGGATACACACAGACACAAAAGGTCAATATCTAGAAGATTTTATCAATTCCCATAACTTAATACTTCATAATGCAATAGATGCTCCGCCATCCTACTATCGAATCTTTGCATCAGGTTGGCCAGATCTGACCCTAACATCATTTTCCTTAGCTCCTTTTCTTCAAACCTGGACTGTAGAGGACGAACAAGGACTCTCAGACCATAAATATATAACGTTTCAACTTCAAAATTCAACAAATACCTCAATTATTAAACGCTATAGACTTTTTAGTGGAAAAATCGAAGTCTTCTGTCGTCTTGTTTCCCTTCGAAATTAAATCATTGGAACTCCAACTTCACAGTTGTCATACATCAACTGATCTAGAAGCTTTCACCACTCTACTTATACATACTATCCAATCTGCATGCAATGACCTGCTTCCTCAGAGACAAGTTCATAAACTGCAATCTTTGAATTGGTGGTGACTTGACAATGCAACGTCAAAAATGTCGTACATTAAAGAGAAAACTGAAGCAGTTGCGACGTCAGGGAAAATCCACTGGAATATTGGAAGTTTACCAAAGGGAACGTGCTCGTTACAAACCTATGATCTTTCAAGCAAAAATAAAATCATGGCATGACTTCTGCACGAATACCACTGATACCTTCGGCCTGCACCACAAAATTGCAACAGATAAACTCTACAAACCAGCCTCCTTATTTTTATCTTCACATTTGCAAGGTTCCGGCCAAGCCCAATCAACACATATTATTTTGAATAAGATATTGGATGAAATCTTTCCTGGTGACGATAGCACAGCGGATACACCTGAACAAGCACAGATATGGCTTGCAGATACCACCATACATACACCACCAGACCTTGATATAACTACTCTAGAAATTCAACAGATTGTACAAAATCTGCCAAAACGAAAAGCACCAGGTCCAGACGGAGTGGACTACAACATAATCAAAATAGTTATTCTTTACAATATAAAATTCTTTTGTACTAACTTTAACAAGCTCCTCCGTTCTGGCACCTTCCCTCATGATTTCAAAATTGGACAAATTATACTTTTTCTAAAGAAAAACAAGGATCCTGCTTTACCATCATCTTACCGTCCAATTTGTTTGTTATCGGCCTTAGGTAAGATATTTGAAAAAATCCTAATCGAACGCCTTAAGCAACATCTGCATTCAAACCATTGCATTAGCAACCGTCAATACGGTTTTCGAACTGGTTTTACAACAACTCATGTACTAATGGGCATACGTGACACTATTCTGCAAAATCGCTCTGCCGTCTACCACACGGCTTTCATCAGCATCGATTTACATTGTGCGTTCAATAACCTGTGGTGGCCGGCGATAGTTCAAGCTCTCAAAGAAGTAGAGTCCCCGAGCAACATCTATAATACATTATCAAGTTATCTGTCAGACCGTTCTCTAATCTATGTTCATAATAACGGCCAAATTCTTCGAAATCAAGACAGAGGATGTCCATAGGGCTCCTGCGCGGACCCTGATCTGTGGACCCTTACATTCAACTCCATCATTACAATCGACTGGCCTGATCATACCATTGTTTACGCCTAAGCTGATGATGCGGCCTTCCTAGTACGAGGTCGTACTAGGGATGAATTACAACGGAATGCTCAAGAAACTTGTCAGCTCTTCTATCTTCACTGTACCAAGATTAAATTACAAATCTCTACTTCTAAATCCCAAATCTTATTAATCTGCAAAAGGAGTGGTTCATTGGCCGGAAGACCGAGAATAGATATGAACGGTTAACCCATTCCAATAGTTCGTCAACTCAAATATCTTGGTCTTGTTTTTGACGAAAAGTTAAATTGGATTGCACATGTTTTAAGTCTCAAGAAACGTACGCATGCAATCTCAGCTAAATTACGACAAATGCAAGGATACCAATGGGGGCTTAACCCCCCATATTCAAAAATTAGTATACCAAACCGTTATAGTTTCCATAGTCACCTATGACGTGGCAGTATGGTGTCAGCCCATGGTAGGAAGAAAAGTAAAACTTCTTCTAAACTTACAAAGGCCATTTCTATTAAATATATCAAAAGCCTATCGAACTACCTCGAATACATGTAGTCACAGGCCTCGTGCCTTTAAGCATTAAAACTGAACAGGAAGGAACAAGACAACAGGTCAAATTACTGCGTCAATCTGCTATCTTTTCTGATATATCGTATTTTCCTGAAGATTACGAGCAAACAGCAAACTGTCAACCGTCTGAATAAACACCCTGCAACTTATGGAGTAGGAGTGCAAGTTCATCTGCAACATTCAGACTTCACTACTACAGGAGAAACAATAACATACACAGACGGTTCTAAAATATTTATTTATTCTAAAATATTTTATTTATCTTTAAGTAAACTGGAATATATTAATTGAAACGTGTGCATAGTTAGAATTGTACTCTTGGAATTTTATCTTCTCACAGCGTTGCATACAATTTGACAATATTGTAAGTATGAAAATTGGGGTTGTACCTTTAAAATTATCGTTGTAATGTTATAATTTAATCTATAGTATAAACTCGCAATTTAATTGTCGTACTCGCAGCCTAATTGTCGTTTGCAGTTTAAGTGTTGTACATCTGAGCAAACGTTTGTTAGCATATTGACATCACAACATAGAAAAGTATTCTTATGTCAGTACTGCTGTGAGAAATGGTATTTTATACCGTAACAACCTTCCTAGATTACGTATTCAGTTGAATTTTGCATATATAGTACAAACAGTTGACACTGCTTTGAGATTTTCACCTTTTACCTGTATTGTACTATGTATTAATATACTATGTATAGTATTGTATGTATTACAACTGTTGCATTCACTATTACTGGGTTTTGTGTAATTTATTATATCTGCTTAGTATGTAATGTATGGTATATTCAGTTCTTTGTTTGTAATATAGTATTTTATTTTCCATAATTTAGGTAAAGTACGTCTGTAATGGATTGGTTTGGTTTGGTTTGGTTTATTAGATTACGAAAAAGCACTCGAGGCCTATCTGCCTTAAGGGAGGAATGCCTTCGTGGAGGACGTTTTAAGGAAAACTGGCTCGTATACACGTTACACATGGGGAAAATCACGAAAACACCCATGCAGCCAGCCCGTTCGCGGGATTCGAATTTCGGACCGAACTATCAGTGTTCAGCGACGTTACCGCTCGGCCGCTGGTGGGCCCGTCTGTAATGTAAATAACTAGAGTACAAATTATTAGTTGATCGTATAGCATACAAGTTAATGGTTTTGTATTCTTCTTCTAATATCTGCATTGTATTGTACATATCGCTATCATCTGCCCAAATGATGTATGAACTTTAGGGTAGACAATATGTAGATATTAATTACCTACAACTGTGGCAATGTATAAATGGAACAATTTTAAATGTCACATGGTTTTGTAATAAACTTTCAAGTAATTTTATCAATTATACTATACCTATTAGGTTTTGTGTAATTTCTCATATCTGCCTAATATGTAATGAAAGGTATATTCAATCCCTTTGATTGCTATAGTATCTTTTTTCACAATTTCGGTAAGGTATGTCCGTATGTAATTAACTCGAATATAATTTGCGAGTCGATTGTATGGTTTATAAGCTCCTGGTTTTGTATTCTTCTTCTTATATCTGCATTATATTGGTCAATTAACATCTTCAACAGCAATATCTATAAAAACGAATACTTTGTTCTATTTATTTGTGCTGTTTAAATATCTGATTAATGCATATTGTGTTCTTCTGTTGCATATCTGTTCCACTCTAGATAAGCTATATCATATTAGCACTAGCTCACATAAGGATATCAATTTTAGAGTAGATATTCAAAACCACCTCATTAAGTCTTATGTAGTATTATACAGGTAGTATTGGACTACTGTGAACAGCATTGGCAATATGAATTACATAGAGATTATGTTTCTATTATTGTTCAGATAGCACTGAAATTTGTACATCATTTGTATTAGTAATCCTCCTTCTTAACAAAAGTTGTGTGTAATCGTGTCATTGTTTTGTCATCTAATTCCTAAGCAACATATGGAGTATAGAGTCATAGACAGTATTGTCTTCTATATGAGTATTTTAATGTTATTCTGTTCTTTGAATTTTACACTGCATATAACTCCCTACTGCTAAGGTATGGCAAAGTTTTTGTATGTTAATCTAAATGTAATTATACACTGTAACACTATGCTTATTATTCTGCACTCATTTGTAATCTTATGTGCCCCTGTATGGCAATGCATATTTTTTTTTTTTTAATTTTCAATAAATACTGAGGCCTGGGCGATAGAATGTAGAGGTCCCCGGGGGGGGGCTATTTGGTCGGTTGGACTGCTCCCTAGGTGAATTCGGCTCTGGGTTTGAGCGCTCGCTCTGGGGATTCTGTGGGACTCCACCGTGGGCTGCTCTAGATACTGGAGGACACGGTGCTGAACTGATTAACCATAACGGTAAAGGGACAGTGCTCGTGTCCTCCGTCGCTTATCGCTTATCCTACTGAGTCGACGCCGTTCTCGCTCTGTATTCTGACTCTCATTTTGAAATAAAAATCACTTATTGCTGCTTGCTGTCTCTGTCGTTTTTCCAAATTTCATCCCTTTCTGACCCCTCCTTCTTGGTGTTGCATTTTCAATGTCGAACAGTGTAAAACTATTTCTGAAGCCTACACTTACGGTCGAGCTAATCATTATATTAAGTTTCTTAAATACATGTTTTTTAAAAGTTCTTGTTTTTTGCACTTTTTAGTAATTTTCGTGCATTTTCGGCTAAATTTCAATATGCCTATGTCTAGCTTCACTGTTGAAAAATCGTTAAAACTTCTCTGTTGAAATTGGAGAGCTATTCTTAAAAGCTTCTAGCTTCATTCTTGAAACGTTTTGAAAGATTAAAACAAATATTTCAATATGCATTTAATATTTTTATAAATAATAATTATTGGTTGGTTATGAATTCATTTAAAGAATTAAAAATAGTTTAAAACGAAAAAAAATTTTTTATTTATTTTATTTTATTTAAAATATACTCGAAAACGACATTATTATTGAAAATGATGAGCGTATAAACGAGACATTAAAATGTATCATTTATCGTTGTAAGAATACACATGTTTCATGAAAATTATATTTCCAAATGCTGTTAATGAAATTCTAAAAAGCAGAGTTCTCCAGAATTACAAATTATATGTATAACAGAATTTGTAACCTAAAGTTCACTTACTGGTGTCCCTTACAAATCTAGTTTAAATCAAGAAACTTGTTTTAAGATGTGTTGATTCGATTACATTATTAACTGACATCACATGACCAGACAAAAATTGTTTTATTTTCACATACAGAATCCCATAGATAGAAAAATGATAAAAATTCTAGGCTTAAAACTTATTTCTTTCCTGCACTCAGATTTGCGCACGTTAGTATTTTCATTCCCGAGGTTTAAAGAACAGCAACTGAAGTATTAGAGCTTCTTTGTAAAAGAATCTTTCTTTCATTGTGAATATATTACAAACTTTGCTGACTAAGTTAAAATGATAAATCAGCTAATTCCTGACACTTCGCATGATGCAACATACAGTTCCTGAACACAAAGGAAGGCTAACCTAACTTCTGAAGTAAAAAAAAAAAGTGAATACCCATGTCTAGACAGCGAATAAATATTTTAATACTATTCATTAAATTTTATAAAATATTTATTATTTAGCCTAGTCTGTTTGCCTCTGAGGAAAAAAAATCTTCATGAGGAATGAAATGCTTAAGTACATTTACTACATATTATTTCATGCTACAAAAGGAAAAATTCAGCAAATAGATGAATTCTTCTCATTAAATTATTGTGATAACATAAAACACCTATTTCCTTCAAAAATTCGGTACCATTCTGTTCTTCATACCGATTTATAAAGGATTCGGCTTCATTAAATTTTAATTTTTTAAGAGTCAAATGAATTCCTTATCATGCTCAACTCAAATAACAAGTATCAAATTTGGAATACACATTACTTTCTATATGTGCCACATTTTTTAGACAAGGAATTAACTGAAAGCAACATATCTTTAGTTTCTTAGCTTTGTTTTCCATATATATTCGTTATTTGATTTTGTAATTAATTCAGTTTTTAAAGTAGTACAATATGCTTTAAAGCATTTCATTTCGAAACACAATGAGTACGTTAATTGATAATGTATGTTTATTTTCTGGCATTTTAAGAGTAAGTGCCTACTGTAAGATCTCTCAATTTTGCCCTTGTTCGTTTTCCCTCAGATTTATAGTTAAAAAGATAACTAAAGTTAGTTAAAAAGATAAATAATATTTTTATTATTTAATCCGCTTTGTGACAACATTTGTCGTCATGTTTCCAACTTGCGCGCACAGTTTAAAACATTCTGTTCCATAATTTAATTCCATATTTAATATATAGCTTTTATAACATTTGGAAACTACTGTGAACCTAAAATTTTAAAAATTTCATGTTAAATTTTTATTTTATTTTGAGTTCAGTTTACAAAATGTATTTTATTAACGAAATTTTTAATGTTTTCGTCCATAAAATTTTTCAATATTAAAATATTCATCAGATTGTTGGTTCAGTTACAAAATAGTACCCATATAAAGAATTCGATCCAATTTCAAATATGTACCATTAGCCATTTTTAAAATATCATGCTCGCAAGGTGGAAACATGGCGAAGTATTTTGTCACAAAGAGGATTAAATTACAAAAATATTTGTGGCAACACAAACTTTCTGGTTACTATTTTCCAAAGCAGCTATATTATGTAGTGAGCTGTAAAAAGTTGGAAGTAATTGCTTTTAAATTAAATAAAATATCCCAATTCTTGCAACAGTCACATATTCGAAGATCATGAGGGGTTTAAGGTGTGTGAGTCCCCTTAAGGTAGAGGAAGGAAACATCATTCCTCCCTCTTCAGTCATGAGTTATTTGTATTTCGACGGAATTTCATTTAACATTTTATCAACATTAAATTCCTTCTTGAGAGAATGTCATGAAAACACATAAGCCATCCAATACCCTGTTATAATTTAAAGCAAAGAATGTGAATAGGATCACTAAACGTGACTTATACAAATTTATCTTATGAGTATATAAGCATTCTAACTGAAAAACGAGCAAATGTCTTTATATCTGTCTGTTACAGTATTAACTTCAACCATAACATTTAGAATTCGCCTTCCTCTCCACAGAAGATAACCAATCGATAAGAAGCGATAGGTTATCTCCAGTAGAACTTCTCTTCTGGGGAATTAATTCAACCTTTTTCTCTCCACATAAAGATCAAATACAGTGTCTGTCTAGGGTTTCTAGCTTTAAGGCTATCAAATAAAAAGATGGAGTAAGCGAAGATATGAAAACACGTGGGAGTTCGAACACTACAAAAATAAGCATTGTATCATAAGTGTGAAAGTAGCGATATACAACTTGCATTTTTAACTCTTTGCTAACCGTTGGCTAGACTTTCGCTATTTAGGGAGAGTTTTTGCGTTAGCAGAAGTAGATTTAAAGCAACCTTCAGACAAAGAGACAGGAGGTAAACAAGCGCAAAAAATCTTCATAGGTACTCCCAAACTCTTATTACTCAAATTAAAAGTAAATTCAAGATAAAATAACCTTCCTATTACAGGTTGACAAGTGCTTATTAATAACTGACAAATCATTATATAATTTGTCTTTATTTATAAATGTCAGAAAGCGTGAATATATTAAAAAAATTATAGCTGAACTTTAAATATCACCTTCATTAACAAATAAGAGGCTTAGCAATATTTACTTACTGATAAATCGTAAAGTTGCTGCTGCAAAAGCAGCACAGTTACCAAAGTTTACTCCCCACAATGTTAAACAATATTCCACTGTAAAATCTGAGTAAATCGTTACCTCTAAAGCAAAAGTAATCCGTTAATTTACTTGTGTGCTTAACAGAGTTCTGATTTTTCTTTTATAGTTTTCATGTTCTAGAAAGTAAGCGCTTGGCTCAGAAATGAAATAATAGATTAAAAGTAGATAATTTATGAGTGTAAATATGAACATTACATGTTATACAAGGCATACAGATATTTTACAATTAAAAATTTTAAGAACTTGTTATATAATTTATAAATCTTATTTTACTAACCTACTAAATCGAAATCTAGTAAAATAGCAATATCAATGCATGCAGTGATAGTAATACGAAAGGTATAAAGATCTTCTTGCTTCTAATTGCAGTATATTTCTTACTACTATTAACTACTGCAAAATGAGCTTTAAACATTTATTTCTGCAAAATGCAAATGTTATTATGCAATACAAACATAGTGATATATGATTTTTTACTCTATGAATGTTTCGATATCATATCTCACTTATCAAATTCAGAGAAGTATTTTTATCAAGGTATGGGTGGAAATATCTTTAAGCAAGTTTAATATATCGCGGATGAATCCTTTTTCCCAGGTTAGTACTTTCAACCTTTTTAGGGTTAAATATGAAATACGGTGGTAGGTCTTAACATGGATGAAAAATAACACCTTTTTTTTTCAATGTAGTTGGAATCATCTTTTTTAAGATTTTCTACATTTTCTTTCTCTTAAAACATCAAAAGCAGTCAGTTAAGTACCTACGTTTTAATTTCCCATAAAATACTACTAGCCCACTTACTCTTACCCATTCTTAGAATCCTACTGGCATCACATATAGTAATATTATAGAAATCTGTATGTTGATAAATGAAATTAGATGATGTTGCAATATGTAGTAAAGTAAGTAAGTTTGGGCTTCCCTGCTCCGGGAACTAAATCCCACTACAGGTCTACTCCCCCTTTGGGCACGTCGTGGAAGTTCAACCTCCACTATTACCCTCCAAGGGAGCAGCGCACCACCTGGATATGACACCAGGCAGCACCGGTCGTCTAATGCTCCTACCAGTCGCTTGGGCGAGCCCGTCGCAGCGGGACATTACCCAGTGAACCCGGGGAAGACCCCGGCCTACTAGTACCACGCCGCGCTAGGACGTGCCAGACTCCGAGGCCGGCCAATAAGTGACCTTTCCCTTCAGAACCACCAAGTTCATAAATTTTATACCCCCGTGGCCGAGACTGCCTAGGTACAGATCCTAGCCAGTAGCTTCGCAGAGTTCTCTACGTCGACCCCCGGGGGGAATATGTAGTAAAGTGGAACAAATGACCAATGACGTTTAATCAAGAGGTAAGTTTGAAACTCTAATATGGAAGTGAAAGAAAGCAAAACAAATACCTTACAAACACGTATTTATCTAATTTGTGTGCAAATTCCAACTTTCGAAGGATGATTTAAAGAATTCGGACCCTGACAAAGCTGTCAAACAAAGCAACAAAGAAAAACATGTAGTACATAGAATGCACGACCTCGTAACTGTTTTAACACAGAACGGCATAGGCCAAAATGAGATCAAGTAAGTGTTCTTGTCATATTCTTATTCTTTTATTTTTGAAATCACAATTGCTTTGAGTAATAATACTTTGCGGTGATGGCCTGCAGCTTATGCTTTTGGGGTGTTCCGAAAACGTTTGAGCAGATTTAAACTAACTGGAAAAACTGGTTACTCCGCGTATCTTAATACTACCGTACTAGTATTTGTGCTTTGTTGTATCATGCACTGTAATCATTAGTAAAGAAAGAATTCACATTAAAATGTCACAACTCTTTCGGTTTACGCCGTACTGCCCATGGAGGTAAGAAAGGAAGGAGTGGCCAAACCGGCATTTGAAGTGAAGCACTGCTCCGAAGCTTCGGTTACCAGATGGGGTGTTTTTTGTTTACATTCAGAAGCTCGCTTGACAGCGCTGATAGTATTTCGACACACGACAGTTCCATACAAATCGAAAAACGGGACACTTCCGCATAAAAGAAACATTCCTAGTATGATGGATAATAGCAATTTGTATAGTTTAGCGATATTTACGCAAAAACAGCGGCCGACCGGTAAAGTCGCTGAACACTGGTAGTTCGGTCCGAGATTCGAATCCCGCGAACGGGCTGGCTGCACGGGTGTTTTCGTGGTTTTCCCCGTGTGTAACGTGTATACGAGCCAGTTTCCCTTAGAAAGTCCTCCACGAAGGCAACCCTTCCCTTAGGCAGATAGCCCTAGTGTGCTTTGTCATAATTAAATACACCACACCACACCACTTTACGCAAAAATCACTTCTTGGTTAATTTTCGATAACTAACAACAGCGATTTTGATTATGAATTTGTTTTATAAATTTCTAGGCTACAAAAATATAGATTTTAGCAAAAAAAGTTATGCTTAAATAATGAAAAATACCTCACCGTACCTTTAAAATTGTATACATTTTTCGATACCCTTAATACAGTATTCGCTACTTTTATTTTATGTTCAAAACGCCAAAATGTATTAAATAAAATAAATCTTTTATCACATCCACATATTATTGTAACATGTACTTTTTAAAATTAGTTTAAATTACTTTACTCGAAGAATGTAGTGAATGCACAGGAATTAAAGATTTCCACATGCCGGAAATGAAAAATATGAAATGTGTATGGGTATTTATGCATGCGCTTCCAAAAAGCATGTATCTGCCTTTAACAAAATACGTAAATATTGATTAAATTATTTATAACTGTATTTGAAATAAGGGATTTATTTTTTCGTAAATAACTATGAAAGTTACTGTGAAGAAATCTAATTATTAAATGTATCGAAATTTATAATGATTATAAATATTATCTAAATGTATAATAACCTTAACATTGAATTGTAAACATAAATTGACATCTTGTTGCCAAATACGTAATAAAACTATTTAAGCAAGAATTGTTCGTACTGGAAAGCAATCTGTTAAAAGGTATTGTAAAACAATTTCTATTTGATGCGTACTTAAGAAAGTAATAAAGAAGAGTTTTGGAATATGTATTGCTGAAATTAAGGGGAAAAAATTTAATAAGTATAATTAAAAGAATTATTCCCCTTACATTATATAATAATTCTGTTCCGTCTTTTCGGTAGATAGGTGGCGCTCTTGATGCGCGCCGATGAAAAATATTCCACTTGACGCTTGAACATGAAGAATGACGCATGTCATATTTTTTTTTATGCTTGATTATGTTTCATGGCCGCTATAGGCGGAAGTAATATGAGTAATATAAGTTTATCGTTAATAAATGTTATTTCTATGTTCTGTGAAATCTTGAAGTTTTGATTTGAAATTCTAATGCTCTCCCAACCTTGACTCCTGAGACGAAACGATCTTTGAAATTATGACTCATAAAGAAGAGAGACCATACATTTTTTGGGGTCTGAAACCCGGGAAAAGGGGAATTACCTTTTGAAAGGTAAGAATTTTGATTTATTTGCTCTTGGTATCGATCTTTGAAAACGAAACATAATAGATGATTTAGCAAAAGAGAAAAAGAAACGTGCTATTGTACGTAGTAAAATTACTACACTTCTAAATAAACTTGAGAAATTATTATCGGAAGAATTAAGTAAAGAACATCTAGAAGATCTAAATTCATCATATGAATTGTTAATTGAATACCATGAGAAACTTAAAACTCATGACTCAAAGATCGATGCTCTCATAATTGATGAAAAAGAATATGATAACGAACTACTTGTATGTGAAGAGTATGATGAAAAAATTATAACGTTTAAAGCTAAGATTGTTAGTAAAGTAAAGAAAATTAACAGTAATGAAGTTGTTAAAAGAAGTATAATTACAACTAATAATGGTATTAGTAGTACTCTGAATGGTAATAATGTTGTTACAAGTAGTGCTTCAGTAAAGTTACCTCAATTAAATAAGGAAAAATTTGCTGGTGATCCCAGTAAATGGCTTGAATTCTTTAATTCGTATGATAATGCTATTCATTCTAATCCAAGTTTATCTAAAATAGATAAGTTTACATATTTGAAAAGTTTATTATCTGGTTCAGCATACAATTGTGTTTCTGGTTATGCTTTATCTGAAGAAAATTATGATCTATGCATTAAAAGTTTAGAAGAGAGGTTTGGTCGTAAAGATGTTATTATATCAAAATTCATGCAGATGTTGTTACAGTTAGAACCAGTTAAAAGTTCTTCAAATGTTTTTGAGTTAAGAAAGCTCTATGATCAGTTAGAAATCTGCGTTAGAAATTTAAGTAGTTTAGATGTTACTAGCGGTTCATACGGACAGTTATTGAACCCAATAATTCTTAAATTGTTACCTGAAGATTTAGCTCTTGAATTCCATAGAAAAGAACATCTAACCAAAATATAGAAGTAAGTGAATTAATAGAGTTCATTAAAATCGAAACTGAATGCCGAGAAGCAAGTATTTTGATTAATAGCTCAAAAGGTAATAAATACACAGGGGTTAATCCTAAACAAGGGTTAAAAAATTATAAAGTCAAATCACAAGCTTCTGCTTTTAACACATCGGTAAAAATGTTTTGCATATTCTGCAAATCAAACGAACATACATCTGCCGGATGTTTGAAATTTTTCGACGAACAAAAACGAAACAAATTGAAACATGAAGATCGCTGTTACAAATGCTTTCTGAGATCACATTTGTCGTCGTTTTGTCGGTCAAAAATACAACCATGCGAAAATTGTAACGAGAAAAACCATAATAAACTTTTCTGCCGTTTGAAATCGAAAGAAATGGGAGATGCTAAATCCGCAGATACGCAAAATAAAACTTTAGTATCTACTTCCCACTGTAACACTCTAAAACCTGAAAATAGTGTGCTTTTACAGACATGTTCTGTTATTGCTCAAAGCAAAAATAAATCGAGAATCGTAAGATTATTAATTGATTCAGGTAGTGAACGAAACTTCATCACCCACAAGTTAGCGCGCGATTTAGAATTGCAAGTCATTAAAAAAGAATCTCTAACAATCTATTCGTTTGGAAATCAGCGCGGTAACTCGCAAGAATTTGATGTATATAGTCTAAAAATAAAAAATAAAAACGATAATAGCTGCCTTGTTGTAGAAGCTATAGGGATAGAATTAATATCATCAATAGAATTCCAGGCGCCATCAACATGTCAAAACATTAAAGAATTTATGACTAAAGGGGGTTTGGAACTTTCGGATACAAGTCCCGTTAATGAGAACATAAATATTCTGCTTGGCGCGGAGCATTTCTGGTATATACAAGCAGGAAGTAATTCAATGATAAATGATGGTTTGTTTATAGTACCGACGATATTTGGATACACAGTGATTGGTAAAGTAAAAAATAATAATACTCGAATTAATGCGTTGTTTTTATCTCCCGTTGAAGGAAACACATTTGATTTGCAGTCATTTTGGAAATTGGATTCGATAGGAATTGAAAATGAAAACAAAACATTTTCGGAAACTGATTTGGATACTATTAAGCATTTTAACGAAAGTTTAAAATTTAATAACAGCAGGTACGAAACAAAACTCTTTTGGAAGGACAATAAATCACAACTCGCTGATAATTTTTTCGTTGCTAAACAACGATTTCTAGGACTAAAGCATAAATTAAAGGGGAATGATTTTCTATATAATGAATATGATAATATAATTAGAGAACAAGTTGAAAGGGGGATTGTTGAACAATGTAAGTTTGTTGAAAATGAACCTAACTGTTATTATATGCCTCATAGGCCCGTTATACGTGAAGGAAAAGTTGTAAGGATCTTAAGTTTTACAAACGTTTATTTTATTTTAAATCTTTACTATCACTTCTTATTTTCTACTTCCGGCCAGAATTAAAAGCTTTAACTTATTTATGCAAATTTGTCTGGCGAACGCCATGTACTTAAGTTGTGGCTTTTTGCCAAGCAAGAGAGAGGAAGGAGTTAGTCGAAGCAGGCCGCTTGCCTTAGCAGTTTTACTCGGTTGCTGGTTGCCTTCCACGCCAGCGGTTTAATCCTCTTGATAATTTTAAACGTATTGTAGTGTTAACAGTTCTCTGTACTACATACGGCTTCCTGTTAATATACGGCCAATCTTCCACGTAGGCCCTTGTTTATTATTCCAAATTTAAGTTAGAGTTTAGTTAATATTTTTATATTCTTACGTTCAGACCACAAGTAGTTGGTCTCTGTATTCCGAAGTACGGAAATTATTGTAAAGAGTGAAAAATAAAGGGTTTCGTATACCCTTCCTGTGTATCTTGTCTACTTCTCACATTTATTGGACACAGCTTTAGTAAGCTTCCTGTTCCGAGTCAGGTCTTTGCATGTTCCCAAAGAAAGTAAGGCGGAACATAGAACCTGATAAAGTAACAACAAGAATAAGAATAGTTTATGATGCCTCTTCTAAGTCTGAAGGAGCTAAATCGTTAAATGAATGTTTGATATCAGGCCCTACTTTAAATCCTAACTTGTTGGATATAATTTTAAAATTTCGCGTACATAAAGTTGCATTTTGTGCAGACATAGAGAAGGCTTTTCACCAAATTCAAATTGATAGTGAAGATAGAAATTTTTTAAGGTTCTTGTGGTTTGATCATTCTTACGACAATAGTGACAATAGTTTAGGCTTTAAGGTTTTCCGAATGAGCCGAGTGCCGTTTGGAATGACAACAAGTCAGTTTATTTGGTCCGCCACTATCAAACATCATATTAAGGGTTATGAAAAGAAATATAGCAAAGCTGTTGACATGTTAAATAAGTTCTTATATGTTGATGACCTTATCCATGGAGCAGACTCCGTTGAAGAAGTTTTCTCATTATCAACTGATGCAATTAAAATTCTTCAAGACGCTGGTATGAACTTAAGAAAATTTGAATCAAATTCCGTATCTTTAAAAAATCTTTGGCAAGATATTGGTTTAATTAATAAGGAAGATAATTTGGATAAGAAAACGTTAAAGGTGCTGGGAATAATTTGGGATTTGGATGAGGACACATTGAAATTAGATGTACAAGAACTTTTACAACCAGTTGACTGGAAACACGTTACAAAGCGAAAGGTATTACAGATTGTGGCAAAAATTTATGACCCAGTTGGATTCATTGCACCCTTTGTTATCAGAATAAAATTCTTATTACAAGAGTTATGGGAATTGGCTATTGATTGGGACACAATTTTGCCCAGTTATTTGAGTGAAAAATTTAAAACTTGGTACTTTGAAATTGAAGTTATTCTCAACTTGTGTATTCCTAGAAAATACATATTAAATGATGAATGTGTAAATTTCGATAAAATAGAGCTTTTTGTCTTTTGTGACGCCAGCCTCAAGGGATATGGAGCTGTTGCATATTTTCGTGATCCTGATTCTTGCTGTACGTCTTTTGTTCTTTCAAAGAGCCGTGTATCCCCACTTAAAAAATTAACCTTGCCTCGTTTAGAACTTATGGGAGCCATTATTGCCGCAAGAATAGTTAAATATATAAGGAAATTATTTAATATCACAGAAGATAATGTATTTTGTTTTAGTGACTCTAAAATTGTTCTTCACTGGATCAGTGTTACCGCTGATAAATGGAAACCCTTTGTTGCTAATCGTCTACGTGAAATACAAGATGTTGTATCACCTTCGCAATGGAAATACTGTAAGGGAAATGACAATCCGGCTGACATAGTTTCACGTGGATTAAGAGCTTCTGATCTAGTGGAAAATAAACTTTGGTTCAATGGACCAGTGTGGTTAAAAGAGAAAAATGTACCTTCACCGTCTTTTGATCCTTTGATCGAGCCTATGGTGGAAGAGGTACAGGTAGAACAGCGTCAAACTACTGTATGTTCTGTTATTAGCCAAGAGGCTGAATTTGAATTGATATCCAGGTTTTCATCCTGGAAAAAATTGAAATGCGTAACTGCATGGTGTTTAAGATTCTGCCACAATATTAAACCTACATCTTTAAAACTCAAGGGTTTTTTAACAGTTCAAGAATTGGATAAGGCAAGCAATTTGATTTTTAAAATCATGCAAAATTCCGAATTTAGAGAAGAAATTAGACTTTTGAAAGCAGGGAAGAAATTGAATCTCAGCAGTAAAATCCTGAAATTAAATCCTTTTCTTGATAGAGAAGAAATCCTTAGAGTCGGTGGTAGACTCTGTAACTCGAATCTTTCAGAAAACACAAAGTATCCAATCATTCTTCCCAAAAGTCACCAAGTTACTGAATTGATAGTCAAACACTTTCACGAAGTGAACCTTCACGGAGGAGACACATTAACATTATCTGCTCTGCGACAGAAATATTGGATCGTTAATGCCCGAGAAATTGTAAGAAAAATAATTTGGAAATGTATAAAATGTTTTAAAAATCGAACAAGCACATCCAGTCAGATAATGAGCGATCTACCTGCTTCTCGCGTATTGCCTGATAGAACATTCTCGAATACAGGACTAGATTTTGCAGGCCCCTTTTTAATTAAAGCTAGGAAAGGAAGAGGAGGAACGAGATATAAATGTTACGTTTGCCTTTACATATGCTTCACCACAAAGGCCATTCACCTAGAAGTAGTCAATGATCTAACAACTGAAGCATTCCTAGCATCTCTGAAAAGATTTGTGTCACGCAGAGGAAAACCCAAGAAAATCTTTTCCGATAGAGGAACGAACCAACTTTGTTGGGGCTGATCGAGATTAAGAAGATACAAAGCTACACTTTCCTCTGAAGAAGCATTTCAAAACTACCTGAGCGGTGAAAATATTCAATGGATCTTCAATCCTCCTGCTGCCCCTCACTTTGGAGGCCTTTGGGAGGCTGGAGTGAAACAAATGAAGATTCACTTAAAGCGAACTATTGGGACCCAGGTTCTGACATACGAAGAATTTCACACCTTAATTACACAAATCGAGGCGTGTTTGAATTCCAGGCCAATAGTTTCCATCTCATCTGACCCTGAAGATTTTAATCCTTTAACACCTGGACATTTCCTAATTGGGACTACATTAACAGCAATTCCTGAACCTGATCTTACAAATAATAAGCTAACCCCTGCTGAAAGATGGAAATTGACACAGCAAATTTTCCAGAGCTTTTGGAAACGTTGGTCTAGAGATTATCTTTCACAATTACAAGGGCGTACCAAATGGTTGAGGGATAAACGAAATTTAGCCCTCAATGACTTAGTCTTGATAAAGGACGAAAATTTGCCTCCATTAAAGTGGCGACTTGGACGAGTAATTGAACTATATCCTGGTGCTGATGGAAAAGTTCGTGTTGTGAAACTAAAAACTTTATTGGGCGAAATGAAGCGTCCTATACATAAACTTTCCCGCTTACCATTCAGTGAATAAGACTCTAAAAAAAAAAAAAAAAAAAAAAAAAAAAAAAAAAAAAACCATTAATTGTATATTTATAATTTGTGTCTTTATTATTATTACTAATTCAATTGTGTTTCAGATTCAGAGAATGGACCACAATTGTGGATTATGGTAATTTAGCAGTTTCATTATTTTGTTTTCCTTCTAGAGATTGTAAGTATGTTTTATTTGTAAAATTTTGTGCTAAATTTAATGTTGTTATTCAATTTAAATTTGTCATTATGCATTTTTTATTTTATATGATATACTGTTGAACTTTTGGAAAACGTGTTTAAATCTAAAATTGAAGATCTTTATAATAATGTTGTAATGAACCAATGTTCATCGGGGCGGAGTATGTTCCGTCTTTTCGGTAGATAGGTGGCGCTCTTGATGCGCGCCGATGAAAAATATTCCACTTGACGCTTGAACATGAAGAATGACGCATGTCATATTTTTTTATGCTTGATTATGTTTCATGGCCGCTATAGGCGGAAGTAATATAAGTAATATAAGTTTATCGTTAATAAATGTTATTTCTATGTTCTGTGAAATCTTGAAGTTTTGATTTGAAATTCTAATGCTCTCCCAACCTTGACTCCTGAAACGAAACGATCTTTGAAATTATGACTCATGAAGAAGAGAGACCATACAAATTCAGTTACAAGTTTTAAATAATATTTAAAAAATAATCCTTATTTTAATCCCTTTCAGAAATATTCAGAGAAAGTTAAGTACTATTTAAAGTTTTTCGCTATTAAATTAAAAGGTGCTCTAATTTGAAATGGACCGAATAGAGCATTAATTATAAATTGACTTATAGTTTTCGATTGATGCCTTAGAAGCTAAAAAATCATGTCATATTTCAGAAAGTATTTTAGGAAGAAGCTTTATAAATAGAAAAGAAATAATGCATAATTTTAATAATATAATAAACTTTGATCCTAATTTTTGTAACCCTTAACCGAATCAAATTGAATTACCTTATTTTTTTTCCTAATGTAATTAACGAAAACTTGTGAAAATATTTTAAATTAAACCATCCTGAGCAAACTGTTCTGTGAAAAGTATAGCATTTAATTTCGTTCAGAATGAAATGTTGTTTAAAAATGTATTCTTTTCATATACTTAGGACTCTGAAGTATTGTAGAAAAAGAAAATATATACATTTATATGCATATTTACGACGTAATTTCAAAATATTTACATCCGATCGTGTCAAAACCCATTGAACTAAATGGTAAATAACCCAATGTTTTGATAACCAAAGAAGGGATCGCCAGTGCTTCAATGCAGGGTATGGGTAAACCGGTTTAGGGCCACTCCATCTAAATTCCTACCTCCATGGTACGGCCTTTAGAGGATTTTTTTGTGTTTTAGATAAATAAAATCAATCAAAATTTTCTTTTCATCAAATTTAGCATATTCGAGAAAAATATTATTGTGATTTCTTCTCTTACCTTAAACAAGAACTCATCTGTTAATCAACTGTGCTCTGAATTTTAACTCATTTGATGAACGTTACAGATTCCCATTTCTCAGTATCCAAATCTTTTCGTTCTGCCAAAACGCACGTTATATCTTACTTAGATGTGAGCTTCGAAACTGTAAATTGATTAAACTTGTGAAACAAATCTACTTTAGCAAACTATCAAAAGTTAAATTTTTGTGGAAAGTTCACAAACATAAATATGTTTGTGAACGACACTAGGAAATCAGTTGGGTTTTGAAATTATTTGGTTCACGTGCAGAGTTTTGTTATTTTGCTATTCAAGCAACGTTCTGCTTAGCTTTAAAGACGTTGAAAGAAACTGTATTTTACTAAGAGTTTTGGAAATTTAATCATTTTTGTCCCTAAGCTTCTTTGAATTCACTCTTTAGCTTAAGTTAAAAGTACTGAAAATATATTTTCTTATTTTATAAGCTATTTCCCGCTCTCCTTCAAGCATGCCTTTGTGATGTAATGGTAGCACACTAGACGCGTATTTGGGAGATCCAGGTTTGAGCCTCGGCAAGGGTATTGCTAAATTTTCATGTCTCCTGTCCCAGAAAACCTAATGACTTTACAGCGGCACCCGAACTAAAAGGTGGTGAGCGATAATTCGTCACCACCAGGATATGGCGATTGGGTTCCCTGATCCCCAGTCGTCCTTTAAGAAGGGGAGTATATAAAATATTTTGCTTTCCTTCGAGCATGCCTTCGTGGTTTACCGGTAGCACACTCGGCGCGCATTCGAGGGGTCCAGGCTCGAGTCCCGGCGAGGGTATTGCTCATTTTTCATGTATCCTGCTCCAAAAAAACCTAATGAATCTCACAACTTTTTAAAGAATTATTTATTGCATTATTATTAAAATCCATTTTCTGTACATCATGAAAGTCCTTAGTTCAGCTATTCCACCTGGTGAGTTTTAAAATAAATCTTGGGGAAAAAAAAGCGCCAGGATTTGTCGGCTGTACTTTAGGTTTTACAGATTGTGCTATAGCAGTTTTCTTAGCACAGTTTTTTTTCGCTTGGTGTTTGGCGATTATTTATCATGTTTCATAAAGCAGAAACGAAGGAGCCAAACTACTTGGAACCTTCACTTCAGATCGCACGAAATTTTATGCATTTTAATACCTTTAAAACCTCAGTATAGACAGACTCAGTATAGAGATTTGTCGTTGATGACATATGAGGATATTTCAAGGAAACTAACTTGTAATTGATTGAAAACTAAATATAAAAGTTACAGTCTTAAATTTTTCTATTACCACAAGTTAGATGTTTAAATCTTTTTGACACATAATAAAACTTTTTCATGTCTTCACAAAATTATTTATAATTGCAATTTCTTTGCAGCAGCTCATCTCAGTACAAACATTATATGGACCTAAATGGATTTATATAAAAAAAAAAAAAAAAAAAAAAAAAAAAACTTATGTGATATCAGTATCGACCTTTTCTATCTTTGTAACATTAAGATAAACTAAGATAAACTTTCATTAACTGAATTCTTGACATTCTTAAAAAATTTCAATTTTTTTATGTTTGCGTAATAATAATAATATCGAAAAGCATTCTTATTTGCAAGAACAGAAGCATTCCAAAAATTTCCTGTCTCCAAACTGTAAAATGCATTGTTTTCAGAAAGGGCAATCACTTTTAGGTTTTACCTTTTAGATACATTCAACATAACATGCAGTAGCGTACAACAGCGTTTACGTTCACGATAGTGTTCATAGAACTGAAATTCTCTTTGAAAGACACTGTTGACAATCTAAGTTCAGCAAGAGAAGTAGCCAATAGACGTGAAAGTATGATTATTAGATCTATGTGTTTACTCGTAGTGAATTTGCTTGGAAAGCTATAGTATACTTCGTCGAATAAAGCGTCGATCATTCGAGCAAATTTGAGTTTAACACATGAAGAAATTTGGCCCAAAAGATTATGAATTATTCTTCCGAGAAATTGGTGCTCGTGTTGGAAGAATCAAGCCACAGCGATTGGAATATACCGAATCAGTAGGCGCGAGAAGGGTGGAACGGGTGAAGAAAACGAATAAATCAGCTTCGTCGCTCTACCAAAGAAAGCATAGTTACGCCGGAAGCATAGATGTGAGGAATAACATAACAGCTTCGAGTATCCTAGTATCAGGTTTACTCCTAGCATTAGGTTACTTATTCTAGCATTAGGTTAGATTAGTATCCTAGAATTAGGTTTTGTTGCATAACAAACGGTGTCAAAACGTACTATTCGATGTTGGAGGAATTTTGGCAAGTTGTTGATTGTTGCGATTATCGATGACTCTACAGTGGTGGCCAAAATTGTGGACACTTTTGGAAATTTTTATGTTTTTGAACTTTGTATGCTTATAGAAAATGTTACGTTTCGCAAACTGCAAACTTGTATGTATTATTTTAAAGAGAATTTATTACTGAATTCAATACAAAACACAAAATTCAATTATTTGCAAAACAAAAAAGTTATCTGTACTTTAATATAAATAAAAAACAGTTATGAAGTGGTTTTTAATGTCTAGCTTTCCTGGCCAATCATTGTTCCTGTTCTGAGAACCAATCAAATGTTAGTAACTGCCAGTAGAAGCTGACATCATGTTTACACTTGAAACAATTCATTATTTTGCTTTGTTCTGTAAAAGGAGGACCTGTTTCCTATACACTGCAATTACAAGTAGGATTTTTTGTAAAAGTTTTTAATATTTAGTCAAGAAGCAATGACATCAAATAAAAGAGTAGATTGGACACCTAGAAAGAGATGTAATATTATTGTGTTACGAGAAAGTGGTCTTTCCTATGCTGAAATTGCAAGACAGGTGGTTGGCTCAGTGACTACATCTGGAGTCCGAAAGTTTTGTTTACGATATCAGGAGACAAATTCAATAAAAAACAAAGAAGGAAAAGGCCGAAAAAGGTGCACCACATCTATTGATGACAGAAGAATAAAAAGACTATGTCTCCAAGATAGAAAAATGTCATCAGAGGCCATCAGAAGTGTTCTGAACGATGCTGGTGTCTCTGTCAGTTCAAGAACAATCGAGAGAAGATTAACACATGTTGGACTGAAAGGTAGAGTTCCACGAAAAAAAGCCTTATCTTAATTTTCAGCAACGAAAAAAAAGACTACAGTGGGCAAAGGAACACATTAATTGGACAAATGATCAGCGGTCACAAGTTATATGGAGTGATGAAACTAAGATATCGTTATTCGGTAGTGATGGGCGAAAATATGTAAGACATAGAATAGGAGAAGAGCTGCATCCTGACTACATTCAAGCAACTGTGAAGAACCCACTTAGTGTTATGATTTGGTCATGCATGTCAGCAGATGGTATTGGTCGCTTTCATGTCATCGATGGGACACTGAATGCCAGAAAATACATTGACACTATTCTAGAACCAAAACTTCTACCTTCCATCAGAGATCTCTTTCCCAACAATGCTTCGTTTATTTTTCAGCAGGATTCTGCTCCTTGCCACACGGCCAAAATATCGAAAGAATGGTTTCGTACAAAGAGCGTTAAATTGTTGTCATGGCTAGTAAACAGTCCTGACCTCAATCCTATCGAAATTTTGTGGCACCGTTTGAAAACTCTTGTCCGAATGAGGCGCCCATCAAATAAAAGGGAACTAATTGAGGCTATAATTGTTTCCTGGCATCATGTAATAACGAAAGAAGAGCTTGAAACTCTTGTCAGCTCAATGAAAGGTCGATGTGAAGCTGTAATCAAAAATAAAGGGTACCCTACTAAGTACTGATAACTCACTGCAATCATCACTATCTAATGTATATCGATAACTATTATTGTTTAACTTTTTTTGTATTGCAAATAATTGAATTTTGTGTTTTGTATTGAATTCAGTAATAAATTCTCTTTAAAATGATATATACAAGTTTGCATTTTGTGAAACGTAACGTTTTCTATAAGCATACAAAGTTCAAAAACATAAAAATTTCCAAAAGTGTCCACAATTTTGGCCACCACTGTATGTCCCATGCATGCTGCTGTAACGTTTTAAATATTTCTCTACCTGTTTCTTGTATTGTGTTTACGGTGCTGTTGGTAATTTTATTTATACTTCTAGGGTGGCTGTACATGCTAATTTTGGTTTCCACTTTCAGCAGTTTAAAGATGCAATTCTTTACAGAATTTTTGCTTGTGCTCTCTGGATGATCTGTTACGTTTAATGATTTCTTGATGGCTGGGCTCTTCCGGCGTGAAAGCGTTGTACGTATGGTGACCTAAAGAAGCTTCTGGTACTGACTAATTTTGAATTTTACAAAAGCTAGTAAGTATAGAAACAAGAATAAGGATTAGACTATAGACAGGTACTCTATTTTACTCAATAAATCATTGTATATATGACCATTTTCCGTATATAATTGCTAGATATTATATGAATCTCTAAGTTGGTAAATATTAATTAATTAATTATTATCATTGGACTAATATGTTTATTATTATCCTCTAATTACGTTATACTTTGGGTCCACGCTTAAAAATACTAATATTTTCTTCAGTATTGTATCTATTTATGCATAAGTTCGGAAAAAGAATTCGAAATTAATTAGAAATCTAGTTGTATCATTATGAGGTGGCAAGTAGTAAAGCCGAGTCTATAAAAAAGTTTTCCTTTATTTTAATACGAAGGGTAATTTTGAACTATTTAAAAGAAAGCTACTCTGAATTAGCTTCATCATAAAGTCTCTCAAAAAAAATAACTCCATCTAGATTCCCTCCCTGAATTGATTTTCTTTCATCTCCTCAGGCATTTCACCACATTTCCATAATTAGATAAAGCGGTGAATTAAGTACAAAGTAAAAATCTGATCTTGTTTATTGATATATTTTTCCTCCTTTTCTTTAACCCACAAGAGTAATTTTTTTCTTCTTTGCTTAACTCCTAAACGCGAACAAATTTTGAGTAGTAAAAAGCGAAAACTTACTCTGTCTTTATAAAAGCAGATCTCACGCCCTGTTCTCATAAAAGACATCAGAATAAGGGTAATCTTTGTGCCAAAACTAGTCATAAAGCATATATTTCTTTATTTTGATCTCGGACTTACGTTCATTCCCAACAGAAGCTTTCTATAAACCACAAAAAAATCAAGTGTGATAGAACAAGTGGAACTTTCTTTTATTTGAAGAATATTTCTTTCATTTTTATAGTCCCTTTGGAAATGTTCGCTTTCTTACCTTCCTTTAAGTGATGTTTTATTTGTGTAACTACATGTATGGGATTGCTATCAAATTTAAAGCCTCAGGAAAAAATAACAGGAAAGAATATTCTTAAGAATTTCGAATTAATTTATAGCCTCCTAGCAACTTCAAGATTCATTTAGAAGTATTATCATGATATGCTAAGTAATGAATTAAACATCTGAGAAACATGGAGTGTTCTTGTGCATCTTTTGAGCATATAGATTTCCAAGACATTGCTTATCATCCAGTAAGTTTTCTACCAATCTTCCATTTGATTTAGATTTGATTTCTTAGCTAGAAATGAAGTTGGCTGGTTTTTCTTTCGAAGTAACAGAGTGTTATATAATATTGTGCCAAATGTTATAATAATTAATGCGTAATAAGCCAGATATACTGGATAACGTGCAGGATGGAAGTGTGTGATCTGGAAATAAATAGAATTAAGTTAACTTACCCCCAAAGAGGACACTTCAAATGATGTGAATTACGATAAATTTATTGTATCTTGACATCGTGAAAATGCAAAATAATATTATCGTAAATCAAGAAATATAACCAGACATAAGACAATTTACCACGTGCCACTATTTTTGAGTCCTAACATTTGTGCACAAATGCGTTGAAGATCCAATATAATAAATCTCAGTTCATCCTCGTTACATAAAGCTACACTATAACAGAATTAAAATTTATATCGTAGGAGTTCCACTTCGATGATTATTTCAATACATTTTTGTTGGAACATGTGTCCAACTCAAGATGCGACACGTGCACGGGAATTCCTCTCAAGTTGTCAAGCACCATTCATCTACCGCAGAAGTCAACTCTAAATCAATTTGAATAACTCTTCATCCGCATACTGTTATTTTTTTAAAAACTGCATTCTCTTGAAACTATGTGGAAGTGTTCGTTAGAAATGCACGAAAAGGAACTAATTGCAGACACGCATCATCTCCGGAGAGGACGGTCAGAAGGCCGCCCTACACCTTCGGAGTCTCGCAGCAGAAGCGAACCAAAACCGGTTGTCATCGTCAAACTCGCTGTGTCATTGAGCGGTCGCAGTGAAGCCTTGAAGCTGAATAAATGTGGAGGCTTGCCTGCACATTCCCTCCGGCCAAAGAAGAAAAAAAATAGCACAGTTCACAAAATCATATCACAATATTTTGATGAAGCACAACACTAATTTGCAGATCAGACTTGATGTATTTGCAATCCCGTAAATCAGAATTTTAGGATCTGTTGTCCATTTGAAATTAGCACATGTTAATTTAATCAAATCTATTGGCATAATCCAAATTATGATCAATTAATAAATTATCAAAATCTTATTGTCTGACATAAATATTAAAAAAAAAATTGGGGATAAGCTGCTAACATAAGAGTCAAGTTAAAAATTAAAACTAAGAACTAATACATAAAATACATGATACACATACAATAGCATAGATTTCCCTACTATCTGTAGACACATTACATTTGTAATTGAATACATCTCATATTTCATACAAGCTTTCGCTGTTGTTAACAACTCTTGATTACTATATATCTCTTACTTAACAATATTCAAATCATATCATTTTATCAACTCTTAAATACCATACATTTTTTCTTATAATATTTTAAAAGTTTAAGAATGATTATTCTACAAATTATGTTTTACAACTTAGTTATTCCCAATTCTCAAATTGTTAAAATAGCACATTTTCACTACTAGCTGGCTTTTTTTTTTTTTTTTTTTTTTTTTTTTGAAATTCCATGACCTTAGTCAACCCGGACCAGCCTGCAACTGACCAAACGTATAAATGAACGTGGCCAACCTATACCCATACTAACCAAGAAACTCCAAAAAAAATTAATTGGAACTAAATCCACTACATTCATAATCAAACACTAAACATGTGTGAATTTTTTCTTTCTTTAATTCTTCTTATTTTTTTTTTTTTTTTTTTTTACTTAGTGAACAAGAAAAACAAGCTTGATGAAAACAATGCTATTAATTTGTTAAATTTGACCTCAGAGGAACTCTTTTAAACAATTTACTACAATAAATTTTTTGAGTTTTGTTGTCAGTGATATTTTGAATTAAATAGTTTTTATTTCGAAAACTTTTTACGATTTTGAAAGGACCAGTGTATTTTGGCTGTAAGGCATGAGGTGGTTGTAAAGCCTTTAAAATTACTTCGTCTCCTATGTTAAATTTAGGACTTTCTCTGTCCTTCACAACTTGAGTCTGAAAATACTTTTCTTCATTTTGTTTCACTAACTCTCTAGTGGCTTTAATGTGTTCCTTTTGACGAAACAAGTATTGTGAAGGATTGTCTACTGCATGTGGTTCATTATTTAAGTCTAAAGGTGTATTGAGTTATCGCCCGAAAAATAACTGAGCAGGAGTGAAACCAGTTACTATGTGTTTTGAATTATTGTAATGCAGTTTAAAAAATGCCAATCTATCAGACCATTCAAAAACCTGATTAGATAATGAAGCTATGCTTTCTTTCATAGTTCTGTGAACTCGTTCTATGATCCCATTCGATTGTGGGTAATAAATGGAACTTTTTCTGTGTTCAATATTTAAATCTGTTAAAAAATTCTCAAATTCAGCCGAACAAAAATTTGACCATTGTCAGATAAAATTATCTTTGGAATACCGAATTTTGAAAAATACGGATTCATACATCTTATGATTGTTGTAGAAGTGATATTGGTTAAAGGAATAGCCTCTAAATATCTCGAGTAATGATCAATAATTGTTAAAATGAAAAACTTACCATCGTGTGACCTGGGTAATTTACCTACAATGTCAATAGCTAACATCTCTCCAGGGGCTAAATCAGACTTTTTTTATATTACTTGTGACTATTCTAGAAGATTTGGGTTTATTTTCCAAACATTGCTGACAATTTTCACAAAAGTTTTTTGTGTCTAAAAACATGCCCTTCCAGAAATATTTCTTTTTTATGAATTCAGAAGTCTTGTTGGTACCAAAATGTGGAGCATGAGCAATCTCTAAACAAGGTTTCACTAAAGAATTTGGAACTAGAATTTTGTTTTCTAAATGCCTTGTCTTTAAATGATGTGCTCTAGGTCTAAACTTAATCATTACTATACAATTTTTCTGATCAATAAAATATTTGCTACAAATCTCAGAGTTGTTATTGTTAATTTTGTTTATGATGTCTTTAATGATTTTATCATCGTTTTGGTGATTAACTATATTTTGAATGCTTAATTGATTATTTTTTGGTTGAAATAAGTTAATATTGTTTACATTATGAGATTCTTCAGGAACTCTGGAAAGAAAATCAGCAGGATTATAAAAGCCAGGTATGTGGTTTAAAGTGTAATCAAAATCCTGTAAATACAATAACCATCTGGCCACAATATCAGGCTGCTTATCCAATTGCATATGAAAAGTGAGAGGTTTAGCATCAGTTAAGATGGTAAATTTTTTTCCATACAAATGTTCATGAAAATGTTTCACAGATGAAAATATAGCATAGAGCTCACGTCTAATCGATGGATACCTAGACTCAGCAGGAGTCAGAAGTTTCGAATAAAATTCTACAGTAAAGAATTTGTCATCAAATTTTTGCAAAGGAATACCACAAATAGCTACATTAGAAGCATCAGTAATTAAAAAAAATCATGATTATCATTAATGGTTTTTATAGTAGGCTTTTCTAACATTATTGACTGTAACAGATCAAAAGCATCCTGACAATCTTGATTCCAAACAAAAGGTACATTTCTTTTAGTCAAGTGGCTGAGTAATTGGCTGAGTAATCTCAGCAAAATTATGGATTAAGTGTCTAAAATAATTCATCATACCAAGAAAAGCTTGAACTTGTTTAACATCTTTTGGAATAGGGAATTTTGAAACTTTTGCTATATTATCTTCAGAAGGAGAAAAACCTGCTTTAGAAATGTTAAAACCTAAATAAGTTATATCAAAAAAAAAAAAAAAAAAAAAGTGAAATCGCTGTATTATTCGGACAATACAGAAAGTTGAAGCTCGAATTTCATTACTAGATAAAAAAAAGACGTATTTCTTTCTAGATATGCTACTTTAGAATTCGATAAGAATCTTAATATCCAAGCAAATATGCGTTGTAACTTTGGAAATGAAAATATATTTGATATAATAGCAAGTTCCTGTACAGGCTCAGAAACTACAAATGAGACTGTTTTACGTGCATCTGGTAATGCCTCTTCATCTATAAAAATATTATTAGACAAGTCAATCTCACTACACTTTAACCAAGAAGGACCATTCCACCACAATTGATGAGATAATAGTTCTGCAGGAAATAACCCACGTGAAGCACAATCAGCTGGATTTTCTTTTCCATCAACATGACTCCACTTCTCAGGTGGTAAGATGGATTGTATTTCAGAAACTCTATTGGATACAAATATTTGCCATTTTTTAGGATCTGACCTTAGCCATGACAACACAATTTGTGAATCACTCCAAGCTTGCACTAAATCAAAATTTATAACTAATGCAGCTTTTACAGACTGAATCAAGCGTGCCAATAACACTGCTGCACATAATTCCAGTCTTGGAATCGTAATAGATTTTAATGGTGCTACACGAGTTTTAGCTGTTAAAAGTTTAACATTAATGTCAGTGTTATTGCAAGTTTTGATATAAATAACTGCTGCATAACCCCTATCAGACGCATCACAAAATCCGTGAAGTTCACATCAAAAATAATCAGGTAGCAAAATTTTCCTAGGTATATTTATAGAATTCAAAAGTTTAACTTCTCTACATAGATTTCTCCAATTTCGATCAATCTCTTCTGTTACAGGATCATCCCATGATAATTGTAATTTCCATAATTGCGGAAGAATCATTTTAGCGAGAATTACAAATGGAGCAATCCACCCCAATGGATCGAATAGCTTTGCTTCCCGAATGACAAAATAATCCTTTTAGTCGGAACAGTTTGATACTCTATTACACCGACATTACATTTGAATTCATCATTGTCCGGATGCCATTCCAATCCCAGAACTTTCAATGTTTCGTCTTCTATTACACGATGAATGTTGTCACTATCTGTGTTTATTAAGCCAGAGGTTTTTAACAATGGCAGTTCGCTTGTCGACCATTTGCGAAGCTCAGAGCCACCCCTTTTTAGCAGTTGTTGCAACTCGTCTATCAATGCAATATCTTCCGAACTATCTTTTACACCAGTTAACATATCATCAACTTAAAAATCTCTTAAAACTATATTCTTTGCCTTTGGAAAGTTCAATCCTTCATCAATCGCTAACTGACTCAAAACTTTGGTTGCAAGATATGGAACAGCTGCAGTTCCATATGTAACTGTTTTCCCAAACGACAAACTTGTATTTGTTTATACGGGCTATCTCTCCATAATATTCTCTGAAAATCTCTGTCTTTTTCATGAACCTTTATCTGTCTGTACATCATTTTAATATCAGCGGTTATTGCAATGTTATGAAGTCTAAATCTTAGTAAAATACAAATTAAGTCATCTTGTATATTTGGATCTTTCATTAGCGTGTCATTTAAAGAAACATATGTGGTTAGCACTCGCATCGAAAACATCTCTCAATTTTGTTTTTAAGCTAGAGTCCTTCAATACGAAGTGATGTGGGATATAATAGTGTTTATTCTCTAATTCATAATCTGTGTCTGGCACTAATTCTACGTGTTCTAGTGAAAAGTACTCTTTCATAAACTGAATATACTGGTTGTAAATTTCTTTCATAGATAACAGCCTCTTCTCCAAATATTGAAATCTTCTGTGCGTTATTTCACGGGAGTCACCTAGAATATCTCTACTATGTTTGAATGGTAATGCGACTGAATAACTACCTGATGTGTCTCTAAAATGCGAGTTTTTAAAATGTTCTTCACAAAGTTTTTCTTCATTTGTTAAAGGTTGTACATTTGGAAACTTTTCTAACTCCCAGAAAGAATTTACTAACTCATCTGTGTTTGTATTCAAATGATTTACATATACTGGCTCAAAATTTGTAGATTCAGAATTTGTAGTATCCGAAATGATCGATCCCAACCTCGAATTTAGAGCAAATGGTAGATCAGGACCACATTTGACAATTTCTCCCGTCATTAAATGCAGAAATACATTTACACCAAATAAAATGTCAACTGGTTGTGACTTGTAAAGTAGTGGATCAGCTAATTGTAAACCACTGATGTTATCGAAGATGATTGATGGCAAAGATACATAGGGAATGTTATCTGTCACCTTGTCCAGTACAAACGCTGATGTTGATACACGAATATCACTTTTAAAATGAGAAGTGAATACTAAATCGACTTCCCTATTACTTATAGCATTAAATTCTCCTAGACATGATACAGAAATAGAATTATCTTTTACTCCTAATCCTAATTTCTTCACACAATCTCTTGAAATAAATGATCTCTGAGATCCAGTGTCACATAAACATCTACACTTCACAAATTGTTGTTCAGAATTTTGAACTTTTATTAAAGCAGTACACAATAAAATGTGACTGGTTTGATTACTTTTTGCATTCGAATCATAATGAGAGGCACAAACTGTGGCTGAAACTTCCTTAGGACTCGTTAATCCATCTCTTTTAGGAATAGATTGCGTAGGCGGAGATATACTGTTTAACTGAGTTTTATTCTTTTAATTATTTACAATGTGCAGAATACTGTGATGCTTCTTAAAGCAATGTTTACATGTATTTAAACTCTTGCATTTTTTGAGCAAGTGCATATTAGATAAACAATGAAAACAGTGACGATTAGATTTTACAAATTCAATTCTTTGCTGAACCGATAAATTTAGAAATTTCGAACATTTGGCTAAACTATGATCTTCTTTACAATAACCACAACCCAAAGTAACAACCAGAACATTATTCTTATTCTGAAACACAGATTTAGGTACCTTATTTCTTGTTGATTTGCTATTTTGAAGTGTTCTTGCATAGGTTTTTAGGAATTCAATTAAAGTCGTAAGTTTTGGAATGTCATTACATTTTAACAGACGTTCCCACCATAATTTTGTAGAAGGTTCTAATTTTTGCAAAATTAAATAAGTCATTAAAGTGTCACCAAAATTATCAATGTTTTGATTCAATACTTCTAAAGAATGAATTACTTCATTAATATTGTCAACTAAATTTAAAATAGCAAACGCTGATTCATTTTAAATAGTTGGTAAGCTTAGAAAACGTTTAATATATGCAAAAATTTGTTCTCTCTTATTTGAATATCTTTCGTCTAACAGATTCCATGCTATTTCAAAATTACAATCCGAAATTTGAATGGTTTGAATAATGCGATATGCTTCACCTTTCAACGAAGCCTTCAAATACTGCAATTTTTGAGCATTAGATAAATTTGTATTATTTCTTACACAAGCACTGAAAAGATCTTCAAAAGCTATCCATTCTGTAATATTACCATCAAAAGTCGGTAATGTTAACTTGGGTAATTTAATATTGTCAAGAACCTGTTCTGAAATTACACTATTACAATTATTTTTACTATTTTGATTTTTTAATATTTTTTCACCTTTAAATTTCCACAAATAAATTTTATCTGTGTACTCCTGAACATTATCTATTTCGTTTTCTAATTCTTTAGTATCTTTAATTAAACTTTCGATTTCAGAATCAAGCTTCCTTAACTCAGTTTCTTTTTGTTTCAATAATTCGACACATTCCTCTAGTTCTATTAAATTAATTTCATCTACAGTTAAAATAGTTTCAATTTTCTTTACATAATTAGTAACACTCCTGCGTAAAACTGTTCTTTTTGTACTGTTCTTTTTGTACTGCGTAAAACTGTTCTTTCTGCGTAAAACTTAATATGTTTCACAATAACACATGGACTGTATTCCTTCACTTTTATTTCATTACACTAATTATAAATAAGATGTCAGCGACGCGAAATAATTGATACAAAATAAGCGAGCTATTCTACATGGCTGTCACAAACACAATTCTATCAATCAATTATCTTGTTGCCACACATAAAGTTCAAAACTAAACGAAGAAAAACAAAAGAAATTTACGCTGTTTGCAACAATAAAATGAAGCAAACGATACTCACATAAACAGATTGTTTAAGTGCATACTTTCTAGAAACTGTTTCCTGGTGCAACCATGTAAAGTCAAAAGAATTTGTTGTTTACTTGTTAATGCTTTATGCTACTAAAACATTTGAAACACGAAATTTACGCATTTATTTCATTCAATAATCAGTAATCATATTTCATACAATAAGATTAAATGAAGCGAAGTAGTAAAATAAAAAATTAAACGTATCAGTTGTATGTTCCAAATGGTTTTAAATAAAGGTGGACAAAACCGTTCTTTTTTAGGATCAGATCAGAACCGTGACTTATTGAACTGAATCTATTCCTTTTTATGACTCCTCTCTCACTAACAATAATCTTTATGAATAAGATGGAGAGACGAGAATGCATGAAGATTGGTCTGCGAAAAAGAAACGAGCCTTTGGATCTGAAGAATCTACTTAACAGCTGATTTCTTTGAACTGTAGTTTTAAGACTGCCTAAAATCTCCTTTGTACATAGATATAACACTAAAATTCTATAATAAAAGAATTCTCAAAACGTTTTGAAAAGATAACAATTAAACTCACTTTTAAATTGGCAGGATAAACATCCTTTTCGTCTCTAAAATGGAAAATGAACATTTCTGACACACTTCTAAGAAGACCTCTTAGGTGACAATAACATGTACTCCTGATAGTAAACGCATCTGAATGGACTGGAATCCTAGCAGAGAAACCCCGTATAATACAAGGGGGTGGTAGTCCAGCCAAAAGCCACCTAGGAGATGAAAACACTCATCTTACCGGGTGTCCGGGTCCCAGGGTAACGGTTAGCAAAGCTGCTGAAAACTGTCTCAGAAAATCACAAAAACTGCACTTATAGAATGCATTAATTAATTTTCATTATGGAAGAAATTGAGAAAAGTAGACATTGTAATAAAGCCAAAATATTCAGATAGCTTAGTTATCTCACATTAAAAATATTTACGTTTTAATGCAGTTATGCGTAGTTTGGAAACATTGCATGGGATATAGGTACAAATTTTTTGAAAATTATGGATTTTGCATTAAATGTATACTATCAAGTAATCTTAATCTATTGAGCCCTATCCTGAAAAAGGTGATAAAAAGATTGAATTCATTTTTTCTTACAGAAATTAAAGCATTCTTCTATACGTGCTGTCTAGATGTAAGTGGTTAGCTTGTCAGCTTACAGCATATTCTATGAGTGACTGAAATCTGATCCTTGGTTTAAATTCTGACGAGGGCAGGAATATTTGAACCAAAAGTTAGTAAACATATAAAATATTATATTTTAGTGAAGTTACAATATATGTGTTAAAATAATTAGCAAAAAATCCATGAAATTAAATGAACTCGTTTTAAAGAAAAATTATCTGTAATTTTGTTCGTTGAACTTGTAGAAACCAGAAGGTGTTCTTTCTTGAAGTCCTCAATGTAAATTTTTGTGTTTGAGCTACCAGGAAAACAAAATCACATTCATCTGCTACGAAACAGCCTTTTCTGTAATTTGGTAGAAAGTAAAAGCATTGAATTTTGCGAAGTGTAAACAGGATGGAGAAGTACACTTCCATTTTCAGTTCACCAATTGTCCAGGTCTCCTGGTCCGATATCCTGTGATTTTGCATTACGGGGCTCTCAAGATTACGGATGTATACAGACAAGTCACTAACTCTCTACAGAAATGCTACTTTACTTTAGAAATGCTCTTTCTGCTGCACTGCACATAATTTTTTTAAGTCTTCAAGTAGGGCTCAATAATGATTATCTTGGCATTCAGCATTTATTCTGAGTTATTTCGTGTTCTTTTATGGATTTACCTCTGCTTTGCGAACATACTGTCGTTAAAAACTTACATAATTAAATTCTAATAAAAACTTTTTAATTACATATCCGTTAGTAAAAAACTAGGCGAAAAGCAAAATTTTTAAAAATGTGTTTTCTTTTGGATTTCTCCATATACTAATGTCCTGTTAGAACCACTGTTAGAAATAAAAATATTTTTAATTTAGTAGATTTGTTGGTAAAATAATTACAGATTAATTCTGACGCATTATATATAAATTCAATCTGGAAATTCCCAAACTGCAATTATTGCAAATGTTTTAATCTATAAGCCATTAATAATCTGTTATCAAGTACGATTAGAAAGTATAACTTTCTCGACTGAGGATATGACAAGTCACTTAGCATATGTCAGATATATTATAGTAATTACTCGATATATTACTGTAACTGCCAAATATATTGTGATTATCCATGGAATTTTGGTGTGCGTCCAATATATCACATATACTACTAACTCATGCAACTGAATTACGTGCCTATCAGATATATTCCTAAACCCATCAAATATACACGAATATTCGATAGGTTACTAGTCACACTAAATTATTGTACCCATCTTGTATATCAGGTATTTGTGAATATCAGGTTTCTAAATTCATAATTTATGTACTTCAGTTTTAGGTCATTCAATGAGCTTCCTTAAAACTGTAATTTTCAGTATTTAATTTAAGTGTAGTAAATATAACTAAGAAGATCATTCATTATAATTAGGATTTTGAAATTTAAAATGTGTGGACTTTTGTTATTCCTCTTTAATAGTTTCAACCATTATTTACATATTTCTATAATTCTAAATTTATGTTACGAATTACGCATAGTGCTACATAGCAACTATTAGGAGATAAATATAATAATTTTTACTATTTTTTCTTGCCTGAAACACCTTTAATTGAAAAGCCTTAATTATGGTTTCCTTCAGATTTATGAGCGTATTTTCCTAGATTTTATTAACATCTTCAGAGACATTAATAACTAAATGCCGTTTGTTTTTCTTTAATTAACATTTTTCTAAAGTGCATTTTAAAGTAATAAAATTATTTTGAAACTCCAACAGAAAGCTTTCAACCATAAAAGAAAAAAACATAACTTGTCATCCGGTGACAAAATTATACCTTTTTCTACTAGATGTGTGTGTGTGATTTATGGCAAAGCCTCGAGGGCTATCTGCCTAACGGGGTGGATGCCTTCGTGGAGTACTTTCTAAGGAAAACTGGCTCGTATACACGTTACACATGGGAAAACCACGAAACGTCCATGCAGCCAGCCCGTTTGCGGGGTTCGAACCTCGGACCGAACTACCAGTGTTCAGCGACTTTACAGCTTGGCCGCTGGTGGGCGGCTATAGATATGACCCAGTATCTTAGTTTTGTGATCTGATAGACTAAAACCGATAACGAATTTTCTGTAATGTCACCGTATTTTTCTGTAATGTCACCGTATTCATAAAACATATAATTTGCTGAGAGTTACTGAAAGAAAACAATTGCATTACTATTACCTCAGTATGCGCGGTCATTTACCAGATAACAGGAAATAGTAAGCAACACTACTAATAGTACGATATTCTCTATATCCCTTATGTGAAAAATAAATTTAACATCCGTGAAAAAGTTTTAAAGAGCCTCATTACTTCGTGGACTTGTGGACAAAAAGGAACGCTCAGACGAACCAGCGACTGCCATACGTATGCACAGTAAAGTTTGATTAGCAAGTTATATTGAATATTTACAGAGTAATTTCTCATTGTTTTACAATACGTATGGAGACAAAGGTTTCTGCATTTTTTTGGTTTACTTCAAAAGGTTGCGTATTTCCCATTCCAAAACCTTTTCTAACGTTTCATAAGTTGTAAATCATTTATTTTTTAAATTCCGGACTTTCTTCTTCTACTTCTTTGGAGCAGTGCGGCGTCGTTAAACAGCGAGTAGCAAATCGGCTGGTAGGGAAACCTGAAGGGACTGGATTAGGAATTTGTACCTGTCCAACAAACTCCTCTGTAGCATACAAGCATTTTTCTTCCTTTTTCTAAAACATGCCAGTTCCCCACCAGTAGTTAAATTTATAATGTATTAGATTATTTATTATGACAAATGCGAGACACTAAACGTTTTTTGGCCTGGGGAGATAAACTACAGGGGTTACACAAAATAACGGTAACATTTAAAATTATGAAGATATGTGTAGTGTACCTTATATGGTAGTAACAACATCCTTTATATATATAAGTACAAGTTGTTCATTCTGTGTGTTGTGTTTTCAGTGTTCTATATTTTACTATTTGTGTGCTGTGCTTCAATAAATGTGGTTTTTTGTAACCATGTATATCTGCCACCTACTTTTCTCCTGGTTCTACGTAACATTTTATTATGTCAAAATTGGGATCCCGGGGATTTCAGGGTATTATCCGAGGATATTACCGAAGATTTCTGGGTGAAAAGCTGCTGCTATGACGAAAGGCATTGAAGTGAAGTTGCGATGTGAAGGCGGCGGATTGTTGAGGTGAGCTGGTTAATTTCGTTTCAATTTGTCGAAGTTGAAATGATTTATTGGATGTTTTAGAAGGGTTTATTGGGTGTTGAAATGATTTATTATTAAATTTAAATTATTGGGTGTTGTAGAATTGTTTGGATAGTTAGGGAGATGTTAGGATTTGAAGCAGTATGATGAGTAGGTGTGTATTTGTAATAATTGGAGCTAAAATATTGTTGTATGTGTTATGTATTTAAGTTGTTTGTTTAATGTATAATGTTTTTTGTATATTGAATTAGAAGCGTTATTTTGAACAGAATAGCATTGTACGCAATAAAGTAACTAAAAATGTAGGTGTTAGACATGTTAAAAATCAAGCGTCAGTTAGAACTGCTACTACAATGTTGTTAAACAGTATTGAAGAAATATTTAAAGATCTACGTACCGTTGATTTGGATACACTGAATGAAAATTTGCTGTTAATTATTGAAAACGAAAGCGCGCTAAATGATTTAAGTATTGAGGCTTTGTTGCCTGTTACTAAAATTGAAAATGATGTAGCTACTTCCATAGATTAGTCAGAAAAGCTTTCAATATGGAAGTATAAAGTTAGAAATCAAATCGTGAGTTTGAAGGGTCCTGAAACGTCTGACACTCCACATCATTCTCCACTTATTGTAAATGGAAGCGGAACGGTAAAACTTTCTAAACTACATATTAAGCAATTTTACGGGTTCAGAAGTCAAACAACAAAAATCAGCGTTAATTCACAAAATTTTCACAGGACTAGTTTCGATGATTTTACCGAACCATCATCTTCAGCTGCAAAAGATTTGCGGTTTTGCAGCTGAAGATGATGGTTCGGTAAAACCATCGAAACTAGTCCTGTGAAAATTTTGTGAATTAACGCTGATTTTTGTTGTTTGACTTCTGAATCAGTATTTATTCGGCGTGTTATTGTGTCTTAATTTTACGGGTATCAATCATTGTGGTTAGAAATTTTGGTCAGTTTGAGTCGGCTATCGATAACAGTTCTACTCTTTCTAAAATAGATAAATTTAAATATCTCAAATCATATGTAAGTGGTCAAACTGCGAGTTCGATTGCTGGTTTAGCAATTACGGAAAGAAATTATGAGGTAGAGCTTAACGAAAATATTTTCAGTGCCTATATTAGAATAAACCTTTTTAAACGTGGCCACCGCTTTTGATGTGATTGATTAGTTCAATTATAGCAGTGAAATCAAAGATAATTTACTGAAATGTAGGAAGACTTCTTCGAACATCAAATAACAGAAATTGGCTCGTATTTATATTACACATGCGGAAAATGTCAAATCTCCAAGCAACCGAGCTTATTACTCAAGGGTAATCGTACCTGGTATGAAACATTAATTTTTATGTGCATAACATGTAATAAGAGGAACAAAATGAATAAACGCTTTAACTAATTTAGGCCTTTATTTACTGCAAACAAGTGAATGCTATCTAATCCAGCATGGAAGACTTCAAGGAAGATTTTTTAAGAAACGTGCTCATATGTATCTGATATAAGGGAGAAATTTATCAAAACCTTCCATGAAGACCTCCCATTTCTTCGAGAATCACGATTTTGGTGAAATTAGCCCAAATCACAATGCACAAGTAAAAGTCATAGATATGTGTAGAAACTTCAACCTGAAGGAGCAATAAAAGTTCATCTATATTGCAAGTTTAGAAAGTACATGAGACGATTTAGTACGTTACTGCTTAGAAGTTTATTTTCTTTAACCAGATTTCATTTAATAATTGCTATTCCGTGGCGCAAATGAAATCAGTTATAAGGCAGACAAAAGTATAATAGTCAGTTATGACGACGGCAGATATACTGATTGACGTCACGTCGCCGAAACTGTACTAGGTAACACATTTTTTAACTAGTAGTGTAACTAGTCACGGGGATCTAATCATCACAATTTTACTTTTTACATATCTAGCTTGATTCGGGACCATTATATATATTTCAATGCCTTCCAGAGAAAATTCTACAGAGAATATTTAATGTAAAACAACTTGAAGTATATATACCATTAATTTCCATTAACAGCGGGCCCACCAGCGGCAGAGTGGTAAAGTCGCTGAACACTGGTAGTTCGGTCCGAGGTTCGAATCCCGCGAACGGGCTGGCTGCATGGGCGTTTTCGTGGTTTTCCCCATGTGTAACGTGTATACGAGCCAGTTTCCCCTAGGAAGTCCTCCACGAAGGCATCCCTCCCCTTAGGCAGATAGCCCTCGAGGCTTTGCGTAATTAAATAAAACCTAAACAAAAAAACCATTTATAGCGGATTGTACATTTTTAAAGGTGTCCGGAAATGGTATAATTTTATTTACTGAACTCGAAAGTCCCCATCACTTCAGCTATATATAAATTTCATACATACCTGTAGCAAAAGTAATCAAACATTTGTAAATTTCATTCAATTTATATATTTATTTAGTACTACTTTCACTATTTAAATAAGTTATATAACTGTGGTTTCATTTTTATGAACCATACATTTAAGACCCAACAAACATTTTTGAAATGCATAATGTAAGATAATAAGCCGTACATCAATTCTATTAGAAGCGCTTTGCATTGCAGAGAAATGCGCATAGATATATAAAAAACTAAAACTCAGTGGGGTAACAGCCTTAATGGGCCAAGGCCTGCAGTGCCCGAAATCTGCTTTACACAGATTACAGCTTTGAATTCTGTTTCTTTTATGAAAACTGAAGTGCTTTGATTTAACTAAATTCAGTATACAGTTAGTCGATAAAGTCTGCTTACATCAAGAAAAGTAATATCAAATCCAAATTTTAAGTTGCGAAGAGGGTAGTTTCTCAAAGTTTTATTTTTTAAATATTTAGTTTCAATAATGGACTTTGAAATTATTTAACTGTAATACTTTCATATCTAATAATTTATGCACACTAATTTTTAAAAGATAAGTGGCCAGAAATCAGTGCCAATGAAGTTTGCGTACAACGCGAAGGAGGAGGGGGATTTCTTATTTAACTTTTAAACTTCAAACTTGAGAAGGCAAAGAAGGTTACACTTTCAAGGTCATTGACTTCCGAAGCAAATTTCACTTTGATTGGAAGTTGTTATTTCTATTTTCTTTGACGAAAATGACAACCAATAAAGAAATTCCTTTAGTTACGAGACAACTAATCATCAAATTGAGAGATGAAGGTAAAACTCTTCGTTATATTGGTAAAACCATTGGAAAACCATTTTCTAGTGTGCAGAGAGTTATTCAAAACTATCTTGACACTGGTAGTCTTGCTGTGAAATCAAGATGTGGGAGACCGAAGAAGCTAACGCAGAGAGAAGAAAGAAAAATTCTTTTAAGAATTAAACAAAATCCTAAACTTTCTGCTGCAAGCATTGCAAAAGACACTTTTTTAACTAGCAACAAGGAAATTTCTCCTGAAACTGTACGAAAAGTGCTGCGAAAGTCTGATTGTTATGGACGCAAACATAGGTCTAAGCCAGGGGTCTCCAAACTTTCCAGCCTTAGGGCCATACTGATTACTCCAGTAAGTTCCGAGGACCAAAACCATATTATCATTGTTGCCGGTGGTAAAAAGTGAAATAGTCCACTGATGAATAAAAAAGTCCGAAAAAGTACGCAACGTTTAAAAAAGGCTGCAAATCGGACTAAAGTCCGCAAAACGGCAGCACTGCATATTATTAATTTTCCTGTCATTATCTGTAATTTCTAGATTAGTCGTAGAGTACGAGCCATGAGGAGTAACGTGACACGACATCTGGTGGACACAAGCGGAAATAGGTAGTACCTTCCATCACTAACAGATGGCGCTAATAGCACGTACAGAAGTCAGTTCCTATGACACTGTTGTGGAATAAAATAGTGCATACCTCCTTAAAACGTGTTTGTGCGTGTTTAAGTTTAAGACATCTTTGTAACAGTATTTTGATTTGAATTGTTGCTTTTGTGTGTGATTTAGTAGTATGGAAAAGAAGCGAAAAATTGATAGTGAATGCAGAAAATTCAAAGATCAGTGGAACATTCAGTATTTCGTAATTGAGTCCAGTAACAAGGCGCTATGTTTGATTTGCAATGAAAGCATAGCCGTTCTCAAAGAACGTCATTATGAAACAAAACATTTTCGAATGTTACATTTTCGAATGTTTCATAATGACGTTAAACGTCATTATGAAACAAAACATTTTCGAAATTACTCAAAATATACAGGGAGTTTGCGGACAGAAAAATTCGAAGCTATGAAACGCGGATTGAAATCGCAGCAATCTTCATTTACAAAACTCAAAACTGAACAAGAGGCTGCAACTTGTGCCAGCTTTCGTGTGGCTCTTGAAATTGCAAAACGTGGAAAACCATTCACCGATGGAGAAATGATCAAAGAATGCATAATTGCAGTAGCCGAAGAAATATGCCCTGAAAAGGTAAATTTATTAAAAACTGTCAGTATGTCAGCAAACACTGTGGCTCGAAGGGTAGAAAACATTGCTGAAAATATATCCTCTCAACTGTTCGACAAAAATGGACATGTTGAGTGGTTTTCTTTGGCCTTGGATGAGTCAACGGATGTGTCAGATACTGCTCAGGTGTTGATTTATATTCGAGGAGTAGATAAAAGCTATGAAGTGCATGAAGAACTTCTTGATATGTATAGTATTCATGGCACAACTACTGGTACAGATATTTTTAAAGGAGTTGAAATGGCCATTAATCAAAAGAACCTTCGATGGAAAAACTTGAAATGTATTACAACTGATGGAGGCAAAAACATGAGTGGGAAAGATAAAGGAGTGGTCGCTCTTGTGTCAAAGGCTGTAGAAAATGATGGTGGTTCAAAACCATTAGTCTTACATTGTATCATTCATCAACAGTCCTTGTGCGGAAAATGTTTGGATATGTCTGAAGTTCTGAAACCAGTCATATCAACTGTTAATTTAATAGATCTTTTGGGCTGAATCACCGACAATTCCGACAATTTATTGAAGAGATTGGAGAAAATTACTTACCTTATCATACTGCCGTACGTTGGCTTAGTTGTGGGAAAGTTCTTCAGCGCTTTTTTTAATTTCGAGCAGTGATCGAAATTTTTTTGAATGAAAAGCATCGCCCTCTTACTGAATTACAAAACAACGCATGGCTGTGGAAGTTAGCATTCTATGTTGATTTGACAAAACATGTGAACGAACTGAATTTGAGATTGCAAGGAGAAAACCAGCATCTTCCTGATTTATACACTAATATCAAATCATTCCAGAAGAAATTGATACTGTTTCAATCACAACTACGAAGTAAATGTTTTTCACATTTTAAAACATGTGAAATATTCAGCTACACCACTGAGACTGAGTTTCCTATTGATTTTGCAATCGAAACTTTGAGTGCTTTGAAAATAAATTTTGATACTCGTTTCTCGGACTTTGATGCCATTGCGAATCAAATTAAGATTTTTCAGAATCCTTTTGATACTGACATTGAAACCCTAGCCCCGGAACTTCAAATGGAAATGATTGATCTACAGTGCATTGATATAATTAAGAACAAATATCAAAACTCATCTTTGTTGGAATTTTATAAGAGTCTTCCACTGACACAATTTGATAATTTGCATAAATTTGCTCGTGGGCTGTTTTCTGTTTTTGGTACTACTTATTTGTGTGAGAAGACCTTCTCCAAAATGAAGTACACAAAAAATGTTTACAGATCTAAATTAACTGATGAGCATCTTAAATCTATTTTAATAATTGGTACAAGTAAAATTAGTCCACAGCTACAAACTATTGTCAGTGGAAAATCTCAGTTACATAAATCTCATTAGTATTTCATATGTCATTATGCTTGTTATAAGTTATGTTTTTATTTAAAATGTATAAAATGTTAGTTGGATTCATTTCAATAATTTGTTAGTTATTATGTACTGAAGTTAAATTTTCTGCATATTATACATGTCTTTACTCATTACAATTCTGTGTTTCTTTATCCAACTTATCACAAAAACAATAACAATAAGCCTACAACAATGTTATGAGTAGTTAGCCCATGACCATATCAATGTAGATGTCATATTAATAATTATTCAACATAAAATTAGAATACTTCAGTAAACTAAATTTAATTTGCTATAAAAAATATGTTCTCTAAAAGGAGTTTTCAAGTATGCTAGCTCTCCGCGGGCCGGACAAAATCTGTCCGCGGGCCGGATGTGGCCCACGGGCCGTAGTTTGGAGACCCCTGGTCTAAGCCATACATTTCCGAGACAAATAGAAAGAAAAGAATTGCTTTTGCCAAAATATATTTAAACTCTTCGCAGGACTTCTGAAACAATGTAATTTGATCAGATGAAAGTAAATTTACAATATTTAAAGTTAATGGCCACCCTATTGTATGGAGAAAACCAGGAACAGAACTGAATCTGAGAAATTTAAATCCAACTGTCAAACATGGAGCTGGCGGTGTGATGGTATGGTGGTATATGTCGTCGCAAGGAGTTGGAAATTTTCACGTTATTGATAAAGTCATGGATAAGTATGTTTATCTGGATATTCTGAAGAAAAATCTACGAGACAGTGCAGAAACTTAAATTTTTTCTAATACCTTTATTTTCCAACAAGACAACGACCCGAAACATACAGCTAAAATTGTGAAGGAATATTTCCTCTATCACACTCCAAGACAGTTGCGTAATCCTCAACAGTCACCAGACCTCAATTCAATTTAACATTTGTGAGCAAAATTGGAGAAACGAATTCGAAAACACAATATTACGTCGCGAAATGAGCTAATTAGTAAATTGCAGGAAGAATGGGCAAAATTTACGTCGGATGACACTGAAAAACTAGTTCAGTCAATGCCCAGACGTCTGCAAGCTGTTTTGAAGAATTAAGGATATCTTACAAAGTATTGAAGTAATGTAAAAAACTTATATTTTGCTTTTTTTTTAAAGTGTACGCAGACTTATTGGAGGGAATTTCTGACTTTTTTTTACAAAATATATTTTTGAAAAAAATGTAAAAATTATTACACTGATATTATTTACTTTTTATTTAAGCTTACAGATTTAGCTAATAGAAGAAAAAACATGCAATGATTAAAATACATTTTTCTATGCTTTAAGTGTTTCTTTTAATTTAAAATTTAGTCTGTACGCAGACTTTTGTGTCTAACTGTATGTGCATCCCACTGAAAAGGCATTTTGGGCAATTATTTTCATCAGAAAGTAGATTTTAGATCATTCACTTTTGCTCATGTTTGGCAGAAACAGTGTGAACTCCAGATCTGATCTTCACGTCTCTTTAAAATTATGCAATGCAGCAAGAAACAACTTACTGATTAAAACTTCTTTTGCAGATAATGCTTCGGAAATTTAAAATTTCGATAATTTTTACTTAAAACAATCACTTGTCTAATCATCACAATGAAAACAACTAGACTACTGAGCGGTTATCAATCATTTGAGATCATGTGTTCTTTAAGTCTGAGCAATAAAATTATAAACATTCGAGTGGTAGCCTTCTAACTATTTAAGTACCTTTCTCAAACACTCGCCCCCAGGTGTTGTCTTTACTGTTATGGCGAGTTATAATTCTTAAGTTAGATTGACTGAAGGACAAGCACGGAAAAATATAAAGTATTAACTTTATTTTCTCAATGTAAGTTAAATTAAAATTATACAAGCATAAAATCCAATTCTTTTTTACCTACAGGTATTGGCTGGAGACGCGTAATAATTTAACTGGTTACAACACCAGTACTCCTGCTTGAAGTTACAAATCACATCTGGGTCGAAAAAAACCTCCTTCAATAAATTCCACATTTGCCAAGATTACAAAGACCTGTGCTTTTGGCAGCAATAATAACAGTAAAAATCTTTACCATAAGTCATGCCAGATGGGATTTTTCCTCTTCATTTAGACTAGACAGCGGCTCTCAAAAATGTGCGGAAGCCTCTCGACCGAATGAGTGCGTGACGAAATTAGGCATAAAGGGAAATTTGGAGAAAATAAAATATTAACTCTTATTAGATTTTGATGAAATTTCACAAACTTAGTTATAAGAATCTCACGGATTAGAATTCTATAAAGCAAAATATAATTATTTATAATGTACGCATAAAAATTACCTCTTAAGTAACATTATCAACAATTTGAGAACACAAAAATTATACCAAATAAGGTTGCGTAGATATTTGCTTATTTATATAGCTCCAAAACTATATTTTGCTTTGATAACTTTAGTCGTATTTCTTTGGGTTTCATTTTAATTTTAATAGTGAACTTAACACTTCGAGAAAAGATAAATGAGCTCTGTTCTGTAAAACTAGAATCATTCCTAAAATTAAAAGGAAATACAAACATCAACCAAATACGCCTTATACAAGAAAGAAAAGAATAGACAGCGAAGAAGAGGATTAATTTGCTAATGCGAGCTAATAGGATGCGAAATACCTAGGGGTGATAACATCGCAGACCTGATAAGATACGGCAGCAGAAACTAGAGGGTAACGAGAAGGATTAAACAGAGTAGCTGAAGTTTAAGAGGTACGACGCAAAGAAATAGAATTAAAACTAGAGAATTAAAGGGACATGATGTGAATTACTTTTGCACATATAAATCTGGCACATAAACTATTTGCTATGAGTCTTTACTAAATTATTCGCAAATTAATTCTAACATTTTGCCCTTCCCTTTCATCCTGGAAGGAAAAAGAAATCCTGAGAAGATCTATCATATACTGCGAAACATCTTAAATGAAATATTGTTGTTAATTTCTCTCACAACGTAATTTAGCAGCAACAAAGATTGTTTATTTAGAAAATCAAAAATATTACAGAAAATGCAGTTGGAAATATTAACAATTATTATTTGCAATTTAAGTAATGGTTATAATTCAAACAAGTCGCAGCACAATTAATGATTCCGATAATAACATTATGTTATCTGAATATCGCAAAGCTCACGAGGGCTATCTACGAAAGAGGAGGCATATCTTCATAGAGAACTTTCATGGACACTGGCTTGTATTCAAGTTACATAGGGGGAAACCATTAGAACCAACCACGCATGCAGCCTGTTCGTCTGGAATTAGTACTACCAATATCCAGGTGTCTTAACCACATGACCACTAGTGGGGATCCGACAGCAATGAGTTCTGCAATAGTATTCATTTAGGAAACATGAAAAACTTTAGTCAAGCAAAGTTTTTGTACCCGAAAATAATATGAGAAAGGCACGAAGTGTTTAAAAAAAAAGACTCATAATCCTTATTCTACAATAATATTTCTGTTTAACTGTGTTTGATTCTTTACATTATTAGTTTTGTCTGTACAACAAAAGCATGACGTTTTTATGGAATTTATTCTACCTTATAAAGTTTCGTTTTCTTCGATAATATAAACTAACGACATCTAAAAGACTGTGTTATCGTATTTAAGACTTTAGGAATTATCCTCAGGTCTTAAATACGATAACTCCAGAGAAGAGTATAAAGAACCCTTTATTAACTCAATAGAATTTCGCAGATGACCCCACTTGAGCGTACACAAAACCTTATGCTTCTGGCTTAATTCAAATCAGGTAACGATGAGCTTAAAATTAAATGTAATAAGTTAAGCCTAACGGCTCACAGGATAGTTTAACGAACAAGAAGGTTCTGACTCGCAAAAGTCGGCGTAAACAAGCGTAATGGCCAGAAGCGCTCAACGCCACAGACATCTAATCGCTAGAAATTCAAGATACAAATTTGGCTTTAAAGCAGGCATGACACGCTCTAAAATCACCTTTCATAACTGTCCTTTAAATATTACTTCTTCCTAACTCATTTAAATACACGCGGCGTTAACTTATTAAATTTCTGTGAAGAACGCGTGGTTTAAAAATGAGAATCATTGAAGCGTTGCTTCAAAATTTAAGTGTTAGATAAACTAAATGAATCTCCACGTATTTCCTTGCCAGAATTTAAGTATACCCAAAAGAGCTACTTAATCACCTCGTTAGAAAACTGACATTCTAACTAAATAAGATTTTCATATCCGAACTTTTACAATGACATGAGATTTTTAAGTGTAAACACTTTTTGTTTGCAATATAAAGAGCTGGATTCTCCTTCACAAAGGTACAACTTTTCAGCAGCTCACATGCTTCCACAAAATCTGGAAAGAAAAATACTTTAGTAAAATATTCTACGAACATTGTATAGTTTTGCAAAGCATTTCATTTAAATGTATCTGCACTTTCATTCCATACATTTATTCAAAAATTTAAGTCACTTTGCCCATTACACTCCAGAAGAATTGGAGTGTGATAACGAGAGAGTGTTAGTTATGGGAGCATGTCGAAAACATTACCAGCAAACCGACAACTTAAGTGTTAGCAAAATTTGACTCACTAGCCCTATTTTCTAAACTGCACCTAATCTACTACCAAGAGCGTGATTTAAACTTGAGTGTTGACTATAGAGCCTTATTTAACTCACAAACAGCTAGCTTTTCTTTTAGCTTAATTTCTATCAACTTTGCTAGCTTGCCCATAAACATTCCATTCGTACAATACAACTAAGTTTTTATATTACAAATGAATTCTTACTTCAGCTAAACATACATATCTGCGAATAAGTTTGACTTCAAATAATTGTCTAAAAAATTTATTATCATTGTCAGAAATTAATTTTAGGAGGCTCCGTATTTGAAGACATTACTTTACTTAAAAGAATTTAGAACTATTTTAGCCGAGGCTTTTGTTAGGGAAACTAATTCAACCCATTTACAGAAATGGTATCAGGTAACATATAAATAACGATTTTCATTTATTTCGATGCAGGGAAAGGGAGCCAACAAGTCGTTCCCCCAATTCTTTAGGGAATGTGGCTTTTACATCGTTTAAGTACCCAGCCTAGTGTATAATTATCGTCGTTATTTAAGTAGTAAGTATGGCACTATCTGACATACGCACTTACGAACTTTTGTAACTGCTGAAAAATTTACCTCCCCACGAACTCATTGTACTGTTTTCTAATTCCGAGGTAACCAGACATGGGCGAAACCTGTAATTCGCTTAGAATATTCAACCGTAAAGTCACTGGGATAACCCGTCTAAATTCCTAATTTTGATTTGCAGTCTTTGAAAGAAATAACAAATTATCAATGACTTCATAGTTCTCCGTTCTATTTCCGTAATGTCCAGGTATTCAAAATCCGGATCCTTTAGGTAAAAATAAATTTTTAAAATCTGAGTTCTTTTTTAATTCTTTTGTAATTATCTCTCGTGAATGAAGTATTTTCCCGTCAGCATAGAACATTTTACTGTGCTGCCTTCGTCATCTTACATTATTCTTGTTAGCGGATCAGCGACCGTATTTTCCTTCCCCTGAGTGGGTTTTATAACTAAGTTAAATGCTTGAAGTTGAAGAGCCCAACGAATAAACCTTGGAGACAAATTCTTTCCTGAATATGAACTTCCTACGGCCGTAAACGTCTAAATAAACTCTAATCGGCGACTTCCTCAAATAAACTCCGAACATTTGAACGGCTAAATAAACCTGCGAGCGTTGTTTGCTTGGTAACACTGTAGTTTCTTTGAGAGGGATTATTTTCTTAAATACGCCTCTGGTCGCTGTATATACCTCTCCATCTGTATAATCTGAGGCGTGTACCAAAATTTCAAAGTTTTTGTCACCTTCTGGAAATTTTAACAGGGAGGTTTTTGCTAGGACTTATTTTAAAGTTTCAAACAGCGTATTGGCCTCAAGTGTCCAAGTAAACCGGGTTTTCTTTAATTGTAACAATGGTTCGGCTATCTTATCGAAGTCTTTAATGAAAGTCCTACGATATGAACACATACCTAAAAACGAAGGTAATTTCTTTGCAGTATTTGGTGAAGGGTAGGTTTAATCGCAACTGTTTTTCAATCTTCTGTTTCTATGCCTTTACCGGATATTTTGTTTTCTAAGTAACGAAGTAACTTAAATTTGGCGGCATTTACTTTTAGTCCGCCTTCATTTAGGAGAAAATTTACGTCAAGTAATTTATAAATATCTTGGTCGATTGTCTCACGTTTTACAATTATGTCATCTAAATAAATGAAAGTGTTTTTTCCGAAGAATGGTCGAAACATTATATCCATTGCACCCTCGAAACTCGCAGGCGCCCCAAATAACCCAAACGACATTCTTAAGAAAGCGTAGACACCGAACTATGTAATGATAGCTGTTTGGGGGATATCTTCGGGCTTCACGTTAATCTGGATTCGGATTATATCCAGATGTGAGATCCAACGTTGTCATGAATTTTACAGATTTAATTTTTCGGACTATTTCTTCAATTATGACAAGGGATAAACATGATACTTGGTTACACTATTTAATTTTCTATACTTCGTGCGAATTCCCATGCTTTGTAATTGGTAGTGGGAAGATCGTTTCTCTTTCTATATAAAACCACCGGGATTGCATAAGGGTTACTGACAGGGATTATAATTTTACTTCACAACGCCTCTTCTGTATGTTCTTCGATTATCGTTTCCTTAACATTATCATAACGATAAGGTTTGGCTCTTACTGGCGCAGAAATAATATTGATCTGGTGTTATTAATATTAGTATACCCTGGAATATCATAAAAAAATGTTTGCAAATTCAGTGTTCGATCTTCTGTCTTTCTTCCGGCCCCAAATGTTCAATGAACAACTGCGCTGCCTGGTTAAGACTCTCTTCTAATTTATTCATCTGCAATTGTAAAATAAAATCACAAAGATTAAGATAAGCCACTTCCACTTTAAATAAGTCTACCCCTAAGACTACGGCGGCTTGCCGATTTCCCCCGCACAACAAAGAAAAGCACCTTAAAAGTTCCGTCTTAAAAAAATTAGAAGTCTGAAATACAATCTTGTACATCCAATAGTATTTCGTGGATACATGTACACTTCCTGCCTTGTGCAGAAATGACATTCGCCCCACCTAACTTAAAACGTATATGTTTACAGAAGTATTTTTTTAAAGAAAGGTCACAAAAGGAAAATGCATCGGGCTCCGGTATCAATCAGTGCTTCTGCAGGGATCTTATTTTTTCGGGTTTTAACGAAAGTTTCCTGCCACAGCAAATATTGCCTGCACAACCAGTTCGCGTTGGCATGTTTAATCACATTTGTCAAAAGATTTTTGACATTTGAAAGAAAGAGACTTGCTTTAGAAAACCGTGTGAAATTTCTAAAAAAAATATGGTTATCATTAAGTGCAAGGTATCTGAAATGGAATTATTAAGCTACCTGATTAGAACCATTTACTTCCAGTTCTGTTGCAAAACGTCAGCTACAGAATGTCACAAAATCTGTGTATAGCTTTAGGTACTAATGTTGTAACGTATGCCACTGTGAAGGTTTGGTACCGAAAGTTCAAAAACAAAGACTATGGAATTCAAAAAGCAGAGCGCTCTGGCCGGCCTACTGATGTTTATGAGGCCCGTCTTCGAGAAGTTGTGGGAGGCTATTAGTATGAAACCATACGAGAGCTTGCTAAGACTTAAGTGACATGTCCATTAGTCACGCTATGCATCGCATAAACTTGACGTATAAGTTCAATCGTTGGGTGCCGCATGAACTGACCCAAGCAGGTAAAGATAGACGTGTTCGGGCCAGCTTTAATCTTCTCTAATATCAACTCGAGAGGCAAAATTCTAGACTGGATCGTTACTTGTGATAAAAGGTGGATTTACTTCAACAACACAGGCAGGAAGGGGGTTGGTCTGCAGCAGGTGAGCCCGTCGGCAGCGTCGCAAAGCGCAATTTGACTAACAAAAGGACCATGCTTTGTATCTGGTGGAATTACCGTAGTATTATCCATAAAGTGTAGCTCTTAAAAATGTAAAACCCTCGACAGTAAGGTGTATGGCGAGATGCTAATCTGTTTGACGGTATCAAGGAAAAACGTCAGAGTTTCGGAACCAAACGGTAATGTTCCATTAAAATAATGCAAGACCACATGTTTCGACATTCACCCGCTAGCCTCCCTACAGACTCGAATGGGATCTTTTGACACACTCACCATATAGCCTCGACATCTTTGCTTCAGACTTCTAATCTTTTTAACGCTTGGAGGTGCTTATCTTCAGTTCTGCACCAGGACATCCGAAATGAAACTGATATGGTTTTGGACTCTCAACCACCAAATATCTGGGAGGAAGTCTTTGAAAATCTGCTAAAACTTTGGCAGAAAATCATAGACATAGGTTGTGATTGCCCACACTAAAGGTACTGCTCTCATGTTTCTTTTCTAAATTTATTAAGAATGTTTCTTGACGAAAACCTTTCGTTACAACCAGATAACACTTTTCAGTCTTTAAACGCAATGCTTCTTATAAAAGATGGAAAATCAAGTTTACCCATTAGTTTTTCCCACTGAGCACCATTTCAGAACTATTTAACTGTCAGCAAAGTACACTCAAACATTAGACTCGATTACACGTGCATAGCTCTACTGGCATTTCCTATTATTCCAGATTATTTCACATTCACAACTTGTTATAAACATATAAAATAGTAAAAGATATTAAAATATTATTTATTGTATTACTGCAGCTTACCATCCATCAGGACCATAATACGCACATCGCAAAACACCGCTAGCAAGAATGGCGCCATGGTATTCAAAACAAATGTTTATTTGTACTCTCAAAAAATGTTGATATTTGCGTATATCAGTAAATATGCCTGCGTCTGTGTATGTGTATTCAGGGAGCCAAATCGTGGTAAAACCTCCTCTCTAAGATGACCGCATTTAAAAGAGAGCAGTGTTTCTGAGAACATGAGTATATGTTCGTATTGAACATCCCCTCTCTAAGGGGATCACTCGCAACAATTCGTGGAAGAAACCTCCCTAAGACGACCACCTCTAAAAGTATTTATGAGAACATAACTATATATTGGTACTCAACATCACTTCTCTAAGGCGCCCACCTGCAAAGAGTAATTTTAGACGTGCGGCGCTGGTCGTCATAGAGAGACCTCTCTGTGTGTGGGTGTATATATAATTATATATGTAAGTATTGATTACTGTTATTGCTTCCGGCAAAAGTTTCAAAAAACAAATAAATGAGTATATATATTGAAACCTGTCTAAGACGACCACCTACGTTTCCAGGTTGCGCTGATGGTCTTTAAGAGGTCATATTTAATGCTCTTGTTTATTTATATTCTTATATATACTGATCGTGATAGGAAAGTGGTGAAGACGAGAGGGTTCACTTTTTTTTAAATTCTAAACTTTTCTATTGGTTACAAAACTGAAATAACCTTAATCTCAACAATAGCGAATAAATAAATAAAATAAGTACATAAATAATTAAAAATATTCAGTAGACAACAAGAATACAAATAAATGTTTATTTGCTGATACCAGTACGAATTTCATTCTTTACATGAGATGTATTGACGTTAGTTAGAAAATTTTTATATACCCACAGAAACGAGTAGAAGATTTATTAGTCTCACTAGAGAAAGACTGGTCAGGATTATCAGTTTTTTAACATCGCAAGTGCTGTCTGTAACAATGCCTCAATATCATGATCTCTTCTTGTTAATGAATTCTTATGCGTGTTTAATAAAAAGAGGATCATTCTATAGAATCCATGACTCTGTAAACAGTATAATAACTTTTAACATTTAAACTTGGCAGAGCACACTATTTTCAGTGAGCTGAGGTTCATCTCTTTAAAGATCGCTGCTATACGAATAAATATATTTTAAGGAATGGAATAACATTCCTTCTCCCCCCTAAAATATCCAAATATTTTTGTGCGCTAATTGTCTTTACTTGGATGAATGCAATAAATACCAAGACAAATGGCTATTAATAATATGCTCATATTGGAAGACAGCCTTAATCTGTAAAATAATTCGAAATGTTTATAACTTGGTTAGGAAACGATCATTAGGTATTCAGCATTAAACTGCATAAATTTCTTAATCCCCTTTTGGATATTATGAAAAATACATGCGGAAACTAGTTACACTGGGAAAATCCGTTGCATTCTCTTGATTTTAATAATAGGCTTTCATTCTACATGTAGACGTTAATCATGACAGTGCCATCTCTAGACTCTTATACAAATCGTATACAAACCTGGTTGTAGTCTTCTAGAAAGATAGCATTATAGATAGCATTTATAGCATTGTTAGAAAAAGACACGTTTCAAAGCTCGGCAATGGCTTCCGAATAAAGCGGTTCTGCACCAGGAAATAAATCCTGCTAATTATGCTGTTCTTTGCTGTACATAGCCTTCAAATTCAGTATGCATAATAATCATGCTTCCGTATTCAAGATGAAATCCTTCATGATGTAAATTGATACTGCTACTCATGAGCTCTAGAAAAGAATGTTTTAAGCAACTTCGCTAATAATCGAAATCTTAATAACTTTTAATACTTCGTAGATATTTTCAAACAATTAGCTGACTAATTAGTATGCTACGTAGCTAAAGAACGAGCGATTAGTATGTTAAGTAGCAAAAGAAAGAACAAATTTTCCAGGAACTAATATTACGTTCATCTCACAGTATTTTGGAATTTGTAACTAGCAACACGTTTTAGCCATATTCTGATTCATTTTATAGAAAGTGCTAATATAGGAAAGACAGTCTTCGGATAAATTAGTTTTAAAATAATACTTGTTTTATGCTATAATAACAGTGTTAAAGATTCACTCTTACCCGATATCATACATCAGTGATCGAAAAGTTTGCTGATCCATGTAACCTTTACACCTGTGAAAAATAAACTTAAGAAAATTTAATGCAGAATTGCAATGAAAATAACATTTCTTCAGGATAATTGATTTTATTGAATTTTTATCATAACAAATATTGCCTTCAACTGCCCGTAATAGTTTTACTTTTGCCAGCTATCTATCCAATTATAACTTTTCATTTATATCACTACCGCTAATGTCTGCATCTCTCCGTCAAACTGTTGTCTTCAAATTTTGACTCTCTGCTTGCGAATTATTTTCCGAGTTCCAATAAAAATTTTCCATTAATTCCAGGTTTCTAAAAGAATTCGCAAAATGAACAAAAATCGATTAATATATTTATCTCTTTTCAAATATGTATATTCATTTACATATAATATTCATAGACATATCAGTCATAGGGAAAATTCATAACTGAAAATGAATATTATAAAACATTGACATTTATAATGACAACAGAGACACATATGTAAAACAAATATTCCCATATAACCGAAGTCCTTCAACTTTGGCTACTTGATTTTAAAAAGTTTGAAATTTACGTTTAGAAAAAATTCTCAATTCAGGATCTTGGCCTTGAGCAAATAATTTTCCGGTAGACCCTCTGCTCAAGTCGGATAATTCGACGAACACACTGGTTGCTTAAATTGTCAGATGCAATTAGGTTTACCTGCTGAATAGCTCGTTAGATCAGTGCATCACTGAAATATGAGTTCGATCTCGAGTTTTACAAGGTCAGATAGCGATACATTTGAAAATAAATTTCATTGCATTGATTGTAGGAACTTTTTCGTAGTACGCTAAGCATCCTTACTTTTCATTTCATTAAATAATTTTGAGTTTAGGAGGCTATTTGTTTAAGAATATGATTCTTGAAAAATGTGAAATGCTGAAACTATTCAATAAAGCTCGTAAATTAAGAACGTAAAGAAGAAAATGTTAATACATTTTTACTTTGTTTATTAAACGTTTCTTGGCAAACGATGAGGAACATCTTAAGTGAAAATAATTTTTCTATCAATTTCTAAGACCATAAACATTTGGTCCCTCGAAAAGGCATTAATTTGAAATGGTTATCTCATAACGTTTTACATCATGTCTGACAGTAACTGTTACGAGTTGATTCAAAATTGTTGGGACAAGCGAAGGATTAAGAAACCAGTGATCTTAATACCACATGCATCTTCTTTTTCTTTTAGTGTGGCTTTTAGATTGAATCAAAATTTGTTCAATTGTAGGGTTTATATTTATTTTAACTAACATTTATTTTAAGTTTAAGCTATATTTCCTGTCAAGCCTTACTTTCCCCTGGAATTGCCAATGCCAGAGTATGTAAATTTTAGTAGAACGCGCAAAGTATTCGAAATTGTCAGCGGAAGTATTCTGAGTTAAATAGAAGGGAAACGAGTTCGAAAGGGTGCTTTCTTGCTTTACGAGCGTGGAGGTGGCTAGGTAGAAATTGAAAAACCACGCGTTTCGGCCTGTGTGCTTGCCTCGGCAAATAGTTAAATTTTTCAACGTAATATTCAGAAGTTTGCTGAATTATCAGCAGTATCTTAGAACGCGGTTAGGTTAGTTACGTTTAGATAGCCTCCTAGGTAGTCACTTGTTATTATTCATTTTTAGTTTCTTATTTTTATTTTACCGCCGGGTCGGCGTAGTTTGTGAGCGTCAAGAGCACGCATCTGTAATTTCTAAAGTTGAATAAAAAGGAATTTAAACCCTTCTCAATACTTTGTATACTTTCCAGTTCATAGCAGTCACCACTATTGTTGCGTGCAGGTGGGAAGCGCGCAACATTACATTGGCGCCCGAACACTTGTCGAACTGAAATGGCCGAAAATTGAATGGAAGCTGCTGGACAACAACAAGAAATGGCAAGCCAATTGGAAGGATTTGGATACCTGGTCCAGACGATGAGAGCGTCAATCAAGCCAAACGTCAATTTCGATGGAAATCATTCGGTGGCGATATTTCTAGAAGGCCTCGAAAACCAGTTCCAGCTCTACCCTGTGCCTGAAAGACAAAACGTTGACATCGCCACATCTGCACTAAGAGGACAGGCCTTGCTATGGTGGAAGAATATAGGCAAATTTTTATTAGGGGAATTCGGAGGCCAGACATATACATTTGGAAATTTCAAAAAATCGTTTTTAAAGGCCTTCCCTATAGTGAAAGACCGAGCAAGGCTAGAAGCCGAACTATATAGTTTTTATCAACGGGATATAGAAGAGTTGACGGACTTTATTCTGCGAAAAATTAAGCTGACGGATATGCTGTATGGGAAGAAACCCGACGCGGAGATTATTGAAATAATCTTACCAAGATTGCTACCTGCTGCTCAAGATTACTTCGAAATGAGAAACCCAAGCACATTGCAGGAGCTCTTCGAATTGGCGGTCAAGTTCCAAAATCGCAGAATAGCGGAAAAAGCTAGAGGGGCATCGTATTCTCATAGTATCCGAAGGCAATCTTCAAATGAGCAGACCAGAAATGCAAACCGCTCTTATGGGGTAAAGAGTTATCAAGCTAACTCATCGAAGCTCGAAGGTCAAGGCCCAAAAAGGAAATTTGAAAACAATCGTCCGCATACCCAGAAGGCAGAAGTTGAAAGGAAAGCTTTAAACGAGTAGAGGGGCTGTGATAGCGAGGGTCCAGACCCCGGAAGTTTTGAAAAAACCCTCAAGAAGATACTTAAATACGGTCATCGTAAAAAACTCACAATTACCAATTATACAAGTCTTGGTTGGCGATGTACCAGTAGAAGCCCTCATCGATACAGGAGCAGAAGGTAATTTTATGAGTGATATTTTTTTTAAGAAGAATTTTAATAGGTTTCGATTATTTAAAAATAAAAACACAGAAATCATAGCAGAGCAAGGACAAACTTGTCATTGTATTGGAAAACTATCTTTAAAAATACAGGTTCAAAACGAAAGCCTTAAAGTATTAATTTTTGTAGTAAAAAACTTGCAAAGTCCACTTATTTTAGGTATGGAGTTTTTAAAAGCCGCGAAGGCCAAACTGAATTTTCAGGAAAGTTCTATTGTGCTGGAGATGGATCGGAGGGTGATGGAACCAGTGGAACAACCGCAAGTCGACCTTAGCCATAGCCATTTGAATGACCATGAAAGCCAAGCCATCCAGCAAGTGGTGAGTACATTTTCAAACTTGTTTTCAGAACAGCCTGGTAGTTGTCAAATACTTACGCATGAAATACAGTTAACTGCCGACAAACCCTGTAAGACTAAATCTTACCGCTATGATAAACAGAAAGAGCAAATCATAAAAGAACACATTCAGGAAATGTTAAAGAACAAAATAATAACGGCTATAAATAGTGAGTACGCGAGTCCAGTCATACTATGTAGGAAAAAGAACGAGTTTCCTCCTTCGGGTAAAAGAGCTTGGAGGTTTGCTATCGATTACAGGAAACTTAATAGTGTTACTAAATTCCCAGTTTACCCTTTGCCGGTTATAGAGGAAATTATTAGAAATTTTAAATCTACAAGATACATGACTACGTTGGACTTAACGTCTGGCTACTATCAAATAGCTATGAGACCCGAAGACATACATAAAACCGCGTTTATAACAAAATCGGGCACTTATGCATTTTTACGCATGCCCTTTGGGTTGTGTGGGGCCCCGTCAGCATTCCAGAGAGCTATGGACATTGTCCTAAAGCCTGTCCTAGGAAAATCGACTTTAATCTATCTAGATGATATAATTATAACGAGTAGTACATTAGAACAACATATTAAAGACCTAGAAGAAGTTTTTAAATTATTAAAAGAGGCCGGTCTTACAATTAACGCCTCAAAATGCAAGTTCGCAACTAAAGAACTTAAATATCTGGGTTATAAAATTTCGCAAAAGGGTATAGAAACTCAAGATTCAAAAATAAAAGCCATCAAGAATTTCCCACCTCCCAACACTGCCAAGAAACTTTCTTCTTTCCTGGGGTTATGTTCTTATTATCGGTCATTCATAAAAGATTTTGCTAATATTGTTGAACCCTTGTTAGTAATTAAAAGAAAGAAAAGTAAATTCACGTGGACAGCAGAAGCAAATACCGCATTTGAAAGGTTAAAAGAAGCGCTCATCAATGCCCCTGTTTTGAAATTCCCGGAGGGGGACGAAAACCTGGAAATTGCAACAGATGCGTCGGACTATGCTGTAGGAGCTGTTCTCATGCAAAATGGCTATCCTTTCGCATTTTTTAGTAAAACGTTGAACCCTACACAAAGGAATTATACAGCTACAGAGAGAGAAACATTAGCCGTATTAATGGCTGTACACAAAATTCGAGTTTACTTCGGCAAAGCGCCAGTAACAGTCTTTTCGGATCATGCGGCTGTTGGTAGACTTTACTCGGGGAAAAACCTAACGCCCAGGTTAATAAGATGGGCTTTAAAATTTCAAGAATACAATCTCATAATTAAATATAAACCGGGTAAGGAAAACAATGTAGCTGAAGCACTTTCTCGTATAAAACTGGACGATGAAGGAAATGAACTCAAATGCGCTGTGTTGACTTCCAAAATTTTAGATTCTAGAGAAACAATTATTGCTGAATTGAAAGCTGATCCTGAATTTGGAAGTATCTATGCATATTTGAAAGACCCCGAAAGCTTTGAGCACACAGATATCGATGCGATAAGAAATAGAGCAGAAAACTATGAAGTAACAGATAATTTATTATTTTATACGAAAACAACAAATGAAAATCTCGAGTACAAACCAGTCATCCCAGCCTCGCTTCGATTAAGCATTTTGAAGGAATTACACGACGCGAAAACAGCGAGTTATTTAGGGGTCAAAAGGACTTTAAAAAGGATACGCGAGGCGGTATATTTCCCGCAAATATACAAAATAGTAACTGCGTATGTCAGGTCCTGCAATCAATGTCAGTTAATAAATGATATTAATTACAGCCCGGCCGGGTACTTAAATAGCATTCGCGCTACATTTCCGAATAAAATTTTAGGCATATATCTTCTTGGTCCATTCCCCCAGAGTGAGTTAAATAAAAATCGTTTTCTTTTAGTAATTGTAGATCATTTTTCAAAATGGACAGAAATTGTTCCACTTAAACGCGCGTCAGCCAAAACAGTCGCAGATGCATTCTTACACAGATACATTTTAAAATACGGTGCACCGATAAAAGTCATTAGCGATAACGGTAAACAATTCGTTAGCCAAATATTTGAAAATATTTGCACTGGACTTGGCATACGCCATATCAAAATGGTTCCGTATAGACCACAGGCAAACATCGCAGAAAGAGTTAATAAAAATATTGTAAAAATAATTCGAAGTTATGTTAGCACACATAACAAGCGCTGGGATGGCTACATAAATGAGTTAGCTTATGCTTTAAGAACGGCAAATCACGATACTACGGGAAAAACTGCAGCAGAATTATTTTTAGGACGGAAGTTAATTACGCCATTAGATAAATTATTCTTTGTGCAACAAAGAGAGCAATAATTTAAACAAAAAGATGTGAAAAAACTCATTGACCAGGCGGTTAAAAGCTCGGATACGGCAAGAAATAGACAAAAATTGTAATATGATAGATAACGCCGTGAAGCAGATTTTAAAGTTGGGGATAAAGTGTTGAAGCGGAAATTTTCTTTATCAAGTGCCCCAGACAATTTTACTGCAAAGTTAGCTCCAAAATTTGAAGGCCCCTATGTAATTCAGGAAATCAAGGGAGTCGTATTGTACCTTAAGAACGAGAGAGGGGAAATCTGTAAAGCAAGTCCCGACCAGGTGAAAAAATATTATAATCAAAATGATTTTGAAATCCTTAAAAGTTTCTTGCAGGACTTAAGCGGAAAAGAAGTAGAAGGTCCAGAAGTAACGTCACCCGTTCCACCACCCAAGAAGCAGAGAAATGAAGAGAAACCTAGCCCTTCTACAACCCAAGCGACGGTACCGAAAAGAAGAAATGAAAGCGGTCAGACTCCAGTATTTAAGAAATACAGGAAAGCAAAGCCGCCGCGTAAAGAAACCTTGTAAAGAGGAAACCACCACTTACAACGTATCGCAGTAGAAATTCTACATCGAGGAGAACGCTTCCAGGGCCAGAGAGTCAGGTGTAAACAAGGCCGCCGTTCAGGAGAACGAAAAGACAACCACCAACAGAAGAAATTCAAGCATGATTCCAGACCGGAGGACGCCAAGACCAGCCGTCCAGAGGCAAAACGGAAAAGACAGCAATCCGACAACTACCACTCCAAGAGGCCAGCATGCAGAGGGCGAAAAAGAAATATCAACATGGACGACACTCGAAGGACACAAAGGAGACGACTGACGTCGATGAATTCCATATCGTGGGAGCAGTTCTGCCAGAAGAGGATGTCGGAGTTCCAATCATCGAAAACTCAAAGATAAGTTAAAATCTTCTATATAATTTTTTTCTTTTGTTCCGAAATGTTATGCATAAATACGAAGTTCTATGTTTTGACGGAAGTCAATTTGTCTCGGTCGAGACATAGTTTTGTTTTACTTTATTTAGCTAAGGCAAAAGTATTATTTTCTTTAAGTATAAATTCTAAGAACAAGCAGTTTCTGTTGGTCGAAAGACTAATTCTGTTATGTTAAAGCCAAAATTTGGCCGAAGATAAAAATAACTTCGTATTCTTGTATTAACAAGAAATTTAGTTTCAGTGCCGCCAGCTTGGCGAAGAATGCGTAAAGTAAAAATTTATTTTTCTCTTATGGTAAATTGTAAAAATCATATGTATTAGAATTTTGTAAATATACGTAAATACTTGAAACTTATGTAAAAGTAGAATTTAGTCTAGAAGCATAAAATTGTAGATGCTAAAAGTAAATGCTCAAAAGAAATGAATTCAAATTTAAGTATTAAACTGTAGATAAAATAATGCTTTAGAGCGAAAGCCTGCATGTCTAAAGATGAATGAGGGGGAATTTAGAATGAATGTGTTTTGTAGGGTTCTCCACCTACACTTGAATTTTAAGAATGTTAAAATAGCTCATCGAGTTTTAGAATGTCGAGTAAGGTGTGTCTATTTGGTCGTTGAATTCTAACAAATCATTGTGGTTAGGGGAAGTGTTGCTATACTAAAACACGAATATTCCCGTTTGACACCACACATGGTGGAGAGCCAGGGTAAAGTTAAATTCATGTTTGAAGTTTGAATACTTGAATGATTGTGAATTAAGCTTAGTTAATTAATTAATAATTAATTAATAATTAATTAACTAAGGAAAATAAATCGATCAAAAACAAAAACTTATTCAGTGTCAAGAAAGTGTAAAATATAATGTATTTAGAAAGATACTGATACTTATTCCTTCCAGCATCTGGAAGGAAGAGAACAGATTGATTGCTGAAGTCCAGGAAAGGTTGCTGTAAGAAGAGAGGGTTAAATAAGTATCTACAGAAATTTATTCTACCTTTTGTGAGAAAACAGTTTTTTTATGTAAACGAGGCTCTTAAATTTTAGTTCAGAATTGTTGAAACTTTTCAACAGGTCGTTTCTGGGATCTACTTCCAAGTGTACCAAATTCTGGCAGCGGCAAATGTAAGGTTTATATTTATTTTAACTAACATTTATTTTAAGTTTAAACTATCTTTCCTGTGAAGCCTTACTTTCCCCTGGAATTGCCAATGCCAGAGTATGTAAATTTTAGTAGAACGCGCAAAGTATTCAAAATTGTCAGCGGAAGTATTCTGAGTTAAAAAGAAGGGAAACGAGTTAGAAAGTGTGCTTTCTTGCTTCACGAGCGTGGAGGTGGCTAGGTAGAAATTGAAGAACCACGCGTTTCGGCCTGTGTGCTTTCCTCGGCAGATAGTTAAATTTTTCAAAGTAATATTCAGAAGTTTGCTGAATTATCAGCCGTATCTTAGAACGCGGTTAGGTTAGTTACGTTTAGAGAGCCTCGTAGGTAGTCACTTGTTATTATTCATTTTTAGTTTCTTATTTTTATTTTACCACCGGGTCGGCGTAGTTTGTGAGCGTCAAGAGCACGCATCTGTAATTTCTAAAGTTGAATAAAAAGGGATTTAAACCCTTCTCAAGACTTTGTATACTTTCCAGTTCATAGCAGTCACCACTATTGTTGCGTGCAGGTTGGAAGCGCGCAACATTACACAATAAATGCTTTTCTTTGCAGTACTCGTTCATATTTTTGGTTATAAAATTTATTTAGGAAACAAAAAATAAAATAAGTTCAATTTAATTATCCTCATAAATTTATGTTTAAACTGGAACGTTAATAAACTATACCTGATTAACTAAAGATTTAGTTCTAGTATGACTTAAAAACCATTCGGAATCAGTTGCATGTGTTGACTAGCTCCGTTATATGTAAAATTCAGATTTTTTAACTGAAGGAATACTGTTTTTTTAAACTCTATAGAGTTATGTTTTCTGTGGTGGATGTTTCCGTCAACTTATATAATTCCGAGTGTGAACGGCCCTATTTTACTATAAAATAAAGTGTCTGGGAACTTTACCTCTTGACTAGGGGCCTACTGCATGTGGCTAGATGGCAAGAGTCGATGGGGCTTGAGAATCCCAGAATGTACGTTAGATTTAGATGTTTCCCCTCTCTGAACTAGGCTTTTTAGGATTTCAGAGGCCTTACTATTTCAGCCCATTTTAAACATCGCTTGAAGGTAATTTAATCCAATGTATTTAATGATTATGCTCAACGTTTATATCAATGAAACATTATAAATCAAATATATTACTATCTCAACTACTCAGTCTTCAGACTTTTGACTTATTGGTATCACATCCGTAGCTCATCCTAAATTTGTATGCCATCAGTATTCAATCCTTTTTATACATTTCTACTCAAACATACTTCACAATAAAAATTGTGACATACCTCTAAAACAATGGGAAGTTAACGTGTTTAAGTAGCATAACCTGCTGGAGGTGAAGGAAAGGTGCTAGCTGTGTGCGTGTGCGGGAAAACATTTGTATATTTGAAGATTGAAATGTAGTAATCTTTTTTCGGTGTAAGTGAACAATGTAAACTTGCATTATGAACCTGTGTAACTGAGAATGTTTTATCTGTTCAGTTTCATCTGTTTCATCTGTTCACGTTTTCAGGTGCATTATATTTACCTTAGTTTGCATCTGTTCATGAAACTAGTACGCATTTCTTCCTTCTCCTGTTTAAGTGAACTATCAGCACGCTTCGCACCTAACTTTCAGGAACTACACGGAACCCCAGTTTAGTGTTGTGGGGTTTTATTTAATTTAATTAAAAGTTAATTTTAATTTTGAAGTATTCTTTTCTATAGCTCTTGTTTTCAACCCACGCTTTCTTGCCACAATGAGATTTTCAGTTTCGCACCTTATACAGAGTAAGGTAGATAACTATTATTTAAGCTGGTGTCTGAGTTACTTCAGACAGAGCTTGTTCTGACTTTCGTCAACGTCGTTTCTCTGCTATTTAAGTTTGCTGTTTTACGGCTATGCGTATAAACTGCCGGTTAGTCGATGTCGGTCTTAGGGCAAAGCTAATTGCCCATTAAAATGTCTCTATGGAACTCTATAGTTTGAATTTTACATTTTTATTTTGCTTCACCACCAAAAATATTGGAATGGACCTGTAAGCACGAGGAGTGCCAACTGTAAATACTTTTCTTGATTGAATAAAATGGTCTTTTCACCCTTTCCTACGCCATTTTCTTGATAGAATTGAACTTAGCGAATACTCGCTTTGCAGTTCAAGTAAAGATCTAGCGAATAAAAGGAATGTTTTTAGTTACAGTACTCATTTTGAACATTCGTTACGAAACATGCCAGTGTAAAATGGAAAATTTAGTTTGGCTGCTCCAAGGCTTCACGTTCCACAGGCACCAGTGGAGGGTAATCCAATGGAGGGTTTGGCTTCACAGGTGAGACCAGCTACGAATGCCGCTGCCACTTTAATCAGAGCGGGTTCTGTAATGGTGTTCTAGGAACAACTGGATTAAAATTTTATATTAAATCCTGTTCCAGAAAGGCCAAAAAGTGACAAGTGATGCGACAAATTTGAAAGCTGAAGCTCCAAGCTGGCACAAAGAAATAAGCAAGTTCCTGCTAGGTGAGCCAAGAAGTGAAACACACGCCTGGAACGTACGCCTACAGCGGGGTATGGGCAGAGGGCGGTTTGGCAGTTTTCCACATCTCCACCCCAGCAAAGGCCACGGGCTAGCCAGAATATGCAATATCCCTATCCTTAAATGAATGCGAATGAGGCGGTAATAAAAGTAGTGGTCAGAAAAAGGAAAGTTTTGGTGATCGCCAAAGTAAGCATGAAGAAAATCAAGGGGCGAAAAAACAAAATTTAAACTAATTCGGGCGACCGATGATAAGAAGTTTATACCTAACGCAAGAAAATCCCTCTACAATTAAATTGAATACAAAAACATTTTGCTCTGCCGAAAGTTAAAAATTTATTAGATAGCGTGCCAGCTACTGCTTTGCTAGACCCTGCGGCACAGTGAAGCGTTTTGTCGCAGGACCTTTTCAAGAAACATTTTAAGAGATATCGTGTGTTTAAGGTGATAGGACAGAAAATCATCGCCGCTCAGGGCTAGAAATTCATGCGCCTCGGGAAAGTGGGTCTGCATGTCCACATTAAATGCGAAGAACAATGAGTTACTTTCCACTTAGTAAATAATTTGCTAGTGCCTGTAATATTCGGGATTGATTTTTTACGAGCAGCAGGCGAAAAGATAAATTTTAAAGATGCTACACTGCAGGTACGAATGTGTAAAATACAGGAGGCGGAAAGTCAAGCTTTGGAAGTGGAATTCATCCAACTGCCGATAGAAAAGAAGGCGAAGTTTCAAACCTTGATAAGAAAATTGTCTCAACTATTCGATTTTAAGCCTGGATCTACTCGAATTGTGAGCCACGAAATAAATCCAGGAAACGCTGACCCTATAAGAACTAAGCCTTATAGATACGATAATGTTAAGGAGGAAATAATCGAAACATATTAAAAAGATGTTAGAAAATAAAGTTACAGTCCTCACAAGCAGTGCATACGCGAGTCCTATAGAGTCATGTCGTAAGAAAAATAATCATCCAACTTCCCCAACTAGCACAAGAACGTTCAGATCAAGTGCTTCACCAACGTGTCGGGAACGTTAAAGCAGAACGTTCAAAATGCCGTCTACATGTTACAGTTCTAAGACGGGCAATAACACGTCAAATACTTGTGTTTGTAACACTTTCATGCAACGTGTCATTAACGTTCTAGTACAACGTTTTTGGCACGTTTTACCTGAACGTTCTGAACCACATCTATGTATTGCAGTTCAATAACGGACAGTAGTACGTCAAACGTGGTACTACTATCACTTTTTTATAACGTTCTATGAATGTTCTTCTAACGTTCTAACAGAATGTTCCTTTAACGTTCAGGCAGAACGTGGTGAATCACGTCAGTATGTTACAGTTCAATAACGGGTAGTAGAACGTCAAAAAATGGTGTTACTAACAATTTTATAAAACGTCCCTTGAACGTTATATGGAAGCTCCGTTACCTTCTAACAGAACGTTCCTTCAACGTTCTAGCAGAACGTTTCTTTAACGTTCAGGCAAAACGTTCTGAATTACGTCTGTAAGATGTAGTTCATTAATGGACAATAGAACGTCAAAATGTGGTACTAATAATAATTTTATATAACGTTCCTAGAACGTTCTTTGAAAGTTTCTATAACGTGCTAGCAGAACGTTCTCTTAACGTTTGGGCAGACGTTCTGAATGTCGTCTATAGATTAAAGGTTTATGACGAGCAATACCACGTCAAATACTTGTACTGTTAACACTTCTGTATAACATGCAAAGAACGTTCCGAATCACGTTTAACTAGAACGTTTTGAGTTACGTCTAACTAGAACGTTCTGAATCCGGTCTATATGTACAGTCTCTGAAGGACAACAGTACATGAAATATTTGTGTTTGTAATACTTGCGTCTAATGCGAAACTTAGTTTCCAAATAGTGAATTCATATAATAATTTACATTTCTTTAACGGAAGAGAACACTGCAATTTTCTGGAAAAGACATCATCTGTTTGAGGAGTTGAGCCTGAAATGTTACATTTACAAATATATGTGATGCTTTACATGTGCATCAAAATTCAAATTCTATTTTTTTTTCTATTCTCTTAGTTCATTACATACATGCCATTTATTAATTAAACTTTACACTTTTTCTCTACATTTACATGCAATTCCTCCAATGCAATATTATCTAGACCTTATATTCCCATAGAAGTTTTACACACCATTCTTATTAACTACATATAAAAACAAGATTTGTTACAGTTCTAATGATAGAAATGTATTTTAAGTTTAATAAATTAACCAAGAAATTAAGTTATTGTTCTCACTGGAAGGAAAAGGAATCAGACTGCAAATCACGATTTTTAATATATGGCCAGAATCATTGCAATTTTCAAAATTCTGAAACCTTGTTGATGTGATCATATACACCAAACTATTTTAATGGGAGACTGTATTATATTCTGGACGAAATAATTATTTCTTATTAAATATAATCCTCGGTACTTTTTTGCAGTAAATTAAAAACAAATTGTTTTCTTTCAACAGTAATAAGCTCTGATATGCCAGTTTAATAACTGTACTTAAACTTTATATGAGACTACTGCTGTCTAGAGTTTTTGTCATTGCAGTAGACTAAAAGCATCAGGATGATGGGAATTTAAAGTGAATGCTTGGATATTTCTTGTCATTAAAATAAATTTAAAAGTTTGCATTTAAAGGTATGCAAATTTTAAAAATAATAAATATTTTTTCTTGTGTTCTGTTTACAAGCAATTTAACTGTACTAAACAGTTCTCTGTTAAAATTACTTCTGTCCATGTAATTTTTTTATAAAGTTAGAAGGCGTATTTTGAAAGTTAATAAACGAATAAAATGACATATATCTTTCACAAATTCATTATTTTGCCATAAATTTGATTTATAAAATTAGTTCAGTGGATGGTCCAGTCAATGGATAAGGTTCTTAACAAGCAATTTTCAGTTAAAATATAATTATTGTCATAATTTAAAATTTAAAATTTGAAGCATTTATTGCAAAAGGTTTTAATTTAATTCAGCTACTAGGAATGCATTAAATTCCCAAAATCTATAAACTGATAGTTTTATATTATTTCATAAAATTTTAAAGCAAAATTAAAAGTGTTAAAGGAAATGTAATGAAATTAATTTCCATATTGCATATTCATGTAATAAATTTCTCTTCTAGAATCAAACATTCAAATTCAATGAACTAATTATTTTCATATTCAGTAATACAATGTATAAGATACAATATTTGCTTAAGCTAAGTATCCTCTACCAATCCAAGTCTTCATGAAAGTTAGGAAACAAACTGAACAATTAATAACTTTAATTACAGTATTTTCGTACAAGCTAATACACAAATTTTTTATTCCATTGTTTACAAACTTCCTTCTGTTGTACATTTTCCTTTTTGTTTATGATACTTTTCTCTAAATGAAACACTTTTCAACCAGTCTTTTATAATATTTTCAATAATATTGCAAGGTACCTCTCTGGTGGCCCGATTTTCTTTGAAAGCACCTAAAAGAATAAAAAAAATATATATTTTTAAAACTAAATAATCAAGAAATAATAAATTTTCTCAAACTTTAATAAAAGCGATGCTGTTTCATCCTATGTGGTCGGTTTAATGTAAAATTATGTTATCTTGAAATAGTACTATTGAATAATGCTTCAATTTGAGATTTCGTCGTTAGAGTTGATTTTAAAAAAATCAAAATTTTAGATAAATTTCAATTTTTCAAAAATTAGGTAATTGCAAATTGAACTGTTATTTAGAAAACGAGAACTAAAAATGTAATGGAATTAAGAAAAAGGATTTTTTAACAGATATATTTTGTTAAAGATTTTGAGGTTTGCAATACAAATACCTCATTTTTTGGCATTCTCAGATAGCATTATAAACAATAAAAAAATGAAATTTGTTTCCTTGCCAGAAAAGAAACGAAAATGATTATTTAAATCATGAAATGCTGGTCTAGTTAAAATATTTGAAAAGAATGAAATGGTCATAAAATTATGAAATATTACAAACAAAGAATGTCGAATTGTGTTTCTTTCAAGTAGCTATTTCCCCATTTAGTTTCTCTAGTGAACAAGGGTAACATGTGCTGCAAAAGATTTTCGATTCTGGAGATTCGTTTTTCCTATTTTCCTTTTATTTCGGCACCGCACTTAAAGGTTCATATGAGTTACAGTCATGGAGTAGAAAAAATTATTTCATTGAAGGGATGGCAACATATACGTTACGAACGAAAATAAGGAGCATGGAAACTGTCACCTTGAAATGCTTATATTAATATAACAGAATACAGTGCAACTATGATAAAAAATTTAACTACATGTGCATATGCATGTAAAGATAAATGTTTTACATATATATATATATATATATATATACTCTTTTAAAATAATTCTACTTTAATTAAACTTGGAAATAAATTATTATATATATATATATATATATATATATATATATATATATATGTACACACTATATATGTATTTTAATACGAATGTTAAGGAAATTAAATAGAACTTTGAATCACAAGCAAAAATATCTTAATATGACTCCCTAAATATTTTTAAATTTATTATACATATAATAAGTATAAATATAAAATTGAGAAATTTGATTTGAAATGTTATTTGCTATTTACATTTTGCATATATGAATACATTTCAGTAATCAGAATAATTTTTATCCTAGTGTTTCATTTAAATTAAAATTTAATTTAATATGAGAGATTTACAATTAATTTAAAATCAAATTACAATGTAAATTCAATTTAATATTAGAGATTAGCGCATTGATTAGTTAGAATTGTGTCATTATATGTTGTTAAATGTGCTTTATTTGTATTAAATTTGCGCAGGTATCTAATTAAACGTGAAATAATCTTAACAAAACGTGAAGTAGTATTTAGTCATGAAAATTTGTCAACGTAAATGGAGAAATGTGTAAGTGAGAAAAACGTTTAATATGCAATTCTATTCATTCCTACAAATATGTATTTAGGAATTTTGGCACCCTTGTTTTAAATTGAATAAAGCATTTTACTATAGACTTTTCTTTTTTTAGAGCAATAGACTTCAGGAAAGCCGAGTAGCCAAATTTTGGGGCAACAATTACATCTATTAATATAACAGTTGTGCTAAAGCTATTTCATGATTCATTAAATGAGTGCTTATGATTTTAAACCTGTGATGGAGAACAACTACAAGAAGCGCAACATAATACTTACTCATTAGATTCTACTAAAATAGATCTGATAAATTTTAACCACAAAAAACTTTTAATAAGCAATGCCATATATATTAATATATATATATATATATATTGAAATAGAAATTGAAAAGCTAACAAGTAATTTGACATAAGACCTATTTGGTCTTAAAAATTTTTTTGGGCAAAATGCTGCAAAAATATGAAATAATAGGAAGAAATATTCTAGTGAGCTTGCTAAAAAGTTACCAGGAGCTGTGGCTCCATAAAATAGTTCAACGCAGTATTTTTTAAAATATTAACATGAAAGTAATTTTTAAAAATATATTAACATGGAAAGGTAAAAAAACAGCCTACACGCGAAATAAAACTGTTAGAATCTATGTTGGAAAACATGTGAATGAACTAAAAACTAATCTTATCGATGTGATATGTGAAAAGTTAACACATATAAAAAAACAGATCGACGGATATATATAAATCTATACATATGTATATAATTAATAAATATAAAGTAAAAAATCAATATGGGATATCCTAGAAATGACTGACGGTTTTTCAAAGTTTAAAAGTGAAATAGCAAACAAATTATAACACTTACTAAAATTAATTTTGTAGAAGATTATTGGTCAAGAATAGTTTTTAGCACCAAACGTCGCCAACAAATTGCGCTTCAATTTCATATATCGTCAGTTATGTCAAAATGCTCTCGAAATGGTCGCCGTTTAAAGCAATCATTTTCGAGATTGAAATACAAAATTAACACGCTCTGTAATGTCACTATTTGAATTTAGTTAAATTCACTTGAAGAAAAATATACAATCCTTGAAAAAAATCATTGAAATTTTTTTGAATATGATTAGAATATGGTTAGAATATGATTTTTATGTATTTTGAAATCGCGATTTAGCCTCAAAGATCATGTTAAGTGAAATATTGGAAGTGAGGGTATTTTTGATTTTAAAATTTTAATTTCCAAATGTACTTTTAAGCAATCGCTTTTGAACTTTCCTCTTCCTTGCATATATATATACATACAGAGAGACATGTGAATTGAAACAAATGGAGTTAATATAAACCTCAAATGATGAACTCTGTAACAATAAGTCACAAATCAAAAGAATGAATCAAAAACATGGAAAACAAAATTGGAGCAAAATTAAATCAATACATAAATAAAACAAAGTTCGCATGAAATTTAAAGAATTAAAAAATATCTTCGGTCTTTGTCAAAGAGCAGCCGAAAGAATATAGAATTATAAACAGAGAAATCAAATTATATCTGGATGAATTGTACAAGTAATCAAAGAGTCCTTTGAATTAAAAGACCAAAACCTTAATTCAAAATTAAAATTTTTCAAAAAATTTAAAACTGTTTAAAAATTATTTAATGATTATTTAAGGATACTCGAATATAACGAAGTGTACAAGTGATATCTGCCTAAGGGAGGGAATGAATTCGTGGAGGAATTTCTAAGGAAAACTGGCTCGTATTCATGCTACTCATGGGAAAACCACGAAAACCAACTACGCAACAAAACCGTTCGTCTGGAATAGAAGCCAAGACGAACTCCCAGTCTTCGCTAGTGTTATACATTTAGCAACCGATGAGGCAAATTAAAATAATGATAAAAATTGCAAGTATCTGAAATCAGTATTTATCACGATATCACTTGCTCCGACGTGACTCAAAATCGAATACATAAAATGACAAAATAGACCAGACTCGCCTTTTGAAGTATTTTTTAACGCGCCTTCTTTAGAAGATTTTGAAGAATATGTGAAAACATATTTATTAATTTTAAATTAAAAAGTTTTTAAAAATTAATAACTTGGAAAATAGGAATGACATAATGTACATGAAAAAAAAAAAAAAAAAAAAAAAAAAAAAAAAAAAAAGACACATGCGGAATTCAAAACCACAGAGAAGGCAAAGCTGGCCAAATTTTGAAAATATGGACTATGGAGAAAATATGGAGTAAACTTATGAAATTCAAAAAAAAGATTCATTAATTTAGATCGTGAAAAAATAGCTAATAAGCAGAGTTAATGCTGAGGAATTAAACACAGCGCTAAGTGTCTCTGAAATGAACATTCTTGAAAAATAAAAGTAAATGACTAAATAGCTAGTTAATTTTTGACGTGATTCAAAATTAGTTACCCAATATATAAAAATATGAAAAAGTAAACACTTTTTTGAAAAGAGCAAATTTTGTTAATTTGAAAGTTAGAAACTTTTTATATAAAATGTACTATAAAAGTACTACTAAAGTACAAACTTTTTGTAAAAAGAACTTGAAAAAGTACAGTGACATAAAGCACAAGCCACCAAGAAAAAGAAAAATGTAGAATTCAAAAATCTTATAATAGACAAACGTTCATAATGTGAAATTGTTAAAATGCAAAATTTCAAAATAAAATTTAACTTTGATAAAGGAAAAAATAATCAGCAAGCAAAATTATTATAATGGAATTAAACATATAATTTCGATTTAATTATAAAAAAATAAAAACTGAAATAAATAATTAAAAACATCTTCTACTACTGTAATTAATATAACTAAGTAAAGAAGCTTAAAAAAAGTGTAGTAAAATTTAATTTATTACCGCATGAGGAAAAATTAAAAGGGATTTCTTTTTATTTAGCTATAATTTAATTTAGTAGGAGGTAATTCTGTTTTGTTTCTTTTTGTATTTAATTTATCATCCGAAGAATTAACATTCTAATACATGTATATTAATATATACATGTATCAGAATGTTAATGGCCTCTTTCGCTTCTGTTTTGGTGTTTCAAAGTCTGAACCTGAATCTAAAATTCAATGTCTTTAAAGCCGTTTTTGGACTTAAATTCAACTGTAGTATAATTAGCTACAAAAATGCATACATTTTTCATTAGATACAGTCTCATCTTTCAACTCAACAGCATATTTATTGTTTAGAATCGTTAATCACTTTAACATTTCTTATTGAAAACTCAAATCTTATTATTGAAAATTATATTTTTATTCAGATTTGTAAATAAAATATATAGATAGGCGTTTTTAAATTAAATTTAAACACAGTGTTAACATTCTGGAGCCTGATTCATGACTTCACTAAATGGAATTGAATTTGACATTTATATGGATCCGCAGGCTAAAATCTCTCGTTCAGTCTTCCTTTGAGCATCCATTATTTTATATATGGGTAAGTTTTTAAAGAGGTTGTATTAAAATTCACAAACTAGCAAAGTATATTGAATATTAGAGTCTTACTATGAACCATTATTAAGAATGTAGATATGATTTATTTCGGAGCGAAACTATTAAAACATAAGCTGATATAATATGAGCACAATTAATTAGAGAGAATAAGGACAAATAATATTTGTTTAGAAAAATTAAAGTATGCTTAATACATTTTCCTACGCATCAAAACATTTTTTTAAAATTTCAATGTTTCAATTCAGAAAACATTATTTCAATTTTATGCTCTCGAAAAACTTCCTACCAATTAAATTAATATGGGAAAACAGACGTAAAAATCATTTGTAGAATACTTACAATATTCTCTCAGGATAACAATATAAAAATTCTCTCAGGATGTATCTGGTTCTCTGTGTTCCAGAATTGCTCTTTTCATGACTTCTTTCTTTATACGGAGGCCAGTTACATGTCCCTTTTTATCATCTGACACTCATTTGCTTGGACGACAGCCGCTTCATCGGTAATTAGCAAATGTACAACGCTAAATGCCATTTTCTGTGAATGTAATGAAATAAATCCGTAAATGTTCTGAGACTGAATTGAAGCAATCTTACTTTATATGTAGTTAATTATCAACATTAAAAAGCTTGTCTTATACGAACTCAACCTTCCTGATATTCTGGGAAAATTCCTCCCTGACTTTCTGAATATATTTTGTATTTTCCATGGCAGTCTAAAATTTTCTAGGTGAGGGAAACTCTGTTAGTACACCTGATTAAAAACATAATGGATAACAAACATAATAATCCCTATATGCCACTAGCATATATATACAGTTAACAGATTCCACTGATGTAGATTCTAAATTTATTGATAGTTCTGAAATTATACTGACACCTAAATTTAGAGAACTGAAAGGATGACTAAAATTCTTTTTGTTTATTAAATCTGTAAAAAAACAATTTCTTTTTCCGATGAATTTTCTAACAGATATTTGATTATTAGAACTGATTTGTCTATAAATAAACAACAATTATCACCAGTGTCAGCAGATATCTTAAATTCTGAGAGTTGAAACGATATATTTTGCTAATTTCACTTATTGATTCCTTTTCTTCGTCAAAACGTGTTTGTTAAGCATATCTGCGTGCAAGCTGCTGCAAAGGTTCTGAAAGAGCACAAAGCATATTTTTCAGTTCCCCCAAAAAGTTCAAATGTTTTCAACAAAAAGTGTCAAGAGGCCCAAATATTTGAACATCATTTATTAAATGAATCAAAGATAGAACATTATACATTATTAAATAAATTATTAAATAAATATTTTTCCATGTAATCGAATACTGTGTTTAACAAAAGCTCTTAAATCATTTTCTGCAAATGCATCATTAGAGAAAGCAATATCTGAAGGCTTTATTAAAATTAAAAATTTCCACATGTAGTAAAAGAAAGTTGTACATAGCAGATGGTAAAATTGAACTCATAACAACAGGCCTAGTGTATAAAAGAAATAAATGAAACTTTGTTGCCTTCCAACTCTGTATTTATTAAAGCATTCTAGGTTTACGACTAAATTCGCTTGGTACGTAATGTCTTAGACCAATGTGAGATGAAGATATTTCATTTACATCGCTCCAGTGCAGTTCCAGTGATTTATTGAAAGTTCAAATTTTTACTTATTTATTTGTTTATTTATTTATTGCCGCTTTAGCTGGAGAACTTAAACTGCTCTAAAATAGTTATCAAAAAGTTAAAAAAACTAGCCAAAATTTCAGTTTTTAACTGTAAATAATAAAAAATGTCTATTTCATTGCTTGTGTAAATATAAGATATCTAATTATCTTAGTGTTTTAATTTTTCTTTACAATTTAATGAAAACAGTACGTGCATAAAATACCAGTACTACATTTCAATAGTATAAAAATTGTATTTCTAAAGCCATAAACACAATCGTATATGCATGCAGATCATAGTTTCCAGCCTTGGAAAATCTTAAAAGACGGGAGATTTTCTTTAAAGACGGGTTTGCTCTAGAAAAATGAAAGGTTTTTCACTCTGCGAGGTTATACCATTTCAAAGAAATTCCAAACTCGCTTTGATTCAGTTTATGATGCATGATGGTTCAGGTTACTATAGTACTTGTAATTCAATTTTGATGTAAGATGCATTAGCATTTTATTAGATAGTCTAAAATTTATGCTCTTTACTAATTTCATCTAATTTCATTTTTTTTATTTCCTCGCTTTTTTATGCTGAGGAAATCTTCAGTAGTGAAGCAAAGCTTTTATTTATCAAAGTATTTTTAAATATACGATGCATGTGAAATTAATAATTAACATACATAATAACACTAGATAAAATTAGTAATATGCCAGGTACTAAAGTAAACAAAATTATACACGAAAATTAACTAATTAAACATTGCCTAAATATTCACGTAAAAATCTACTGATGTCTACAGCAGATTAAAACAACTCAGATTAAACGAAATCCGATAAGAAAAATTTATTAAGGTCAATAAAATTAATAAAAAATACAGTTTTGTGGAATAAAGTTTAACAAGAAAAATTATTATGAAAATCATTACAGGTGGACGAATACAATTCGCCTAATTAAAAATTTCATTATTTTGATAAATTTCTTTTTTTTTTTTTTTATGGGAAAAATTTTCTTTAGTAAAGATTTAAATTTCGAGACTTTAAAATCTCGAGATTTGGTAATTTACTTGGAGATGTGATGAAAAACTGGGACTGAGTTGAAAACTTGAGTTGGCAGTTATAAGTTTGAGATCAACATGATTATAACATTTGGAAGATTTTAGACATATACAAAACAATTTTATCAAACTTTCATTATTAAAAATACGATTAAAAATGTGAAAATATGCATACTTACACTTTTAGTAGAGCGGATAAAACAAAGACATCAATACTTCCCTTCGATCTGGAATAATTTTAGCGGTGTTCTTGATGACCTCAAATCCCGGTCTTTCGAATCGTTCTTCTTTAAGAATGACTGAGGTCAGAGTCAGCCGGACGTCAGTAATTTCAGGATTTGATTGGTTACATACGTTTTTTGGACCGCAGGGCATACTTTGAGGGAGAGTACTTTGAGGGGAAAAGAGTGATTTCGTCCTTGAAAGAAATAGCGCTGTGGGACAACATATGGAGAAGCGGAAAGAGCTCCAGCCTAAAGTCTACTGTGTGCAGATCCATAAGTCAAGTGAGATGATAAAAAAGTAAACGTACAAAAAACATTTTGTTTTGATTAATCCATCGACCAAAAATTAAAAATGTTTTACTAGGCACTTTACAATTTACAACACATTCACTGCAGAGACTTTTTGGCTTTTATAGTGTTTTTATACGGTAATAGTTTAATAGTTAATCAAAAACGGAGATGTTAATTTTAAAATTTTTCATTAAGTCTAGAATTTAACTAGCAGCTTTCCTTGCAAGTGATGTAAGTTCCACACATTGCAAAAGTTACTTTAATTTCAAAATTTATTCAGATAATTATGGCAGAAAACCAACATATTTTCGTATTCTCGTCGACATCAACAAATGTTTTTATAATTTTAGAAAAATTATCATAGAAAAATCAACGTACCATAGCACGACTATGATGAAATATTTTATATCTGATAGTAAACAAAAGTTGGTTGAAATTTAAATCCATTAACACAGAAATATTAGAGTGTCCTTTTCCTAGTTTAATTTAATTTATTTATTTATTGGGCATGTTCGTGCGTGTTTTTGAATTCTGCATCTGAATGCTTCACGAGAAAGCATCCTTTTTCTTAGCTTTCTTTTTAAATGCATTGTGAAATATTAAAAAGCATACATCTTTATTTATTACATCATAATGATATTTAAAGTAACATTAGTATTTCAAAGAATCCATAAATGCACATACGTATTTGATTTATATATATTAAACTATTCTTAAGAGACATTTATGAATATCATACTTAAACATATAAAAAAAGATACCCTTCATGAACATACACTGTCCATGTGACACGTTTTAATGTGCTCTACTACGTAAACTGTTATACTTTGTTGTTGTTGTCGTGTCCATATTACATGGAACAATGGTTGCCAGAGCTTATTCCGAAGAAAGGTTGGACTTCTATTTTCCACCCCAAATTTTGAGAGAGAGCATCCCGGGGATATCCCACTCCTCTCCCCTTCCACCAACCCCCACGAAATGACTTTCGGGTCGCCGCATATTTAGAGTGCCGCCATGCCGCACCGACACTATACATTTACAAACGTTCATGTCTTCTCCGAGATTCGAACCCGGGACCTTCGGTATCGTAGTAGGCTTCCCTAACCACTATACCGTCTATGAGACACTTTTATACTGTCTTTACATGTAATGGAAACTGTTAATACCGGTAATTGACGTGCGATTATACGGATAAAAGGTGTAACAGATAGGCATAATTCAGAGCGTTCTTGTAAAACGTTACTGACACCACCGTGAATAACGCCTGCTTTACATTTTCGGAACATGATCCTGTTATTTGTGTCATTGGTTACTATTTTTGAGTCGATTATATAAGTAACAGAATAGCAGGATCAGTTACGGTATCGTAGCATCATTAGGTTAAATCGATCCAGGAAACATGAAACACGTGAGGAAAAGAAGTCTTATATACTTTCTGTTTTAAGGGTGACTAGGTATGAGGTGGCTCAGTCGAAAAATCCTGGTAGTGACGAATTGTTGTCTACCATCTTTTATTTCGGGCGCCCCTTGTAAAGCTTTTTAGAACTCACGAAACAAGAAATCCGCAGTACTCTCACCAGGATTCGAATTCCGAATCCTCCGAATACGTATTAGCGTGCTTGCAGTTACACTACGATGGTATGCGGAAAGAAGGGCGAAAAAATCTTATAATGTAAACAGAATAGCAGGAAAAACTGTTCTCCACAATTAGGTAAAACATATCGTATCGTTAGGGTCGGTTTAAGTAATTTTGGTAGTCCTCGCAAGCTGGATCATAGGGCCCCTTAACGGGGTTTCTCTTTTAAATTGCAATTTCTATACTATGTTTAGATTATCACCTAATTTATTACCCTTCACCCTATTATTCTGAAATTAAAAATTGAAGTTACTTATGAAATATATTTTGTGCATCAACAATTTTCAAAATTACGTTGTTTTCCATAGCCCAATAGAATAGAAGCATAGTAAAAGAACTCTTCAAATGCGGCACTTTCTTCCTGTAAATTGCGATTTCTAATTGCAAACCTTTCTGCTGAATTATTTTATTAACTTTATTGCAATGAAAATAAGTATTAGACCAGATCGTAAGAGATAAATAAAATCTAAACACTGCAATTTATTTAACTAGATGTCTCACAGAAACGTATGGAATTTATTTTAAATTTTTCTTTAAAATATTTTAAAATATATATTATATTTTTTAAGTTCTTACTTACCAGTTCTAAAGAAGCATTTATAAGACTGACGAGTCGGAAGTCTTTTCGAGTGTTTTGCTGGCTAGGAAAGAGAGGTGAGAGTCCCTCGGAGTGTTCTCCATCAAAACTGCGACGAAACTTTTCCCTTTCTCACGGCAGAAGATCGGTCGCACTCACAGCAAAGTTCTCGGTGATGGAGTGGCTAAATAACTGATGAAGACTGTCCATTCCTAAGAATGTATTAAGTTACGAATGCTCGGAATTTGAGACTACAGCTTTCAGTTCTCATTTCTCAACTAGTTTCGCAGATTGTTTTCAGCGTGAATTGTACATGACTATCAGAATTTTTCGCGGTACATAGATGCAGAAAATAAAATTAAAAATCCCTGCCTTTTACGAATAAATAAATAGTGCAATTCATGCCTGCTACGAGCATAACAAGATATAACGAGTTTCTGTGTTTTCCTGAAAAATTCATGCATGTGTTCGACTATGTTTTACCTTCCATGTTTTCCATCATCATATATGACTCTACACGGCAATCTGCAAGGTATCCAAAGACCAGGTAATAAATAAAATTGTAATTCAGCGAACATTTTTCCATGATACGTTACAGTTTCAAAATATCGAAATAATGCTAACTAAAGTAGAACGCACATCATCACTCTTAAAATCACATTCAACTTTTTTTGACGTTAATTACGTCTAGCGTGCAATATAGAACAAACGAATAATATTTTTTAAACATTATTTCCATAACATTGTGCAATTTTTATTTTGAATTTTATTTTCAATTGAATTATTTGGTTTACATTTCATATACCGTTGATACTCAAATACATTTTCTAAAAATGCGAAATGACGTTATAACGATCATTAGCTTCATATAAATATGAAAATAATAAATTTCCCTGTTAATAAAAAGTTTTTATGCTTATACACATCATTTAAATGCACCGTATGTCATTTAAGTTAAAATTTTTATGGCCATGTTTAATTTAAATGGTACAGAATGCCTTCAGTTTAAACTCATATTAGCTATTAAGTTGGATATTGCAGGATCAGATTGCAATTTTTATGAAAATCCCATAATTTTTTATTACAAAAGAAGATATACAAATGTTTAACAGGTTTCGAATGCTGTTATATGCACGCAGACGTATTGTATGCAACAATTTAAAATACTGTAGTCGCAAAAGGATTTTTTGAGTGTATTTGAAATTTTATATGTGCACGTTTATTAAAAATATAAAGTCTTTATAGATTTTATTACACTGAACCATTTAAGTTAAGTTTTCCTTCTCTTTTCTTTCTTTCTTTTTTTTTGGGGGGGGCGCGATAATTTTATGTGGATATTTTAACAATAAATATTCTTAAAATATTTTATGGTAAATTTTAATTAATTCTATGTGAACATTTATATAATAGTAATCAAATATTTGAACATATAGGTTTGGTTTCTAAACAATAATCAGCGTTATTTTAGCCAGTTTATTAGAGAAAAATCTTCTTTTTAACCACCATGTTGCTAGAAAGCTATTTTTCTTTTGTTGAAGAAACACGTAACTCGCTTTGTGTTGCTTCATTTGAAACTCGCTTCATTTGAAATTTTCATCGCTAAGTATAGCAGTATGCACATATTTAAAATAAAATTATTCTTGAATAAGAGCATATTCTGTTTCATAATTAACGTTTGGATTAGCGGATGTAGAAAATATTTATTTACTTTGTTGAACTAATTACGGATACGAAACAAGTATTTTATAACTCCAAATATTCAGAGTTCTAAAGTACTTGGTACTAGATATTAAATTCTGAATTGAAAAATCTGGGTAGTTCTTTAAATCTTTTATTTGTAGGCTAAATGTGATTATTGCTCTACAAGTGAATAAATTTTGTATATACCAAGTTTTGTTTCATCAGACATAACAGAGCTAAGTGAAAAGTAAAACATTTTCTGTTCCTTATAAACAGTATACAAAAAACGGTTCTTTGATGATGATAATAATAATAAGAGTAAGTACTGAAAGGATATAGTTATAAAGGGAAATAAAATGCACTTTTAGATTTAATTGAAAAGTTGTAGAAATCTGGAATTGATGAACTTCGCAGTGTTATAACGAAAACCTAAAGTTCTTAATCATCGAATATCTTGAAACGATCCAATTGTTGTTTTATATTGGCATTTTGGGAATGGACGTAAACATTATTGTATCTCGGGAAAAGGAAATAAAGCGGTCGGTAACCAGAAAGATCAGTTTTATTGTTAACAGACGTGGCCACAAGCGATGCACTTGGCGCCCCACGATGTCTTGAAAGCTAGTTTGAGAATGGTCAAAAGCAGCGGGAACCTGAGGCCTTTCATCCAAGTTCGGTGTAAAACTTTGAATCCTCGAGAATGAGTCATAGTCACAGGGTAAAAATTTTAAGGAAATCAAAAACATTTGCTCATAGACTTCTGCGAAAAAACTTTTGGAAGTAAAGTAAAATATTATTTTCCATGTTTACCGAATGTGCATAAGCTTTGCACGCACGATTGTTCAAGAAGTTAAGCGTTTTCAAGAATACTTTGTTTACATGTTATTGTCAATAGATGAGCAATGCAAATAAAATTTGCTTTTCATTAAAACAACGAATATTTTGCTAAATATCAGAAATAATATGTAAATAGCTTCTAGTTAATTGGACGACATGATTTTCATACAGGAAATCAAATTCTGAGTTAAAAGTTGATATGAATAAAGGACAAATTTATATAAAAGGAACTATATAAATTCATTTGAAAATCTACAGCTTAATAATATTCGTAACAGTTTCGATGCAGATATACACAAATTTCTAGCATGTGATTAAAAATCATTGATAAATTTCAGCTTCATATATGTGATCTTCCGAATAATGATTAAATTATTTAAATTTGCGAAAAATAACAGGATTAAATTTTCCCAATTCGCAGAGTTTTCAAACAGGGAAAAAATTAAAGCAACAAATATATAGAGTATGAAATTAAAATGCTGTTGAAAAAACTATTTTTTTCATGTCTACGAAAATGGATAACAAAATATTTTGAATTCATAAATTTCTTATGCTGCCTAATTTTCAATTTTTAATTTTTCTGTAAAAACGTAATAGTGGACAACTGAATCATTTAGTGATCACTCAGAAGGGATTCCATTTGTGGCGTATTTAGGTATCCGAATCTTGCAATAATCCCAAGGCCTTTTCATTTCTTCCAAAGAAAAGCAATTAAGCATTAACGTATACTAGATAAGATTATTGGCATTTACTAATGCTTGTTATCTAGTGGTCTTCTACTGATGTCATGCACTTTTCAATTCTCACTATAACTGATATTCGGTAACCCGCATATCAATTACTTAGGGTCCTCGAGGCCCCTTAAGTAATTAATTAAAGAGTTCGGGTCCATGTGTTGTTAATTATTTTACATGCGCTCGAAAATAAGTTTGATTTTCCATTGGCTCATTTTTATCCTAAATTTTCTATAGTATCACTCTGCTCTTTTGTAAATCTTGTACAATATCATAGATTGTTGCAATATGTGAAGGTGGGGGTTCGCGAGAGATTTTGGTCTGTGTGCCTGACAAATATCCTCTTTATGACGCCTGTTTTAGGCGGTGGGAAACATGGAAAATATTCAAGCAAAAAAGCGGATTATGTCGCCCCAAATTTGTATCCTTTATTATTATTATTATTATTATTGTATCCGTGTTTACATGTTTGTAAAATTAATAAAATTTATTAAACAATTTTCTTAAATAAAAATCATTAAGTGACTTTTCTCTTCTTTCACTTGAAAGAAACAGTTCATCACCAACGACATTTAACACCTGCAATACGAATAATTCGTGCATTTTAGGGGAAAAAATTAGCACGCTCGCAAACGTGTCCTAACATCATCATAATTCTGTTGCTATTCTAAATATGTACAATCGCATTTGTAACGCAAATAACATGTAGTTTTTTTACCCCATGTCCAAATGTTATGGAAGATACCAATATTGCACATAGAAAGCTACATACTATTCACATGGTTGTTCTAGTAGAAAGTTCATGACACGTTTCATGAATGTACTGCAAACACAAATGATTAATGCGAAATGAAAAAAAAAAAAAAATCGACATAATTTCATTTGAAAAAATATGCAGGAACTTTTAAATATTTTTTTGAAATTCTAAATAACTTACATTTAATAAGCAGAATACAGTTTTTAAGTAACATTATTTTATCTATTTTTGAAATACAAGCCTTACGAACTGTCTTTACAGTACATATTTAATGAAAATGTTTTCTATAACTAATACTGCGGCAAAATAAAAGATATTGAAGTATTTATGGAAAATGAATAATTTGACGGTTGCCTGAAACCTAGGTAATTAGTATAATTGTAATGTGAGTAGCATGTACTTTACACCACACGCTCCAAATGTTTTAACGAAGAACATGGTACAACACGGCAGTTTTATATATTAAAATGTACAGAAAAATACAGGTGTAACAAGCACGTCATGTAGAATGCGCTTGATAGCATGCAGTGAGCCATCCGAAAATTACCAATGGATGCTCTGAAAAGAACATCTTAAGAAACACGGTGTAATTAGCTTTAGCGTGTCATGTATAAAGTAATTTATACCACATTTTTTTTTTTTTTTTTTTTTTTTTTTTATTAACGTGCTTCGCTCTTAGGCACTACACGGAAGGGAGATGCCTTCCTGGAGGGCTTCTTAAGGAAAATTGGCTCGTATACACGTTACACATGGGAAAAACCACAAAAGCGCCCATGCAGCCAGCCCGTTCGCGGGAATCGAACCTCGGACCGAACTACCAGTATCAAGCGAGTTTACCGCTCGGCCGCTGGGGGCCTATAGCACATGCTGAGAACGTTTTGAAAAATACCAGTATTGTATTTCTAAATGTACGTTATAAGAATATAGTTGTAACACATACTTCTTCAGCACATCACGCAGAACGTACTTTATAGTATGTCTCGGAACGTTTCAAAAAAACCAGTGCTGTACTTTAAAATGCATGTTCGAAGAACACGGTTATAATACGCACAGCTTTACCACGTCCTGTAGAACGTACTTTAGCACATGATCAGAACGTTCCAAAAAGTATAAGTGTTGTACGTTGAAATATGTGTTCTGAGAACACTGTTATAATACGCACCTCTTTAGCACGTCGTTTAGAACGTTTTTCATAGCACATGTTGAGAACGTTTCGAAAAGTACCAGAATGTACGTTGAAATATACGTCCTAAAAACACGGTTATAATACGCACCGTTTTAGCACGTAATTTAGAACGTTTTTCCCAGTCCATATTGAGAACGTTTCGAAATGTACCAGGATTGTACGTTGAAATGTGCGTTTTAAGAACACGGTTATAATACGCACCTCTTTAGCACGTCGTTTAGAACGTATTTTCTAGCATATGTTGAGAAAGTTTCGAAAAGTACCAAAATGTACGTTGAAATATACGTCCTAAAAACACGTTTATAATACGTACCGTTTTAGCACGTAATTTAGAACGTTTTTCCCAGTACATGTTGAGAACGTTTCGAAATGTAAAAGGATGGTACGTTGAAATGTGCGTTTTAAGAACACGGTTATCATACGCACCGCTTTAGCACGTCGTTTAGAACGTATTTTCTAGCACATGTTGAGAACGTTTCGAAAAGTACCAGTGTTGTACGTTGAAATATACGTCCTAAGAACACGGTTATAATACGCACCGCTTTAGCACGTCGTTTAGAACGTATTTTCTAGTACATGTTGAGAACGTTTCGGAAAGTACCAGTATTTTACGTTGAAATGTACGTCCTAAGAACACGGTTCTAACATAAACAACTTTAGCACGTTATGTCGAACGTATTTTATAACTCAATCTGGGAACGTTTCAAAAAACACGATTGTTGTACGTCGAAATGTACGTATTAAATACACGGTTGTTACACGCACCACTTTAGCACGTTATGTAGAACGTTCTAAATACGCCTAACACCGTTATAGAACGGTATGACACGGACTCTGAACGTTTTCGGAACGTTCCGGTGCTGCTTGGGTCGTATTATAAAGGATGGCAATTTGCAATTGATTATCAAAACCTCGAGGATATTACTAAATATCCAATATACCCTTTGCCAAAAATAGAAGAAATTATACAAAAAATAAAGTCCACAAATTACTTGACCTCTTTAGATTTAACTGCCGGCTATTTTCAAATTGATTTCAGATTGAAAACTTTTATTGTTATTGGTACAAGTAATATGTTTGAAATTAGCTGTTAAAAGAAGAATGAGAGATGTTTAAGCGTTTAGCTGACATCGGTGAATTTAAAATGAAGTAATATCAGGTTCAATGTTCCGTCTTACTTTCTTCGGGAACATGCAAGGACCTGACTCGGAACAGAGAGCTTACTAAAGCTATGTTCAATAACTGTGGGAAGTAGACAGGATACACAAGAAGGGTATACAAAACCCTTTATTTTTCTCTATTTACAATAACTTCCGTACTTCGGAATACAAAGACCCACTACTTGTGGTCTAAACGTAAAAATATAAAAATAAAACTAAACTCTAATTTAACTTTAACTCTAACCAGACAAACTTTGCATAAATACGTTAACGCTTATAATTCTGGCCGGAAGTAGAAAATAAGAAGTGATAGTAAAGATTTAAAATAAAATAAACGTTAGTAAAACTTAAGATCCTTACAGTAATTGCAAAGCAAGTTAGAAGTATTTAGAAGTATGTGTGAAGTTTTAAGTTCGGCTCTCCAGATAACACTTAAAAATTGAATCACTTACGTGGTTAGTACAATAGCTGTAGATTGAACTTAAAGTGTTATCGAGGTCTTGTTTGTCTAGATTTATAATACATAGTAAGCCGTTCGGGTGGTAGTATGTTTGAAACACTGCATTTCAGAAACACGCTAGGAAATTGTTACAGAACACTTTTTTCGCAAGCGTAGGGAGAAATAAATTTAATTTCTGAGTAAATCAAATTGAATGAATGGGAAGTTATATGTTATGAAAAGTCAAATGACTTGTTTTCTAAAATGTCATGTAATTAAAAATCACTATGAAGGATGTGGAGCAGAAATACTAATGTATTTTCCTTAAAAAGGACTGCAAGGCGAGCAGCTGTTTTAAGAAGTGATATGTTGTTGTTCAAAAAAGAAGTAATCTTCGATTATTACATATTAGCTTAGATTTCGATTTTTAATGCAAATGTTGGCTCTTAAGCTTGGAAATTAAAATATCAGCAAGGTAACTTTAGACATCTGAGTTCGATTATTTAAATTCTAGAGCGTAAAGACGTGGTGTTTTATTTAATTTAAATAGCAGTGAATTTTATTTTGACAGAAACTTTCATTATAGCTCTTGTTTTCAACACTCGCTTCCTTACCAAAATGAGATTTCAGTTTCGCGCGTTGTGCAAAATAGTGTTTAAGCTGGTGTCTTAGTTATTTCAGACAGAGCTTGTTGTGCCTTTCAGCCACTTTGCATCTCTACTATTTAAATCGCTATTTTACGGCCGTGCATGTAAATTGCTGGTTAGTCTACGTCAGCGGTAGGTACAAGAGCCAACTACACGCTAAAATATCTCTGTATGGCTTCGGCTGATTATAATATTAAGGTTTTAGTTTTAATTTTACCGTTCTGTTTTGAGTCTACACCAAAAGGATTGGCGTGGACCTGTAGGCACCAGGAGTGACAACTATAAATACTTTTATTAATTTGAATAAAAGAATCTATTCTCCCTTTCCTACGTGTTGTTATTGATACAATTGAACTTAGCAAATCGTCTCTTCACAGTTCAAGTAAACATCTAAAAAATAAAAATAACTTTATTTTAGTTAGAATCTTACAGTGTTCGTTTTGACGATAGGCAAATAAATACGAAAACTGTAATGAGTTTTCGTGTGAGACTACACTACAAAATTAACAAATACATCTGAACTTCACTAAGAAAGCCCTCTGGTAGTAATGGATAAGGTCTCTATATCACAATGGATAAGAACGCAGTTAGTCCCAGATTTGATTTCTAGCGATTAATAGTCAGATGAGTCAGGTACTCGTGATTTTTCCCATCGGAAATGAAACTGTTAGCCAGGTTCCCTTATAGATTCTCTAACAACATTCCCGACTGAAACGTACAATCTCGTGTTTTTTGCAATAAATAAACAAATGTAACTAACTTGCACATGGAAGCTAAAAAATATTTCGTAAGCTTTTAGGTATTATTTTAATTTTCTAATAGTTATTTTAAATTTTGAAACCCTTTCCTTTAAATTCTTGTTTTCCACCTACAACTCCCTGCCAAAATGAGATTTCAGTATCGCGTTGTATGTAAATGAAGTAGAACCAGTATTTAATGGGACGTTCACTGACTTCTGTAGGAGAGCTCAGAGGTTTTCAGTACAGCCACGTCGTTGCTTTAAGCTTATCTTACTACGTTCAGCCGCACATTTACGGGCTTGTTAGTATTGGCCGGTGAGGTTTAATTACGGGACAATTCGATTCGTTACTTTTATAAAACTTCCGCTTTGTTAGTTAGAATTAGTTTAGTACCTGATTTCCTATCTTAAGCCCAAGAGGAAGCTTTCCTGTAAGCCCGAGAGGGGCCGACTGCATTATTTCTTTGAGTGAATAAAAGGGTATTTTAACTCTTCTCTGGACTTATATTTATAAGTGTGAGAAGACCAGCCCGAATAGCCGCTAGACTCTTCCCTAAAGCTTTAGTAGCCAAGGACACATAAATTAACTAGAACTTTATAAGCTTTACTTCCCGATCAAGAATATTTTGTGTTTACTCCTTTTAACCTACACTAGTGTTCAAAAATTAAGGACGAGACGGTTTTTTTTCAATATAACTTTGTACAAAAGCTTTCCAAATCAACACATTTAATACCGTAAGATCCCCAATACGTAAGGACATGAGTAATGTAAGCAACACTTACTAAAAGAGAAATCAGACGGATAAAAAGGAGCTTTATTGAAAAAGTAGCATGGAGCGCAATGCGACTGAAGGCCGAAACATCCCTGTGATGGGTGTCCAGCAAGAAACATCCGGTCTTTTAATAGGGGATATGATCTCCCCTGACTGCTAGGCAGGTTTCACAGCGTCTGCCCATGCTGAGAATGAGGGTGTCAATGAGTTGTTGAGGCATTGCTGCCCATTCGTCTTGCAGCGCCAATCGAAGCTCGGGAATCGTTACTGGTTGTAAGATACGAGCTGCCAAGCGTCTGTCTAGAAAATCCCATACATGCTCGATGGGATTGAGATCCGGAGATCGTGCCGTCCAATCTATACGTTCAATATCCTCACTCTCTAAGAGCTGTTCGGCAGCTACTGTGCGATGACATGGTGCATTGTCGTCCATGAAAAGGAACTGCAGACCCATAGAGCCTCTAAAAAGACGCACATATGGAAGAAGAATCTCTTTACAATAACGGGTCTCGTTGACTGAACCTGCGTCGAAGATGTGAAGGTCTGTACGACTACCAAGCATGATGCCTCCCGAAACGAGAACACCGCCACCTCCATACCTGTCCCTTTCAATGATGTTCGAGGGATGATTGCGGCTTCCCCGCTCTCTCCAGATTAGTATGCGATGCGAATCGCTACTCAGACTGAATCTGCTCTCATCTGTAAAGAGTACTCGTCCCCATTCATTGTCTCTCCAATTCCGGTGTTCCCGGCACCACAGAGAACGCCTTCTCCGATGGGCAGGCGTTAGAGGTACACACCGTACAGGGCGTCGTGCAAACAGACCACCACTGTGCAGTCTTCTGACCACGGTAAAACGCGATATCGGTCGTCCAGTCGCCTGTGTCGTGTGTCTAGCGATTTCTCCCGCTATCTGCCCCGTTTCTTCTGGACTGTAAGGCAATATACCGGTCATCTGCGGGTGTGGTTCCTCGTGGACGACCACTACTAAACCCCCGGATAGCTGTTCTTGTAGTTTGAAATTGTCTCCAAAGTCGTGAAACGATGCTGTGAGCAATTCCGAACTCTGCAGCCACACTTGTCACACTGCGGCCTTCCTCCAACTTCTCAATGATTCGACCTCGGGTAAAAGCATCCAGATGTCGTCTAACAGATTGATTATTCGCCATTTCTCGCTGAGGCAGCAACTCGGTGTGATTTTAACTGCTATACGGCGTGCAATCTCTTTTCCAGAAATACTAATCTTACACCGACAACATGCTTTATACTACTCAGACACTCCCCCATTACGTCTACCTGCATAATCTGCGCATGTGCTACCGTACATCACCTTACTTAATCTCCTGATCGGTCTTTCTGTCCACTCTGCCTCTTCGTTCAGGTGATATGCTGATTTTCCGACTTCGTCCTTAATTTTTGCACACCAGTGTATTCAAGCCTCATTTGAGAAATTAGAAAAAAAGGAAACCTATCGGCATGTAGATAGAGTTATAGAAACTAAGAACAAATTTATGAGAATTGATCTTGACTGGATGGAACTACAATTTGGACTAATGGTCCGACACTATAGGAACCAGCAAGTAGTGACTGTCTGTGATCAGAGAACACGATGTTTTTCCATTTTCCCCCAACCTTGGCATATAAAAATCTCCTGATTAATAATTTTTTTTTCATTTTTAATATACAAAGGTGCAGCATAATTCACTATAACTCCTTTTTTCATGATCCTGATCAAGGAAAGATAGCAGTGAAAGCATGAGTTGAACGTAACTACTCTGTTATTAACACCAAATACATAACTGCAGATTTGTCATCATACTGTATTTTAGTACCTTTAAAAGTATTAAATATCTATAGGGATTGATATTTATTTTAAATAACAAATTAAAACTAATTCAGAAGTTAAACAACAAAAATCAGCGTTAATTTTGTAAATATAACGCTGATTTTTTGTTGTTTGACTTCTGAATTAGTATTTATTCTGCGTGTTATTCTGTCTTAATTAACAAATTAAAGTTTTATTTTAAACGTTCCTATAAGCCTTCATTCCCCTAATTGTCATTGCCAGAATATTGAAATTTTGTAGCGCGCGTGAAGGAATGCAAATTTCTACTTTGAAGAAAGTCTTTAAAAGCCGAGTTTCGGTAGGAGAAAAGAGAGAGTTAGGCCGCCACCTCCGCCGTAGGTACGGTTGATTATTGCTGGTTCAAGTTACTTAATTGCATTTAATTGCTGCTGCTGGTTTTGAAGGGGGTTTACGTTACGGGATCTCGCTGAGCTCTGTAGTTTAGTTCTAACTTTTGTTAATATCTTCAACTTTTAGTTTCATTATCTGACTTTGAGTTATCGCCCAAGCAGAAGCGAAGTTTGTTAGTGTCGAGTTGACGCATTGTAAATTTTAAAGAATTAATAAAGGACACTTTAACCTTTTTCTTGTGTAGTTTACTGCTACTCCAGTTTTCAGACAGAAGTTCATCTACTGGACTCTACATATCTATCTAAAAAACAGGCAGTTTTAATGCTTCCTTTCATCTTTCTTTATTTCTATAAATGCTCAAAATATTGAACCTAAACGTTCGGACGGTACATATCAATATTTCTCTGTCTTATTAGAGGAAATGTTAACTTTTAACACATTTGGAGGAAGAAAAGAATTAACTATCATTTGTCTTTTGGGGTTTCGGGAAATTTTCACAATTTTCTTTAATCTCGATATATTTATACACTGTTTTCGTAAATATGACAACCAGTTTTACTATGAAATGGTGGGGTTCACTTTATGAGTCTCAGATATTTTAAAAATATCAAAGTTGAATAAATCTTATGTATCTCTAATAAACATTGATAAACATCATTTTCAATCGTAAACTTTTCTAGGATGAAAAATTTTAAAGTCTATTTTTAAAATTATTATATTTGCGTAACATTGTATCTTTATAAAAATTTAACACATTTCACTACTTCAAAATGTGACTTAGCCTTTCCGTAGACTTAAAGCGACGGCTTATCGCTATGTTTAAAATTAAAGTACTGTTGCGTGCGTTCGGGTTCGTAATAGATTGAACGCACATGGGTCCGACGATAGGCTAATAAAAATTATTTTTTATCAAATGAAGCATTTCACAGTTCTGTATTTTACACAGAAATAGTCGCACAGGTCTTCAGAGTATCACAGATTACAATCAGTAGTTACACTTCAAACTAGTAAGAAAGTTCAACAGAAAGCAACGTAAAGCGCACCTAAGAAAACGCTAACCAGAAAATATCTCTTCACACTGTAAAGAACGCTCCTGAACTCTACTAGAAAGACCTATGATGCTCTTGACTAGAGAGAACGTCGTTAGCAAACTCCTCACAGTACGAGTACTATAATTCATTTTAACACCTTATTTTAAAAAACTGTGAATGGCAACGACTTAACTGAGGATTACGCATGCGTAAAGAGATGAGATTTCTGTGAGACGCCTGTCAGTGAGAGAAGTGTTGGGAAGCTCCGCCAGCGAGCTGAGGTGTGGAGACTTTGTTTGTCGAGTGATGACGAGTACCATCTTCGTTAACGTCTCTGATCGTGTCACCAGCTCGGATATCTACTAAAGTTTTCTAAATGTATTAATGTTGTATCTGTGATATGTTGTGTTATTAAAAAGTGATGCATCACCACTATCAGTGTTGATTCCGCTCCCACTGAAGCATCCACGACGTCACAGACGAAAAGAAAATAAAAAATTTGGAGGTTCCAACCGAGATTTGTGTGACAAGAGACCAGGTATGTGTTTTCCACAATATTCATTTCCAGGCCTGAAGTGTATAATGTAGTTATTTATTACTTATTCGGGAAATCAATTCCCAAAGCAGAAGTAGCACGTCAGTGCATAGTAAGAGTTTTAAACACTCAATGTGTTTGGTTTATATATCTAACAAGATATTTTCCTTTTGTGGTATATTCGGGAAAACATTTTCCCATTAACACGTAGCACATCAGTGCATTTTATAGCACGTCAGTGCATAAGAGTTTTTAAAACAATCAAAGTGTTGCATTTATTTATCTAACGAGATATTTTTCTTTTGTATGATAATGGGAAAAATCCATTCCCGTAAATAAACAGCACATCAGTGTATTTATGTTTAACGTTTCATTATAAATTGGTGTGATAGAATCTGAACTGTTTAATTTCTGTATATGTGAAAGCACATCAGTGCAATATTGCAATTTTCATTTCTAAGTCATTAGAAGAAAATTTATGTTAAATTCTTGTGAAAGAAATAAGTAGTTGAATATATTAAAAACTTGTTACTTTGGTTTTCTCATGAAAGCACACCAGTGCTGTATTTTAATATGATGTGTTTTTTCGGATAAGTAGAATGTTAAATTTTTATCATTTCATTGTATAAAAATTAAAGCTTTGAGCAGTAAAGAAATGTTCTAATAGTGTTCTGATTTAAACCTGCGCCTATCGAATTTACGTAGTAATTGCGTTGGCCATATGGTTGCCAGCGGAAGTAGCTGTCATGAAAATGAGAGCTAATTAAAGGTGTTTATATTTATTGGCTCCACTCTGGTTTTTTTTCTGTCTGGCTGTACTAAATGAAAAGAATTTGTTATTAATTTTTTTATACGAAGTATTCAGTAAGGTTGTTTATTTGTTTTATATTTGAATGGAAATAAATCCAAAATGATTAATGCTTTTATTAATTAACCTTTTATTTTTATTTGCCTAATTTTGTAAGAAAGAAGAAAGTGTTTTTTATATCTCTGATATATTTTTATGTGTATTACTTGTGAATAACTATTTGAGTTCTTATTTGTTTTGAGCAATTACTTTTGTAAAAATGGCATTTTTGGGGAAAGCTAAGAAAAGGAATCTATTCCTTGTCGCTTCAGAACTTGGGGAAATAGCTTTAGAAGATATGAAAGTAATAGATTTAAAACATTTAATAACGAATAGTAAAAATTATGAGGAAGAATTTGTTAAAAATTTGTTAGAAAGTATTATGACTGATAGAATAGAAAAGGAAAACTTAGAGAAGCAAACAAGAGCGAAAGAACTACAGTTAGAACAGGAAGCTAGGGAGAGGGAATTTCAGATACTACAACAAAATAAAGAAATTGAAAAGCAACAGTTAGAACTAGAATGCCTTAAAGCAAAACAGAACACTGAATCTGCTAAACCTGAGGTGAAACGGTATTTAATCAGAATTTTCAGAAACTTATGCCCAAGTTTAATTTAAAAACTGATGATATCAGTTTATTCTTAGAACTTTTTGAGAGGCAAGCTAAAGTTCTAAAATTGCCCACGGATCAATGGGTGTCATATCTCATTGGTGTCCTTCCGGTTGAGGTAAATAATATAATTGCTAGGGAGCCTGAAGAACAGGCTAGAGATTACCAACATATTAAAGAATTACTACTTAAAAGATTTAAATTAAGTGCGGAGAAGTTTCGGCAACTTCTTGTTAAGACTCAGAAAAATAAGGATGCTACGTGGTACGATTTTTATCACGAAATTAAAACATTTTTAGATGGGTGGCTCAAGGGATTAAAAGTCGAAACATTTGAGCAACTCAAGGATTTAATGTTGGTAGATCAGATTAAAAGGCGCACGCCTAATGAGTTTAAGGAACATTTTATAGATGAATGGGCTACGATCACTTCACCAAAACTGTTGGTGGGTAAAATAGAGGAATTTGAAGATGCGAAAAAGACGATGGTTGGGAAAACGAAATTGGGTGAAATGAAAACGAAAATATCAGGTAGACAAATGGGTGTTTTTCAGTCCACTGGTAACGTTTTCAAAAATAGAAAAAACCCTCAAGGTACACAATTTAAAAAAGATGATGATGCACGCAATGTTGGGAAAAAGTCAGACTCGAATTTTGATAGGAGAAAAAGACTCCAGTGCTATGAATGTGGATCTTTTGACCATTTACGTCCTCAGTGCCCTAATTTTAAAACTAAAAAGGCAGATTTGTATCGGATAAGCGGGAGATCAGAAAAGAATCTGTTAGATCCCTACACATTAAATGGAAGAATAAATGGTCTTGAAGTACCTATTCTAAGAGATACGGGAGCAACGGTAGATATTATTTGTCAGAAATATGTAGACAGAGATAGAATGAAGGGGGAACATGTGTGGGTTCGACATTTGTTGGATGATAATATGACTTGTTTACCTGTTGCTGAAGTAGATATTGAATGCGATTTGGGTACAGTAACCACCAAAGCAGCTGTTATAGGAGACCACTTAGACCAAGGACGATATATATTAGGTAACCAGACAGCGGCTGTTCTCAGAGGCACTGAGAAAAATTATTCGTCGTATGTCCGTAATGTTAATGCGGTCGTTACTCGATCTCAAACACGACAATTAAAGGAAGCGGAAAATTTATGTGAGACGAATCAAAATTCTGAGCAGAATGAGTTAGAATTGGAAGAGGAGGACGATGCTCATGAGAGGTCAGAAAATGGAGAGATATTGCCTCCTGTCGACCTTTGTGTCCCCACAAGTCCTGCAATTCAAATTGACTCAAGTACTTTCATTGATGAACAACAACAAAGTAAAGAACTTGCACCTTTATTAGAACTAGTAAAAAGCGGAAGTAAAACAAGTTATGGGATTAAAAATGGGGTTTTAGTAAAAAAGAAGGTAAATAAGTTAGGAGGAGAAGAACATTTAATTGTTGTTCCAGAAAACCTCAGAGAGCAAATTAAAGCAATTTGTCATGAAGGAACTTCAGGTCACTTAGGAGTTCTGAAAACAAAAGACCGGTTACTAAGACATTTTTTCTGACCAAATTGTTATAAAGACATTGAGGAATTCGTTAAAACATGTGACTCCTGTCAACGTGTAGGAAAAGCAAGTGACAAAAAGAAAGCACCGTTGGTAATAGTACCTGTGATATCGGAAGTCTTTAGTAAGGTTAATGTAGATGCTTGCGGGCCTATGCCTACATCTACTGAAGGTAATAAATATCTTATTACAGTTATGTGCTTAGCATCTAAATATCCTGACGCCGTCCCGGTACCGGATATAACGTCGAAATCTGTTGTAAGTGCACACTTGCAGGTATTTAGTCGGATGGGTTTTCCAAGGGAGGTTCAAACTGATCAAGGAAAATCTTTCATGAGTCGCTTAACCGTTGAATTTTTGAAGAGGTTTGGTATAAAAATTTCCAGAAGTTCGGTATACCACCCCCAGAGCAATCCTGTAGAACTGTTCCATAGGTCAATAAAAAGGGTCTTAAAGGTATTATGTATTGAAGCTGCCCCAAATTGGGAAGTACAATTACCTGCCGCTCTCTTTGCCCTGCGGACAGTAACGCATGATAGTACAGGATTTAGTCCAGCTGAGTTAGTGTACGGGACCAACCTCAGAACACCTGTCGCATTATTGTATGAGAAATGGTTATATCCTCAGGAAAAAGAAGATACCGTAATAGAATATGTTTTCGAATTAATCAATAGGTTAAAGAAAAGTAGAGAATTAGCTAAAGAGAAAATGGAAGAGGTGAGAGATAAAAGGAAGAAATGGTATGACAAAAATGCCGTGAAAAGGGAATTCCAGCAAGGAGATTCTGTATTAGTATTAGCAGTGAACCAACCCCATAAACTCGCTCCTCAATGGAAAGGGCCGGGAAAAATAGAGAAAAGATTATCAGAAACAAACTATGTGGTTAGTTTTGAAGGGAATCAGGAAGGGAATAAAGTGTATCACATCAATATGTTAAAACCTTATCATAAGAGACCTGAATTTTTGAATATGGTGCTCCTTGACAACGAGGAGATAGTTGAACCCTCGGAATTAGAGGAGGATTTTCCTTATATGTTAACCGACCCCAATGTGTTTGATTTTAATGAAATAATAGCAAAAGATAATCTTAAAGAAAGACTTAGTGATAAACAAATCCTGCAGTTGGGAAAGTTGTTGGTAAAGTTTTCTGCTATATTTTCGAATATTCCAGGGAAAACAAATTTAGTCGAACATGATATCGAACTAATCAGTGACAAACGCGTACAGCATAAGCCTTATAGAATGACAAATCGACAGAACGAAATTCTTAAAGTCGAGATTGAGAAAATGTTAAAATACAAGATTATTGAACCAGGACCCTCTGAGTATACTTCACCCATGATCCTTGTTGAAGCACCAGGTAGGGATCCTAGGCCGTGTATTGATTACAGAAAGTTAAACGAAATAACGCGTACTGAGTTCTATCCGATCCCCAATATAGAGCAACGTGTTGAAACTGTTGCAGCAGCCAAATTTATCACCTTGATAGATTTAACTAAAGGTTATTGGCAAATTCCGCTGACCCCTAGAGCGCAGAAAATTGCTGCATTTGCTACAAACTTTGGTGTATATAGGCCTTTGCGCATGCCATTTGGGCTTAAAAATGCTCCTTATTATTTCAGTAAAATGATGAGCGAAATATTGTGCGGATGTGAGAAATATGCTACCCCTTATTTAGATGATATTGCTATTTTTTCTGAAACGTGGAAGGAACATTTACAACATTTACATGAAATTTTAGAAAGAATAAGAAAAGCCAATTTAACTATTAAACCCTCTAAGTGCAAGTTTGCACAAGAAGAAGTGCAATATCTCGGTCACATAGTAGGTCGAGGAAAACGTTCTCCAGCTGAACTAAAAATCGAGGCGGTTCAAAATTTTCCTGTTCCCACAACTAAAACTGAGATTAGAGCTTTTTTAGGGTTAGCTGGATACTACAGACAATATATACCCATGTTTTCTGCTATAGCCGCACCTTTGACAGATTTGTTAAAAGGGAATAACAAAAAGGGTAAAATTGTTTGGAATGATAAATGTAATGAATCATTCAAATCGTTAAAAGAAAAGCTATCTAGTAGGCCTGTGCTACATGCACCCGATTTTTCTAAACCATTTATACTACAGACAGACGCATCAGATCAAGGATATGGTGTTGTTTTAGCCCAAAAGGATGATAAAGGAAAAGAACATCCCATATTGTATCTCAGTAAAAAATTTACTGATAGTGAGCGGAAGTATTCCACCACTGAAAAAGAGTGTGCCGCAATTCTGTATGGAATAAAAAAATTGAAAGGGTATATAGATGAGCAGACTAAATTTTCAATTCAAACGGACCATAATCCCCTAGTATGGCTAAAAAATAATTCAGGTAGAAATGGTCGATTATTACGCTGGGCCTTAGCCTTGCAATCTTATAATTTTACGATACATCATAAAAAGGGAAGTAACAACTTAAATGTAGACTGCTTAAGTAGAAACTCTGTACATGCCAGTTAAATAGACTAGTTATCATTTCTTTTAAATTGTTTTGTTATTTGATTATGTATATTGTATTTTTTTTAAATTCATACTATATAGTAAATTGTTAACTTGATTCATAAAGACAAAATTTCTGTGTTGGTTTTTCATATATTGTATATGTATTGTTATATGTATTTTTTATGATGGCCTGGTTATGAGAGTGGAGAGCCTTTGTAACAGTGTGGTTTAAAATTAACTGGTAAAATGTTGAACAATCTATTGAAACCATAAACTGTGAACGTTTACTTCTCCTGTGTCCGGAGAAACAAAAACTGGAGGCGGAAGATGTTTGTTTGTAGCGAATGCCTGCCTGAACTTGTATTTTATCACGTGGGAACTAAAAAAAAAAAAGTTTTGTTTCCTCTGTGTCCGAGGAAAACAAAATCTGGAGGCGGAAGGAGTTAGTCTGTAAAGAACGCTCCTGAACTCTACTAGAAAGACCTATGATGCTCTTGACTAGAGAGAACGTCGTTAGCAAACTCCTCACACTACGAGTACTATAATTCATTTTAACACCTTATTTTAAAAAACTGTGAATGGCAACGACTTAACTGAGGATTACGCATGCGTAAAGAGATGAGATTTCTGTGAGACGCCTGTCAGTGAGAGAAGTGTTGGGAAGCTCCGCCAGCGAGCTGAGGTGTGGAGACTTTGTTTGTCGAGTGATGACGAGTACCATCTTCGTTAACGTCTCCGATCGTGTCACCAGCTCGGATATCTACTAAAGTTTTCTAAATGTATTAATGTTGTATCTGTGATATGTTGTGTTATTAAAAAGTGATGCATCACCACTATCAGTGTTGATTCCATTCCCACTGAAGCATCCACGACGTCACAACGCTGAAGTAACAACTCGCAACAACAATAACTACTAAGAACAGATGCTCTCGAGCCTTATATAGTTTTTATTCGGCCCCCGAGATATTTCTAGTACTGTCGGCTTCTCAAAATAACCGGAAGGTAATATGAAGGTCGAATTACGATTAAAGCTAACATAGTGGTGATTTTTTACATTTTTTCAATTACGATATCAATTACAGTGATACAAGGACCGGATCAAAATTTCGCCAATTTGGCAAATTTTGGGATTTCTCGTCAAATTTGACGACAAAATAAGCCGCGAATGAGTTACCAGCCGAATATCTCGCCGAATTACTGAGATACCCATATACACAATGCTAAAGGGACTTGCCCCTATATTCTTACTTCTCGGCATAGATTGTCTATTAGATGTTTCTTATGTTGCATTACACAAAATACAGCAATTTCACATATAATTGCCCTTAAATCATTTATCGATGTACAAATTTCGTAACATTGCCCCTTTCTCAAGGATTACACATCCTGGACAATACAATCGCTGGAGAGGAATCCATACTTACAACTACGCCATATAAGTGTAACACTAAGTCAATAATTTCAATAAATAAAAATTCAAATACTAAATCAGAAACTGAGTGCTTTCAAGTTTAGAAACAAATAGCACCATGTTTTCTTACTACTTACATTACACACAATATGGTGATTATGTACTATGGCCATATTAGGAGCTAGCCTGTCATAATGAACGGCTTTAGCCTTCGAATTCGATAACTTATGCTATCCGAACAAAGGACGTCGTTTAGCCTCTTTAGGACTGTGTAAGGACCATCCCAAGGTGACTGTAGTTTAGAAGAGAGTCCTACCGTTGAATCGGATTCCACAACCACACCTTGTCAACTTTGTTGAATCAATGTCCCGTAGCTTTGTGTCGCATTGGGTTTTCATCTTCTCCACCGCCAAGTTGACTCGCTCGCATGCGAAACTGTACATCACTTCCAACCGGGCCTGAAGATCTTGGGTATACACATCAGACGATGAAGGCGCATCTGCAGGGTGACCAAACAAAAGAATATAAGGCAGGCGAAGACCTCAACCGAAGATCATCTGGGATGGAGAATAGCCGGTAGGACAACACTGCGATAGGCCAGTAAAAACAAATGTAACATCTTGTCGCAGTCCTTTTAGTTTCCGGAAACCACCAGCAAGAGGTTATTAAGGATGGTTCGATTAAACCTCCCTGCCATGTTTTCTAACTGGGGATATAAGTTGTCATTTGGGTTTTGTCGATGTCGAGTAACTTGCAGAGTTCTTTAATTACAGGATAGGTAAAATTTCTTCCTCGATCAGAATGTAACTGAAGAGGCACTCCGAATCTGGAAATCAAATGCTATATCATTACCTCTGCTACAGTGACAGTCTTGTGATCAGAATAGTATAGGCCACTTGGTGAATAATCAAAGACAAGCAGGATCTCTTTGATACCATCAGCAGTTCATGGCAAAGTTCGCGGCATGCCAGAGGCGATGCGTTCAAAAGAGGCTTCGACATTTTAACTTTGCAGATTCTTTCAGGTACGTTTTTCGGAACTTTCGGACACGCACAGGCATTGGAAGATTGGCACCAGTTTTACACGTCAGCCCTTGCTATACTTCACTAGAAGCACTCTTGAATTTTATGCAAAGTCTTCTTTATTCCAAAGTAGCGTCCTGTTGGACTGCTATGTAACTCTTTAAGGATGTTCGGGATCCGTGTTCTTGGAAGTAACAGCTAGCATCGAACTTTTGGTATAAGACACCGATTCGAATATAGAGCGAGTCCCAGAGAGCCCAATGTTATGTTTCTATAGGACTACTAATCAAAATGTCCTGGCAGGTAAGTTTTCTGTTTGAAGATGCCATTAAATCAATTATGAGTATAATGTCGCCGTCTGCCAACTGGTTCATCCTGACTTTGTCACTCCATGGATCTCAATCAGAGGATGTTCAATTCGTAACTTGACGTAAAACCGGATTAAGCAGCTCGTATTTCGCTTCGATACTAGAACAATATCGGCAGCTTTTTGGACAGGTTCTTCTAGACAGGGCATCGGCATTTCCATGCAGTAATCCCTTTCGATGACGGATAGTTATATCCTCAGAGGCTGAATGCACTTTATTGTTTTTAAAATGTGAGGAAAAATTGTATTTCCTTAGAAAGTCCAATCTGAGCATGCAAATGTCAGTAATATCTGCCACATATGCCGTGATGGTAGGCGGCACTCCTAAACGTGATGTTTACGCTTAACGTCTCCTCAGTTTCGAATTTATTACCAAATGCTGTCTGAAGGGCAACGGAGGATGGTGCCCAAATGAGTTTATCTTTAAATTGTTGAGCTAAATCTTTCCGAATTAGGGTAATATTCGCTCCTGTATCGATGGTTATAATTCAAGGAACGTCACTGATATGCCCATTGATGAATATCCCATAACTTCTGCCAGTCACTGCAGAAATAAAAAGCGCTTTAAAATGAGGCTTATCCTTATCGGACAAAGTCTGCTCCTCGAGATGGTCACTAATTTGTTTCCTGCGTCGTTTCTGGGGAATAGTCTTATTTTCTGTGCTCTGTGGTTTTCTGAAATTCCTCCGTAAGTGGCGTTCAACACCACAGTTTCGGAACCCTAAGGGTTGTTTATTTGTTATTCTTATTTCATCCCTATTCCATCGAAAAGGTGAGATGGGACAGCCTTTCAACATCCGTAACGAGGTTTTGGAGTGTTTTCGTGGGCTTCTGTTGACGGATTTTAATAAGCCTGTTGTAGTCTTTTAAACATTTGCCCCAAAGCGGAGTTCCAAAGCCCAGCATAAAGCTTCGAAGTCTAGTCTTTGGTTTTCGGGAATATTTTGAGGTTATCCTCCGCGTCTTCTCACAGAGATGAGGCGATATAACAGACCTTACCTTGGAAGGTCCGGACGCTAATGATGGCGGCTAATATTATATTTCACTCTATATTCAGAAAATTGTGTCTTGTGCACTTACCAGAAAGTCTTCCTATCATGTGCGTAGATTGAGAGAGGGACGAGAATGCATGATTAAAAAGGTTTAAATCCATCAAAATTGCTTCTTGCTGTCGCTATGCATTTTTTAGGACTTTAACTTCTTTGGCAAAAGCAGCTGAAACCCTGTATACAGTTTGTTGTTCGATTTGTTTTGGACGGCAGAAACTCTTTCTTCAGTTTCTAACTCAATTTTCAACTCAACCCTGTCAGTTTTGTCTTCCAAAGATTCACATTTGCTTTCTATTATAGCAGTAATTTCTCTTTTTATTTCCTCTTGATTTGCTTGATTTTTTTGAACTTATTTGACCCCCTCTTCCATCTTTTCTTGACCCGCATTTATATCTTTTTGGCCAGCTTTTATCTCTTCTTGGCCCACATGCATCGTGCTTTAACAGCTTTCATCGGTTTTTTTAATGGATTCTTGACCAGCTTCCATCTTTTCTCGGAATACAGGAAACGCAGTCACGATCTGTCTTAGTTGCACTTCCATCGCTCTGGTCACCAGCGTCTAACCCCGCTCCCGACATCAAAAAGTGTTGCGTGCTTACGGGTTCGTAATGGATTGAATGCCCACAGGTCCGATGATAGGTTAGTAAAATTTGTTTTCTATCAAATGAAACGCTTCAAAGTTCTGGAATTTCCTTCAGAAATACGCGTACAGCTATTAACAGTACTACAGAGTACAATCAGTAGTTGCACTTCATACTACTAAAAACGTTCGACCCAACGCAACGTAAAGTGCACCTAAAGAGAAAGCTAACCGTGAGATATCTCAGTTTCACTCTGAACTGACCGCTTGCAACAAAATTAACTAAACAACTGTGCGCAGTTGCTCTTCCTCAAGTTTTATGTAGTTTTCAACCCGTCGCCGATAATTTTCTAGTACTTTCTGCTTCTCGAAATTACCGGAAGGAAATACGAAGGTCGAATTACGGTTACATCTAACATAGTGGCCAATTACATTTACTCACTTACAGTTCCTATAACGGTGATACAGGAACCGGACCAAAATGGCGCCAAATGGTTGCCAAGTTTGGCAAATTTTGGCAGTTTCAAGCCGAATTTCGTAACAAAATAAGTCACGAATACCTTTGCCATCTTGGCGATATCTCGCCAAATTACCGAGATACCCATTTACTCAATATTGAACGGACTTTCCTATGTGTTCTTACATTTCCGTCATAGTTTGTCTTTTTCAGATTTTTCTTGTGCTACATTACGCAGAAAAATACAACAATTTCTCATACAATTGCAGTAAAATTATCTGCTTAATGTACAAAATACGTAACAATACAGAAACTTGAGAAGCTTGTAAAAATATGTTTTGTTTTAAATTCAGTGAGATGAACAAGAAGCATTCCTGACGCTTACAAATTGCGTGAGCACTTATGGGAAGAAACTCAAAATAGAAATTCAAAGGTAGAGCCAATAGTCAAAGGCCAACAGTCAAAGCCAATAGCCAATAGTCAAAGGCTATGAAGAGCAATTTAATCTCGAAGTTGGCTCGGAATTCACGGCCGTGATTTTAACTATAGTCAAGTAGCAACGCTGAAGGCAGGAACTCTTATCTAGAATAGCGAAAGTAGCAACCTGGCCTTCAAACAGCAGAACACACTCTGTGGTTCATTAGAGATTTAACGTTGCTCCGTAGTGCACACGATGGTTTTCAAAAAATTAACATTAGTTGTTGAACTTTGACCATATCTTAATAAATAACGCAGTCCGATCATTCGTGACAAAATGAGAAGGATCTCAACTCATTGTAAAATATGTTTCCTTCAAGTAGCTGAGAAAGACTACATAAGTGTAATATCCTCATATTTGTCAGATCAAATGTCATGTGCCCCTTCAAAATACCACGTAAGAGTTATCATTATGAGTTGTCTTATAGTCATGTATCCAAGTATTTTGAAACATGTCCAGTCACACTGAGCTCCATGAGCAGTTATATACTAACTATATATTTAATACCATGGCCATTCAAAAAGTACCAGGTGCCCTGAAATCTTATTTCCAATTGTCTAGTCTTATTTCCAATTGTCAGGTTTACCTGAAATATTTATCTTGGTGAAGCATGTTAGTCGAACTTCCTCGATCTTGGAATTAGCTTTTCTTGTAATAACTTGAATAAACTTTAACTTACCTATAAAGCAGAGGACATTAAGTTATAACGTCTCATAAGCGTTGCTATCATAAACTAAGCTTGATGTTAGAAGACTGTTTAGAGAATAATCAATAAGTCTTAATGTACGGCAAAGGGTGTATACAACCCTTTATTCAGTCAAATGAGTATCACAGGACAACAGCAACTCGTGCTTACAGAAACCAACACTTCTGCCTTAACTCAAAAGGTAATGAATAACTTAAAATTAAATGAAGATATGATATTGCTAACAGTTTCCCAGAATAAATCGTCCAAGCTGACTCTGACTCGAAAAATCGGAGTAAACAAACCTCAAAGCTACAGAAATCTAATAGCTAGAAATTATATGATATCAAAGTGGCCTTCAGTCAGGCAGAACAGGCTGTGATTTCACCTTCCAAAACCTTTCCTAAAATACTGCCTCCTTTCTACCTCATTTGAATCCGCGTGTGCTATGCAATTTTAATTCTGGTAAGAAAGTGTGGGTTCAATAGAATAGCGATAGAAAAATCGCTTAAACAAAATGCAACTGTTAAGTAAATTAAGTAAATCCCCTCAAAAGAATCTAAAAAACATTAATAATTAATTATCCTCTTTACAACCCATGAATCATAAAAATAACCACAAAAATCATGTATTTTATGCATTTATAACATGTATAAAACGTATGATTTAAAACTTTCATATTAAATGCTTCTACATGGTTTCATAAATTTTTGTAGAACGTTTTGAGATTCAAAAAACGTAATAGTAGAGCATGTAAGGTATTTCTCCCTTCTTGGCATGCCTTCGTGGTGCGGTTTTCTGCGCGCCCCGCCCGCAGAAAAGAGGAAAAGAGTTCCAGAGGTCCGTATTTCGATTCTCGGCGAAGGCATTGCTAATTTTTCATCTTTCCTGCTTCCAAATTACCTTATGTCTCTACAGTGGAACCCGAACTAAAAGGGTTATGGATGATGATTCTCTTTACCCAATATTTGACGATTGGGTCCCCTAAAAAAAACCCTGTCGCCCTCTAAAAGGGGGAGCATATAAGGTATTTTTTCCACCTTCTTGGCATGCCTTCGTAGTGTGGTGGTCTGCACGCTGGGCTCGTATTCCAGAGGTCCAGATTCCCGACGAAGACTTTGCTAATTTTTCATCTTTCCTGCTTCCAAATTACGTAACTCTAAAAGTTTAATAAACCAAAAGATAAATATGTTGAACTTTAATTTTTTACTGATAAATTTTTAAGTTCTTTCGAAATTATTGCAGCCTATTAAGAAGCTTGAGGATATATTTATGCAAAACCTCACAAATTTAACTCATGCATCTTAGAGTACAGCAATTTAAATTAATTCCTTACGCGCTTTTACGGCTTCTGATATCGTGTGATAACTTATGTTGGAAGTTCTATTGCCATTAAAATGACGACATTCCGTGGTCATTAAAAGGAGTCATTTCGTTTTGCAGAATGCGTTAAAAATTCTCTTATCACGCAGTGTATGACAGAGCTCCAGAAGGGTACTTAAGAACAGAAATTTATGTCCCATTCTTCTTAGAATTTATTTTTTTTTATATATATATAAAGTTGTTCCTATAGTTCCCAGAATTCATGGGCGATTAATTTGAGAATAAAAAGCCTTCAAGAGAGAAGACGCTTAATCGAAGATTAATGTTGTAGTATGAAACTAAGTAGAAGGAGGGAGAACAATATGGATGTGTTATCTCATTAATTAGAATTACATTTTAAGTCCTCGTAGACCAAACATTCTCTAATGGGGCAAATCCCGTATAGAAAGAATTTTTAGGACGTTAACTCACTCGTAAAAAAGCGAAACGTAGGATAGACATTTTGCGTTTGAAAGCTAAATATTACCTGGGTACCATTGGTGCTAAAATTAACTGAGTCGATTGCAGCAGCAGGTTGTAAATTAAAACAGTTGGATGTTTATTTATTTTACAGTGAATTATAAGGAGGCTTATATTTATGCTTCTTTGGGGATAAATTTATATAACATAAGATTACTAATATGCATATTTATTTTGCTAGAATTCAGTACTGAAATACTTTCTGAGATTCCAACGAATTGCTCTAAAGCACTGGCAAATAATTTTCAGCAGTATCAATATACGACTCGTGCTTTTGGAAATATTGAAAACAAACTGGTTATGTGAATAAGAATGTTATCAAAAATTAATTTACATTTTATGTGTCTTATAAAATTCCTTTAATAATTTATGAATGATCTACGATAACTAATAGTTTTGTTCACCTTCATAAATTGGATCACCAATGCCATCAAAGAAAGTTCAACAATTGTTCGCAATAAATTGAGGTGCTATCGACCTATTTTTGGGGATAGTTTGTTTAAGGCATGCTGCATTTTTAACGTTCATAGCAGTGTACTAAAGGAAGTTCATAGAAGTGTACTGAAGCAAGTTCATAGCAAAGTACACATCTCAATGAATAATAATATCGATTATGATTTTTGAATTGTTTGATACATACGTATTCTGAATCAAAAACGTAGCATTATCTCCCAACATAAACAGTTCAAATGATTCAGTCAGTTGTTTTATTAGTAGAATGTAGTTCCAAAATTTACTTATTTTACGATGTGTTCCTAAAATTACATATAGAATTGATCTAGTCAATCATGGCAAAATACCTGAAAACAATCAATGTTAGATGAGGAATGTTTTTACAGAAGCCTGTCTAACGGAAGGTTTTATCTATTTGCGTTACGCAAAGGCCGAGCGGTAAAGTCGCTAAACATTGGTAGTTCGGCCCTGGGTTCAAATCCCGGCGAACGAGATGGCCGCATGCGAGTTGTCGTGGTTTTCCTCATATGAAACGTGTATAACAGCCAGTTTTCTTTAAGAAGTCCTCCACGAAGGCATCCCTCTCCTTGAGCAGATAGTTCTGGAGTACTTTGCCATAACTAAATAAACTAAAACGTTACACGTTGAGAAAAACCAGGTAACTCCAAGCAACCAACCTAGCTGAACTGTAGAGAAATTGAACTGAAGAACGCCATCAGTATATATTAAATTTAGCCACTTGGGTACTGCGGTTCCTTTAACTTCATTGCATTTTTTTGTCAGGTCAGACAGTTTCATTTCAGTAAGATTTTAATGATAAGTATTGATTTATTTGTTTGTTTAAATTGCTTATGGACCCTGAGGTCTGCCAATTTAAAGATACTTTGTTTCTCTTGCAGGATTAAAAAACTTATTATGTAAATTTTAATTTTGTCCGTTAACTAAACTATTTTACTCTAGCATTTACAGCTTAATTTTAGGTTAAGGAAATGAACATTTGCAGTATTCAAATAATAATAGGTTAAATTCTTATTAAAATACTACTTAAAAATTAGCAAATGAATTATTTACAAGCGCTACTTTTGAAATCAAATATATAAATTAATGTTTTATAAGCATAGGAATATTTAAATTCCCAACCTTACGACGCCCAATTGAGTTTAATTGCCTCGCGTAATGCTTTATAATCTCCTTGTTCTTCTCACTTTCCACAATGAGTGTCTTATTTTGAGTTCTATATTACCATAAAAACTGAATTATGAACGTGGACGAAGAGAGACGAATTCTAAAATATGGTATAAATAGCGGAATAACAAAAATAAAACAAAAGACTCCGAATGCCGTCAAGCGCAATATTTGAAGAAAGAGAAATATGAGTGCCTTCATTTGCATAAAATCGCAGTTAAGCACGCATAACGTTAGCATAAAATAAGTGATAAGACACCACAGTAGGGCAGCGTAATAAATTACGATGCGAAAATTATTCAGGTTATATATTATTTTACTTAAATCCATTTAAAGTTAAAAAAGTTTCAGAGTTTCAGGCAGACACAAAATAAGAATTCCATCATCTGAATCGAGGATAGTCGTGTTTAAATAGTGCGTTTTGATATGTGACACACATGCACTTTATCTCCTGCTAAAAATATAGGGGTTTAGAAGATAAAATAATGCAGAGTTAAAGACTGCAGCTTTAGTGATACTCACACCTGCTTGCAAAACATTATTCATTAGAACTTCGCTATGCAGTTGTAATATTAATGCATTTTCCTGTTATACCAAACAGGTAATGCTTCAGTTATAATTTCTCATAATAGACCAAACTGCAAACATATAAGATCTTCTCCTCTAATGAGAGTATTCTAGATATAATTATATATTCAGGAAAATATGTTTAATTACATTTTATATTATATTATTTCGTAACAGTTTACAAGGATAATTTCCTCAGCCAATTTCGCACACACGTAAGAAGAAAAATTCTAAGTTAACAAAAGACATGTGGAGTACCAGGTAATTTTCAAATTTTTCCGGCATAAAAATGAAATTGAAATTACCTTTAAATCATTAACAATTATTAAGCAACTGTTATTCATTTTGCTTAATCTGTGCTACGCTTTAATGTTGCATTTAAACATTCTTTGCGAATTTAAAAGCGAAACTAACCGTGAATGCGTTTATTGAGCTATTTAGCTTTCTAAAATAATTCGTTGATCCATTTTATTTTCTGACATAATAACAAAATTTTATTAAATGCGTCATCTAAGAAGCATTGTAATTTTATGACTTTGCCTTTGTATACAAAGAAAGGTTCCTAAATTTATCCTTTTAAGACAAACTGGTTTGAAAATATGACTTAGGTGAAATGGATATTGGCAACTATGTCAAAAATCGTTCCCCAAGTAGCACGGCAACGTCGTAACGACGTTGCTAACTGGTCCGAGAGGTTGCAAAGTGGTCGTGGTAACTTTTACGACGTCTTTACAACGTTGCAAAGACGCCAAATATTTGCCGTTGCATCTTGGCAATTTGCCGACGTCCCTGAAACGTCATGATATGACTGCTTTTAGACGTAGTCGCTTTAGCATCTTTTTCATAGTTCATCAGAGTTACTTTTAGAATGAAAAAGAGACTACATCTGCCCTTTCAAGAATCTTAAGTCCGCATAAGATTTATTTTGTAATGTTTCATTACTATATTTCATCTAAATATAGTAATCTAAGGTAGATTCATCTAATGAAATATAAATTTAATGAAATATAATTTTTTATAAATATTAATAGCAAAATATTTAAAAATGGAACAAATATATATAGTAAGTTATTAAGTTATGCATTTTATATATTTAAAAAAAATCGTATTTTCGAAATCAATGCAAATCACATGTTAGCAATTATTTTACTGCTGAAATATGACTTTATTTATTATTTTTGAAGTAAGGACGAATTTATTTGAATTAATATGCTGACATAATATGAAACATTTTTACCGCATACAGAGAAAAGTACAATTTTCGCGAAGATATGAATGTGCGTGAAGATATATTCACGATTATAAATGGGGCGAATTTAAGAATTCCGAGAAAACGTCCAATGTTAAAAGACGTTGCATTTCCATCCATATTTAACGGCTGTCTAAAATATCTGACGGAAAATTAATGGAAAAAGAGAAAGAAATATCAACACTTTTAATGGAAAACGAAAACATTAATGGCTTTGATATTTATTAGTAGTTTACTAATAAATGTTGACATCAAAATTAGAGAAACTGTGAACAAAAATAGGAAATTCATTACCTATAAAAGTTCTGATGAACTGTTTGTTACGTTTTTGTCCATCTCCATGCATTTAAAAACGCTTGGTTTAATCCTAGTATACGGTACACTCGGGATTTGGCGATATTGGCATTACAAATGTTTTAGCGAGCCCGATAAATATTTTTTGTAAATATAAAATTGTGAATATTGTTCGTAATTCTATTCAGTTGAAATAATTCTTCTTAGACATTTAAAAAAGATTCTATTAAATTATCAGAAGAACCGTCGAAAGGTTTGATGCAAACGTATAACTCGCTGAAAAGTTGCACTGAAACGCTGTTCGACCGATTGACATTCCATGCATATAATTTACTAGATGATTATATGAACATCTGAGGTCGAGGCTTGCGCGCTTTGTATAGTTGCCAAATTCGAAAGGTCAGTTAACGGCGCAATAATTTCAGACTCCATCTTATTTTCAGGAATGTTTTCTTCACGGTTTTGCAATTCACCGTCGGAATTAAGTACTGGAAAGTTTCAATACAGAAAGAGAACGATGCACAATATAGGGATGGCAGTTTATTTTGAATTGAGGAGAAATTTTCGCGGTAATGCCGAATTTGTGCTTCTTTTGTTTGTGAATATCTGCTCTACAAGGCCACACCAAAATTTTGAATTTTGGATGCATCGGTTAAAGAAAATATCGGATGCAGCTTGCTAAAATCGTCCATATACGGTGAAATAGTGTCCTCTTTTGGTGTTTTATGTTTTAAAAGTGATTAAAATTACATGGTGTTTTTTTTTCAATCTTCAGTGGCCCCCAACGGTGCAATATTTGGATACACGGATTAGCGATTCGGTTGTAACGTCGTAAGTGCTATATCGTATATCATTCATATTAATCAATTATTGTGTTCGTGCTCAGAATTATATCATATAAAACCAAAAACAACATACAACGTTAAGGCATTTTCTGATTTTTCTGAAAATGCAATGCATGCAGAAGCAACAATAATTCAAGCTGTTATGGTATGTTCATGAGTTTCAAAATAGAAAGAAATTATTGGACTGGTACTTAATATAACTGCTGAAGATGAATTAGACATACGTAATAATACACTGGTTATCATAAATTAAGGCAAAATCACAAAAATAGCGATAACTCAAAAATAAGCCAAACCGTGTAAAATTTGAATATGTTGCCAAGTAAGAGTAGCTGAGTAAAACTCCAATATGCAAATTAGTGGCGCTGCACTCGGAATACGTCATCTGCGAGGAGCATAAAAGTCCATGTTTGAGAGCAAGCCCACATATTTCACTGTGATAGTAACATCAGAAATCTGAGATAGCCAATTCGTAACAACGATCTCCTGCATCATTTGCCTGCAGAACTACAATAGAAAGGCATTGGGGGACTAAAGGCAGACAAAGTCAAACAAAAGTGGCCAGATGACTAAATGTGAGCCCTTCTGTGGACTTTGGAGGCAATTTAAAATCACAGATTTGGCACCTAGGAGGTTCAGCCAAGGAGGGCCAACTGCTACGACGAACGCCGATGACCGATATTTGACATTATATGCACTCAGGAATAGAACTGCTACTCCGACTCTTCTTAGATCCTCCCTTGCTGCAGCCACCGGAAGGTTGGTGTCAAAGTCAACTGTGCATAGAAGGCTTCACGAAGGTGGTCTGTATGCGAAGCGAACAACCATTTGCTTGCCGCTCACGTCACGCCATAGGAGGGACCGTTTGCAGTGGGCACGACAACATGTCCACTGGACGCCTGAGCAATGGAGGGATGTTCTCTTTACGGATGAGTCCAGGTTTAGTCTAGAACGCCTGTGTTTGGGGGTGGCATCTCTTTGGGTGGACGCACAGACCTCCATTCTTTTCCAAAGAGAACCGTGAATGCTCATGTTTATAGAGTTGACATCTTTGATGCTTATGTGCGCCCATATGCCGGGGCAATAGGTGATGCTTTCCTGTTGCAGGACAAGAATGCAAGACCACACAGGGCTCGCATCGTATATGCTTATCTTCAACAGGAAACAATTATGCGCATGGAGTGGCCAGCTCGATCCCCGGACTTCAATCCCATCGAGCACGTTTGGGATGTTTTAGGGATACGTCTAGCTGCTCTTAATCCGCCCCCCTTAGACCCTTGCCGCGCTTGCAACTGCTTTGCAAGAGCAATGAAGGCCCACCAGCGGCCGAGCGGTAAAGTCGCTGAACACTGGTAGTTCGGTCCGAGGTTCGAGTCCCGCGAACGGGCTGGCTGCATGGGCGTTTTCGTGGTTTTCCCCATGTGTAACGTGTATACGAGCCAGTTTCCCTTAGAAAGTCCTCCACGAAGGCATCCCTCCCCTTAGACAGATAGCCCTCGAGGCTTTGCCATAATCACACACACACGCAAGAGCAATGGCTCTCGCTTGCTATAGAACTGATAGACCGCATAATTGAAAGTTTCACACATCGCTGAATGTGCTGTATTTCTTCTAGAGGCGATTATATTCCATATTGAAGGTACGTTTACTATAGCAAACTGGCATCTTTGATTTGTTCATTTTATACTTGTGCTAATTTCTATACTACCATAATTGTCTGGTAATTTCTTTTTATGTTATTTGATACCTTACTATGTGTTGTATATTGTGGGTAAGTTTCATAAAATTCTACATGTAACTTTTTCAGTAATCGTGATTTTGCGATTTTTCCTCAATTTATGATAAACAGTGCATATTAGAAAAATACAAGGAATACATTAAAATTAATAACAATGGGCATTGTATATTATGTTGTCTTTTGTACAATATGCAGAAATGTTTAATGATTTTAAAGTGTATGAAATGTATGATTTAAAAAATAGTGTTAAGGAAAGATTAGCATTACTATGAAATATTGTAATTTATAATTATGTGAAATTTAATTGTGTAATATTAAAAAACACTAAATATTTTTTATTTATTGCAAATTGCAGTTTTATTACTTTTCGTTTGGTATCTAGTCTTCCAAACACTGTGTAATTCGCGTGTTTTTAAATATTGCCGTAATGTATGTTTATTAGATTATCTCAATAAATGAATGTTGAAAATTGGGTTTTATTTTTTATTAAATTTAAGTATATTCTATTTTCTTCGCTTACTTTTTATGTGCTTGTGATAACAAAGAAATTCATAATAAATAGAAACAAAAAGTTTCATCGTGTGCTATTTAACGTATTTAGATTACTATCGTATACTATATTATTTAAATTATTTCTGTACAGTAACAAATCGAAATGATATTAATTATATAAAGTGCATGAAATAAACATTGTAATCTACAACTATTCTAAAATGTAGAAACTAAAAGTAAGTAAATACATTAACATATGATCGAAAGAAATGGTGTTAAAGACATCAGCATTATTAGTAAATACTGCAATCCATAATTATTGCACTTTTAATTGCGTACTATTTATAAAAGATGTATAATTTTTTATTAATTGGAAATTTTAGTTCTGTTACCTTCCTTCTGCTTATTTATACTTTCAAACACTGATCGTTCATGTTTTTTCTTAAATAGTGCTGTCATGTATGTTGTCTATTAGATTATTATTTTATTTTAGATATGAATATGGGAAGTTTTTTGTTTGGTTATTTAGATTTACATATATTTTTGTATGAAATACTTTTGATCACATTTATTAACTACTTTATACAGTGTTTCATTTGGATATCTTGGAGATACAGAAGTTAATGATTATATCTTTTACTATAAAAAGCGAATAAATTTATACTGGAATTCAGGTAAAATACTGATTATGCTACCTTAAAAACCATTTCCTAATTTATCATGACGGGATCAATTTTCATTGTCTCTGAGATTTATCAGAAATAAATGTGATAATGCTGTTATAATCACAAACGCTCTTTTTTTACCCATGTGTAACGTGTATACGAGCCAGTTTCCCTTAGAAAGTCCTCCACGAAGGGCTCCCTCCTCTTAGGCAGATAGCCCTAATGTGCTTTGCCATAATTAAATACACACACACCAATTATTTACGTCTGATTGAGTTTTGTTTCCTTAAAACCTCCAATAATGTTATATATTAAAATAACCACTTTCATAATTATTCTCACTTACATACTAAAGGATTGAGGGAAAAAAATGATGAAATTTTAAATAATCGTGACTTGGCATTTAAGTTATTTAAAAAATATAGTTTAAAGTACTGAAAATAATTAATGCTATTATTAATTATGCATATTTATTCTAAAGAGAAAAAATATATTATCTTCTGGTTTTCAGGAAATGATAAACTATTTAAAATTTAGATAAATATAAGTAATACAAAATTTTAAAATAGAAGAAAAATATATTAATTATTAAGCGTAAATTTCTTCATAAATCAATATGTAACACAAGGACATAATAACGACATTTTCACAACTGTTACCAAGAGGTGGAATTTGGCAAACATTTAGGCGTTTTTAAGACGTTATGATACGATGCTTTCACAACCAAAATATCACCTGCAAAAGACGCAATAACGACGTCTATGCGACAAAAACCTCATCTACGTTGCAAAACAGTGGATGTTCGCGGATATCTAGGCGTCTTAAAGACGACATATTGCAACGTTTTTGCAAAGGCATCTTCGAAGAGTTTGTAACGTCGTTACGACGTTGCTGTGCTTCTGGGGTCATGTCAGCATATGTACTCTACTCTAGCACACATGTCAGTTTCATCAAGATGCTGATTTTTAGTTAACACCTTGATGAAAAATGCCATTTATTTCCTCTAATATTGTACATATGCTGCTTACAATAAAACATTTAGCTTTTATTCAAATACACTCGAGCACACTTGAAAATTGACACGAAATTTAAGCATATTTCAATATAAAAAGCATAAAGATTAAAATAATTATAATCAACAGAATAATTTTTAAGCAATTTTTATACCCCCCCCAAAAAAAAATATAAAATGACACTAGAAATACTAGTTATTTTGTAAAACATTCCGAACTCTGAAAAATATCATGTTTTGTAAAGAATACCGGAAGGTACCTAAAGGTGCCTTACTACCTGAAAATATATAAAATTAAAGATGAGGTTATAGTAAATGCAAGTACTCCATATAAAGATAAAAAATATGATGATTTTAAACCCGGGCAAAACGTCGAGGTTAAAAGGGATAAATGCTGACACTAAAAATATCAGAATATTACTTATTTTGTAAAACATTCAGAACTCATATAAAAATATATTTTGTAAAGAACATTATATTTGAAATCACATATAATATCAAGGTAAATGAACACTACGAATCAGGTTTCTAAACTGCCAAGTTTATTCACGTCTAACACACATTCAACTGGCGGTACCAGATCCAAGAACAAGAAGTATAATGAAAAATTTACGCCCTCTTTGGCGATTAAAATATATTTCCACATAAAGTTTCTTACACACTGGGCCCGGCTGAACTGTAGTTCAGAACAATAAAGATTATCAGTGACATGAACATTTTCAAGAATTATTATGCATTTCAATACAAATTCAAGTTTTTGTAATCAAGAAATGTCGCATAAATATTAAGAACATGTAAAACTTACCATATGTTTCAAGAATATCAAGTAAATTTTCAAATAAATTTCATCAAGAATTATTTTCATAACATTCCTATTCAAGGATCAGGATTTAAATCAAGAATTTATATAACTCAAAATAATATTAAACAAATGATTTCAAAATCAAGATTATCATAATTCAACTAAAATACTAGAATTATTACAAGAAACCTGTCTTTTTTTTTTTCAGAATTAAATTAAAATTTTAAATACATTTCTACAACCTTAAAATTTTCTAATATATACATTTCTTTAAATATACAGTACTTTAAATATTAAGCATAGATACAACATTAGTAGCATTAAGATTACATTTTCAGTAAGAAATACAAGCAATATTAGTACTCTTAGCACTCTAAATTTAGATAGAGGTAATGGTGCTATGACTTGTCGCATCAGTTGGGAATTATAAGCCTGGCACAGTACACAGTTTCTTATAACAAGTTTCCCATTTTGTCTGGATCTAATCATCCAGTATTTTTCACGGAAGAACATCACAGTACTAGCTACACCTGTATGAAGAACTCGTTCATGTGCATCACGTACCAGAAGATCTATAAAAGGAGTTTTTGAAGGAATAATTATAGGATGCTTTTCATGAAAACTTAAAGTTGATTTTTGTAGTCTTCCTCCTACTAACAAAACTCTTTCCTCACTTAGAAAAGGATTTAGTTCATAAATGTTTGAGTTTTTTTAAATCAACTGTCCAGACTTTAAACTATTAATTTTATCAGAAAAATGTTCATATTGAACTTCTTTTATCAAATATAATTCTGCGGCAAAGAGATCTTCTGCTATCAAGGGTCCTGTTTTTTTGGTCAGTTTTATTTTTCAGATTGTGAATAAATCTAAATATCCATGCAGTTACTCTAATAGCTATAATTAATTTACTATAATTTTCAAGATTCAACAGAGAATTAGATTTTTCTGCAATAGACGGCAGTATTGTGGTATTATTTATACACCTTTTCCGCTCTAATTCAGCATCAAAAAACTCCATTGTTACGATAAATTTACTAGGCCAAGCACTCACTGATTCAACTAACCAGTCTAGCCCAGTCTTGAAGACAACAAATATTCGGCTGAACATCCTCGAGATAAAATGTCCGCTGGATTGGACTTCCCATTACAATGTCTCCAGTTATTTGGGCAAGTTAATGATTGTATTTCAGATACTCGATTTTTTACAAACCTTTTCCATCGTTCAGGAGCACTATGAATACAGTGAACCACTATCATACTATCAGTCCACAGACAAATATTTTCTTCATGAATTCAAAACAGCTCTTTTAAGTGTTTAGCAAGTCTTGCCGATGTTAATGCTCCTAGCAACTCTAACCTTGGAAGTGTGAGTTTTTGTTTTATTGGCGCAATTATAGATTTTGCCATAATGAATGCTACCTGTCCTTCTTCAACTGGTCTAAAATATGCAACTGAACCATACGCTTTAATAGATGCATCACAAAATAAATGAAGTTCGATATCTTTATTTTGGTTTAATTTGCCGGGGAAATATTCTCGAGAAATTTCAAATTTCTTTAACTTTTCAATTTCAGCGCTCCACTCGGACCACAACTGCTTACATTCAGTTGGAACGTCGTCGTCAAATTCTAAACCCAACTGCCAAAGGTTTTGCATTACCATTTTGCACGTAATACAAATAGCGCCAAGAAACCTACTGGATCGAAAATAGTAGCAGTCACCTTTAATATATATCTTTTTGTGGTTTTTCTACAACTATTTAATGTTTCGCACAAGTTGTCTATGTTCAAGCAAATTACATCTTTACTCGTACACCAGTTAAGCCCTAATACTTTTAAAGAACTATTTAGTTCATTTTCTGATTTAATTATTTCACAATCATCCCAGTTTTTTTAGTTTCTCGGAATTTGTATTAAACTGACGCAAATTCATTCCGGCATCTTTAAGCACGCAATAGGCTCCAGTACTTAACCTAAAAGCCTGTTCCACAGAATCTGCACCATAGAAAACATCATCTACGTAGATCGAACAGTTCAACATCTCAAAAATATCTGGATTTTCTAACTCTATTTTTTTATATGCTTTTTATAGTGCACGCCAGAATGAAAGGGCTATATGACACACCGAAAGGAACGCGAGTCATTCTATAATGTTTCAAATTGTAATTATTATCAAAGTATAAAAACCGTAGTACATCTCTATCAATTTCAGAGATTCCAATCTGGAGAAAGGCCTTTTCAATGTCTGCTGAGAACGCATGTTTGTATTGTCTGAACCGCAATATCAAGTTCAAAACAGAAGGATTCAAATTTGGGCCAGGCATGAAACAATTGTTCAGAGATACCCCATTACACTTCGAAGATGAGTCAAACACGATACGGACTTTAGTTTTTTGATATATTTTTTCTTACAACTGGAGAATGTGGCATGTAATACATTTTACTACTATCACAACTTTCAATTTCGCACTTTTCAATTATTTCATTTTTTAACTGTTCATTTATTATGCTATCATAATTCGCCCTAAGCCATTCATCACTTTTTAGTTTATTAACTAAAGATACTAGATGTCGCTTGGCATTTTCTAAATTATTACCCAAGTTTGCATGATGTGATTTCCATAACAAACGAGCTACATATCTACCATTAGTAAAATACAATTCTTTTTCAAATTTCTCAATGACTGATTTATCGTCAGGATTCTCGTTCTCCTCTAAACCCAAGTGGTCCAAAGTCCAAAATCTTCGCAAACAGTCATTAACTGAATTATTATCTTCTTTCAAGTAATGAGAAGCACCAGTTGTAAAAATACAGGCACTAGACTGATCACCTTCTAAAGATCCAACTAAGGACCAACCAAATATAAAGACACTGCAAATAATTTATTACTTACTCTTTTCTTTTCGCCTGTTTGTACTTCCCAACATGAATCAGATCCTAACAGTATTTTTATTTCAGCTGCTTCACCATTATCGGCTAATTTTAGATTTTCTGATTTTAATATTTCTAAAATGTTTTTGGAGAGAATTTTTATGATCGCTCCAGAAATTTTATCTGTAACAAGAGCTTCAACAGTGATTGAGTCATTAGGGCAAATTACCCTTTTTAGGGTAATTTGAACAACATTATATTCCATTAGTCTACCCTGGATGTACCCAAATGAATAAATATATAACTTTTCTTTCTTTAAACTCCTTAATTTTAGTTCTTTAGCCAAATCAGATCTAATAAATGACCTCTGTGATCCACCATCAATTAAGATTTTTACTATTTGACTTCTAGTATTATCTGTATCTGAATCGTAAACAGTGCAAGTTTGTAAATATATACCTTTATCAGCAGTTTCAAAAACAGTCCTAGAGTTAAACGACAGGGATGCAACTACATTCTGCTTAGAATCTGATACTGTAACTACTTTCTGTTTAACATCTGAAACTGCTTCCACTTCAGGAAGAATATTTTTACAAAATAGCTTATTATGATTTAAACCATTACACAACTCACAAGGTTGAAGTTTCATTTTACATCTGGAAAATACATGACCTCTCTTAAAACATTTGTAACAATGTCCATGGTATTTTAATATCGCTCTTTTTTGCTCATTAGTTTTCTCACATTTTCGTACATCATGTGTATTTTGATTACAATAAAAACAATACGGCTTAGTCACTGTAGCTAACGCCGAAGCAGTAGGAACGCTTGCCCCTTTTAAGTAATTATTTTTATTCTGCTTTGTGTCTTTTTTTTTTTTGAGTTTATTATTAAATTAGAAGCTTTCCGACTCTCAACTTCCAATCTAATAAATTCGAGAAGTTCTGTTAGGCTATATTGCAGTTCAGTGTTTCTTTTTATATTAAATTCCAGATTCATATCGTATGGCAAAAGCTTTAAAATAACAGGTCCTAAAAGTGTTCCATAAGCTTCCGACACAATACCTAATGAATTTAAGCTTCTTATATTGATTTCACAGGCATCGTATAGTGTTCTTAGTGCTTTCACATTGGACGAACTTCTAAACCGGTTCAAGATTCAAGAGTTTATTCATGTGCGAAGATATTACCAAATCTGTTCGTCCAAATCTTTCTTTAATTAAACTTATATAAGCGTCATAATTATCATTAGATAGTTCAAACCCGGATACTGCACTTAAAGCAGGTCCTGCGAGTAAGGATTTAAGATAGGTAAACTTCTCGACCTTTGTTAACTCATTATTATTACCAAAAGCATTTTCAAAGGAATTATAAAATTTCAAAAATAAACTAGGATCACCATAATATTTAGGAATTGAAATTTTAGGTAACCGAATATTAGTTTTGTTTTCGACCTTTACGGCAGCAGTACGGTTACCAGGCGATTCACTTTCAATGCTCACTATCTGAGAATTTAAATTTTCTCTTTAGCCCTAAAAATACATAAACTCATTTTTTCATCATACTCTAACACAGTATTACATTCTTTCTCAATTTCAGACTCATCCCCTTTAAAACATTCCAATATTTTTTCATTAATTTCTTTCAACGCAGACTGTTTAGAAGTAAGTAAAAACACATTTTCTTCTACCATATTCTTATCCCAAATGTCTTTTTTTAATTTCAGGTTCTAGTACATTTACTATTTTAGAAATAGCTTGTCTCATGACTTTTCTGGTAGATTTCAATTTAATAATATCGTCTGCCATAATAACAACAAAAGTAATTTTATTCTCTTACCTGGTGCAGGCTTCAAATGGTATAATCCAAATTTAAGAACTCACTTTCCTGGTGAAACACATTCAAAAGTATTCTGAACGTTAATCTTTCCACGTTCAGTGTAAAGGAATAAATTTTTACTAACACGAAAAACACCGCATCGCATTCTAAATAAAAAAAAAAAAAAAAAAAAAAAAAAATTGTTCGTGCGCAACTGTTGGGCGCCAAAAAATATAAAATATTATATTAACTGCCAAGAATTTCAAGTTATCCTGGTTCAAAAAACGCTAATTCAAATCACACATAATATCAAGGTAAATGAACACTACGAATCAGGTTTCTAAACTGCCAAGTTTATTCACGTCTAACACACATTCAACTGGCGGTACCATATCCAAGAACAAGACATCATGAAAAATTTACGCCCTCTTTGGCGATTAAAATATATTTTCACATAAAATTTCTTACAGGGCCTACTTGTAATACATTTTCCTTTTTTTTAATTTTATCAACTTAATAATAATTTGTTTCTTTTATTATATAATCATCCTTCTAAAAGCAGAATGAGAATATCTACTTAGGAATTAGAACAATAGATGGAAGCACAAGAACAGTTAAACATGTAAAATTATGAATAATATGTTTGATTTCTTAGGATATAAAATTCTGAAAGTTGATACTAAAATTTAGGCTCATTTTAATATAAAAAGCCTAAAAATGACACAAAAAGATTAAAATAAAAAATTAAATACTCATAGAGACAGAACAACTTTTAAACATTTTTTAGGAATCATTTCGACCAACAAGACGGCAGCGCACGTTAAAGATTGCAATGTTAGGTTCATTTGTATAAAAATGCATTTTTCGACTCGGTCCGAATAACACTCGCGGCAAGTGTGTGTGTTATTATGGTAAAGCCTCGAGGGCTATCTGCCTAACGGGAGGGATGCCTTCGTGGAGGACTTTCTAAGGGATCTTGTTTTCTTGGATTATTAATTTCTGGCAAAGCACACGAGGGCTATCTGCCTAAAGGGAGGGATGCCTTCGTGGAGGACTTTCTAAGGGAAACTGACTCGTATACACGTCACACATGGGGAAAACCACGAAAACGCCCATGCTGCCAACCCGTTCGCGGGATTCGAACCTCGGACCGAACTACCACTGTTCAGCGTCTTTACCGCTCGGACGCTGGTGGGCCACTTGCGGCAAAACAAAATACAATAGATTCAGAGGTCGATGGTTTCCAAACTCGCTGAAGTAGCTTAGTGATGATTGCAGTTGACGAAATAAAGGATCCAAAGGATAAAAGAAGAAATACGGACCTCCCTCCCCCCCAAAACGAAGTAAGATTATACCTGGCGGTGGGTGTCAATGCCCGCATATGTATATAATAAATTAAAAAGTTAAGCCCACCGACGAACGTCATTTTGCTGATTTTTAATCCAATTTTCATTTTAAAAGATGAAGAAAATGAACCAGTTACTTCATATTTTTGCTTTTATTTGGAACATTTATTGTTATTTCCAGTATTCCATTTATTGTTATTTACAGCTGATTTATGATTAATTTTACATATTTTATGAATATTTTCAACATTTTTTAAAGATGATAATAAATTTTAGAAATGCAGTTTTTGTATACAAAAGGTACAGTATCGTAATTATCTAAAATTCTTCTTTTATCAAAATTTAATGTATGTATTTTGCTCATTTGTTTACTTTCATAGTTCTGTCTATTTGAATTTGAAATTGATTAATCTTTATTACTTTGCAATTATAGTTTCACCTGTTATTTTTTTCTTTCTTCAAAATCGAGTTTCGTTTGCCTTTCATGATATGTTTTACATCCTTTTACTTTTCCTTTCCATAATTAGCCCACCAGCGGCCGAGCAGTAAAGACGTTGAACACTGGTAGTTCGGTCCCAGGTTCGAGTCCCGCGAACGGGCTGGCTGCATGGGCGTTTTCGTGGTTTTACCCATGTGTAACGTGTATACGAGCCAGTTTCCATTAGAACGTCCTCCACGAAGGCATCCCTCCCTTTAGGCAGATAGCCCTCGTGCGCTTTGCCATAATTAAATAATCCAATCCAATGCCACACCAAGAAGGAATGGTCAGAAAGTGATAAAATTTGGAAAATAGACAGAGACAGCAAGCAGCAATAAGTGATCTTTATTTCAAAATGATTAGTCAGAATACAGAGCGAGAACAGCGTAGACTCAGTAGGATAAGTGATAAGTGACGGTGGACATGGGTACTGTCGCTTTGCCATAGAGATTAATCAGTACAGCACCATGTCCTCCCTTATCTAGAGTTGGCTAGAGAGGAGCCTCACGCGTGCCTCGCACCGAGCGCCCAGACGCAACACTGGATCCATCCCAGGAGCAGTTCAACGAAATATAGTGATTTATAAAATAGCAAGTGAGATTTATAAAGTTTAAAATGAAAGCAACAAATCAAATGTTATTATTGCAAGAGCACACGATGAAACAAGGTACAAGAATGCGTATATTGACACCAACAGAAATGAGATTAGTATGTTAATTCGTACAATTAAATAAATGGCTAACCTAAATAATTCCAATGACACTTATGAAACGCTTGCGTTCATAAGTTTCAAGAATGCGTTCTGCTCAATGATAATTATAGATTATTTAAAGTTAATGCTAATTGAACAATAATACAATTATGCATAGAACCTCATGCAATAGATCCCTATGGGGATCCATACAGACGAAAACATAACAGGTATACATATGCAGGTAAATTAAAAACTACATTAATATTCACGTAATGGAGCAGAGATGTATGCAGTAAGGATACATTACCCCCCCTTATGCATATCGGGTTACATATGTGTACTTTTGGGATTACATACTTGTACATTAGGATTCCATACAAATGCAGTTTAGTTAGAATTACATTAAAATTCGCGTACTATAACAGAGACATATGCATTGAGGATACATGACGTATTCATTTGAGATTACATGCATATACAATTCGGATTAAATACGTATACATTTGGGATTCCATACAAATGCAATTTGTTTAAATACAGAGCTGTGCAGTATTAGCAATCCTGAAATGATTCTGTTATGCCTGAATTAGTGTAGAATTACATTTAAATTCGTGTGCAATAGCATATGCATATACGTTAAGGGTACATTAAGGATACGTAACAGATACAATTATGATGTGCATTTTCGTGTGCAATAACATACATATACATTAAGGGTACATTAAGGATACATAATATATACAATTATAATATGCAGTAAGGATACATGACATAATCAGTAGAGTGACATCAAAATTCACGTACTATAACAGAGACATATGCATTGAGAATACATTACATATTCGTTTCGGATTACATACATATACAATTCGGATTTCATGCATATACTTTTGGGATTACATGCAAATGCAATTTGTATAAATACGGAGCTGTGCAATAATAGCAATACAAAGATAATTCTGGTATGCATGAATTAGTGTAGAATTACATTTAAATTCATGTGCAATAACATATACATATACGTTAAGGGTACATTAAGGATGCGTGACATATACAATTATAATATGCGATAAGGAAACATTAAGCAAATATAAGACATTCATTTGGATTACATACGTATACATTTGGATTACATACAAGTGCAGTTTAATTAGAATTACAGTAAAATTCACGTAATATAACAGAGACATATGCGTTAAGGATACATTACACGTTCATTCGATTACGTACGTATACGTTTGGGCTGACATTTAGAATTACATACAGTTGTAGTTTAATTAGAATTACAGTAAAATGCACGTATTATTACAGAGACACATGCATTAAGGAAACATTACATATTCCTTTCAGATTGCATACATATGCATTGGAGATTACATGCAAATGCAATTTGTTTAGATATGGAGCAGTGCAGTAAAAGGAATACAGAGGTAATTCTGGTATGTCTGATTTAGCGTAGAATTACAGTTAACTTCGCGTGCAATAAAATATTCATAGACATTAAGGGTACATTAAGGATACGTAACATATTCAATTATAATATATACATGGAGGATACATTGAGGATACAGGACATATTCATTAGGATTACATGAAAATATATTTAAGATTATATACCAGTGCAGTTTAATTAGAAGTACATTAGAATTCACGTACTATAACAGAGATATATGCATTAAGGATACATTACATATTCATTTCGGATTACATACATATTAGTTTGGGTGGGATTACATTTAAGATTACATACAGGTGTAGTATTACGTTAAAATTCACGTACTATTATGGAGACATATGCATTAAGGATGCATTACATATTCATTTCGGATTACATGCATATACATTTGGGATTACATACAGATGCAATTTGTTTAATTATGGAGCTACATTCATTTATAAGTGATGAATTTCTTACAGTTTCATATCAGTGTGGACAAATGTGCAGAACGTTCCAGAGGCAATATATCCCTATGTGGGATCGTATAAATTACACTGAGATTCACGTGCAATAACATATACATGTACATTTAGGATGCATTTCATATTCATTTAGGATCACATACATATACATTCGGGTTACATGTGTAATTTGTTTAGGCATGAAGCCATGCAGTAGAGGTTACACTGAAGTTAGAGCAGTCTCTTAGCGCAGTGAATATTGTGTAATTTGGCCTCTGTCTTGCTGAGCGCAATATTTATTCTACGGCACATAGATCTGTGCCGTATCTTGCCAAAGCCGTCATGATTTTTGTAATCTTTCGGCTGAGATGCCTTTGCTTCACCATATATTTACAAAAAGCCTTTCTATTCTCAGTTGGAATAGGGATATGCAGTCCGCTTGTAATTGGACACTCTGTGACGTAATGTTCCGGAGTACCGAGGTGGCCGCAGCTGCACTGGTCTGTGCTGACGATACCGTGCCTCGCAAAGTACTCCGGAAATGATCCGTGACCTGTTATATAGCGCACCATATGCGGGTTTGAGTACAGTCTTGTAGGATTGACGTAGAGCAGATGATAGTGCGTCCGCCGATCCGTGTCTGCTGCATCCCACTCTGCTTGCCACATTGACTGCGCTTGTAGGTGAAGCTTACGTTTGAGTGTGGAATGCGGCCATGGGACTGTAAATGCCTCCGCTTCCTTATTAAGGGCAGCGTCCTTCGCAAGGAGCTCGGCTTTTTCATTCCCGATATTTCCTGCATGGGCTTTTGTCCATGCCAGGCGGGTGTTTAGATGGATTGTGTCACGCAGGAGACTTTGAATATCATGAATGATAGCCGATGTAGTATTTTCAACTACTTGTAGCGCAGACATACTGTCTGACACTATGATGGTATTATACAGCTTTTGTTCAGCTATCTGTTTCACTGCCTTGTGAATTGCCAAAGCCTCCCCTTGAAAGACTCTGTTGTTCCCATGTAGGTGGCCTTTCGAGTGTGAAATTTCCTGGTGGTTCCGGAACGCGACAAGCGCACATCCTACGTTATCGTCCATTTTGGACCCATCAGTGTAGTAATATGTCGTATGCATTTGCATACGCTCTATCTGTTGTCCGAGGGTGACCTTAACTCCTTTTCCCTGTGTCGCAGGATGTCTTTCAAGGATGTTAATTGATTTTTCATAATCATCTGGCCAGTAGGCTATGTCCTCCAGAGTTGCTGGTTTTCTTAGTTGTTTTACTTGTTGTAAAACCGCCTCTCGCTCCGTGCTTATGTGCAAAGGGACAAGACCGGCTAGGACATTCAGTGCACTGGTGGTGGTCGTGCGGTAAGCCCGTGTGATATTCAGGGCGAATTGGCGTTGTATGCTGAGTAGGTGTCTGGTCTTACGACCCTGCATGGGTTGTGCCCACACTGCCGCCCCATATGTGACAATTTTTTCAGCCACTGTTTGCTAAAGAATTTTGTGTATATGTGGACTGAGTCTCCAGCTGTAGCCTTACATGAGACGCAGGTTTATAGCAATTGCCATGGTGCGCTTTTTGATGTCTAAAATATACGGTATCCAATTCATTTTATTATCGAAAATAAGTCCCAGGTATCTTAGTTCTTTGACAATTTTGATCCGTTGTCCATTGATGGTCCATTGGTCAGTAGGATGTAGGACCACCGCGGACAGCGATGCACGGAGGAACACGTCTAGGCATAGAGTCAATAAGTGTGCGGATGGTGTCCTGAGGGATGGCTCTCCATTCCCTTTCAACCATTTGCCACAGTTCGTCTTCTGGACGAGGCAGGAGCAGAGTCTGCAAACGGCGTCCAATCACATCCCACACATGTTCAACTGGTTACAGATCAGGAGAGTATGGTGGGCAGGGAAGCATCTGTATATATTGCAGAGCATGTTGGCAGAGGCGAGCACTGTGTGGTCGGGCGTTACCCTGCTGAAAAATTGCATTAGCCAGCCCCTGAAGTTAGGGGATTTCCACCGGCCGCAGTACATTATCCAAGTATCGTTGGGCAGTCATAGTGCCCTGAATACGAACTAGAGCTGACCTGGAATCGTAGGCAATAGCGCCCCAAATCATTATGCCACGTTGTCACGCGGTGGGGCGTTCCACAGTTACTGCCGGATTAGATCTGTCTCCACGCCGACGCTATAAACGTATGCGGCGACTGTCACTGGATAAACAGAAGCGTGACTCATCTGAGAACACGACGTTTCGCCATTCTGTCATCCACATCGCTCCAGTGTGGCATCATTCTAAACGTTAGCGTCTATGCTGTGGGGTCAATGACAGTTTTCTCACGGACGTCGTGACTGCAGACCACGTTCAACCAATCGACGGGAAATGGCTCTAGTCGATACGGGAACATCCAGGGTATCTTGCACATGCTGCGGAATCGTGGTACAAGTGACTTGCGGGACAGCCATGGCTTGTCGGCGGATGCGTCGATCCACGCGTGCTGACGTTACTCTGGCTGCACCTGCACCACTCCTTCTTCCCACATTTCCTTGTTCCAACCATGTTCGCCATAGCCGATGCACCGTGCTCGCATCCATGTGGGTATCAGCTGCGATTTGACGTAAGGGCCAACCCGCCCTTCTCAGTCCGATCATCATACCCCTCGTAAAATCGTCTATCTGCTGTAAGTGCCTTCGTTGATGGAGGCCTGGCATTCTCTCCTATTACACGTATCCTCCGGGACAAAAATAATTTCTTCGATAATTCGTCTGGCAGAAATAACGATACGAATATTGCCCATTCTTCACGTTCCTTCCCTTATATCTTACTTCACGTGCGTCGGAGAGCTGCGCATTTCACATCATTCGCATAACTCAGTGACGTGCGTCTACTCTAAGATTTGCATAAATTTTTGACCACTCCTTCTTGGTGTTGCATTTTCATTGTCGAGCAGTGTATTTATGTCCTAAATTTTATCATTTAATATGATTTTATGAAATTGTTCCGATTCTGTAAAATATATTCAGTATGTGTCATAGTTTTTCTCTGGACAAGTTTACTCCATAAAGAATTTAAACAAATTTTAGCTATATGTTTCATTCCTGGATTTTTTTCTGTTTTCTCTAATTCTAAACCTAACTTTTTTTCAACGGCCCTTTGATATATTTCTTCATTTTTGACCCATTCGACCATTTATCATCTGTTTCTAATTGAATTTTTAAAATCATTTAAAATCATTTCGATATTTCTCAATAGTCTGTTTTTAATTTAAGTTCAAATAACACGTCGAACAAATATTATTTTAGAAGTCAAACAACAAAAGTCAGCGTTATATTTGCAAATTTTCACCGGACCAGTTTCGATGGTTTTACCGAACCATCAACCAAAAACACTGAAACTTCACAACAACACTGAAATTGTACGTAATCAAGTCAGAGGATGTCCCCAGGGGTCTTGCACGAGTGCAGATGTCTAGAATATCAGATTCAACAACATCATTGCCTGATCATTCAAAAATTGCAGCTTTTGCAGACGATGTAGCTTTTATTACAAGGGGCCGTACCACATGTATTTTACAGGAAAATTGCAACGAAACTCTTCAGATTTTTAACCAACTTTGCAAAATTCAAAAGCTGCAAGTTTCACATAGTAAGTCCCAAGTCTTGATGATACGTAAACCAGGACAAAATATTACTAAAGCTTTAGCTCTAAAAATTGATATTCAAAAGATCAAATCTGTCAATACTATCAAGTACCTCGGTTTAACAATCGACAAGAACTCCTGGATTCCTCATCTACAAAATATTAAACTTCGTACAACATCAATAGATAACTGCCCACGACGTATGCATAGATATAACTGGGCTTAAATCCCCATATAACACGTATTCTTCTAAAAACAGTCATCTCAAAAATGGTAAATTACGGAGCCGGAATTTGGGCACAACCAATGACAGTAAGAAAGATTAAATGTTTAAATTTAATTCAAAGGCCTTTTACTCTTTGCATTACTCGGGTGTATCGCACAACTTCAAATATAGCAGTTGATACGATACTTTAGCTGGTACTCTTCCACTATCAATCAGTTCAGAAATGGAAAGCGCCTACATTAAATTCCTTCAACTTAACCAAGCCGCAGAATTTCACAACCAAACCTTTCGGCCATCCAATTATGAAAAGAAAATTAACCCCAATCTCATGCATTCAGCTCTTTGCTTCAGCAAAATAAAATTCCCCATGTTTGAAGAAAATTCAAGTAGTTCATCTCCATCTGCTTATACTGATGGATCAAAAATTAAAGGAAAAGTTGGTTCCGCAGTCTATTTTCAAATTACCCCTTCAAATATCATCAAATGAAAAGGCCATCTCCATAATAATAATACTGTTTTCCAAGCGAAATTGTCGGCCATAAAAGCAGTGATTAAAATAGCCATTCTAAAAAATCTCAACGAATTTAGCATAAAGTCTGACTCCCAGGCAGCTAATCGAGTGATTAAGAATCCCTTACCTTCCTCTCCATTGATATCCGACATAAATTCTCTTCTTCGCAAAATTCCAAACTACAAAATTCAAATTTCATGGACCAAAGGATATAGTGGCCATTTTGGAATTGTCGGGCAGATGAATTAGCCAAAGCAGCTGTTAATCAAGATGGTACTGAAATCATCATTCCGTGGCCTCGCTCAAATTCCAAGTACCAACTAAAGCAACTTGCTTCAAAATCTTGGCAAGATTTGTGACACAGGGAAGACGCACATATAACTTGATCCCCAGTGTAAGCTTCGCATGTCTGTACTCGAATCCTTCATTTATTTACTATCTAACAGAACACGAACCCTTCCCCACATATTTCTACTTAAAGAAATATGGCGAACTCTGATATCTGCATATGTGGAGAACAGGGAACTCCTGATCATTACACTTTCTCATGCCTTTTAACTGAGTGTATTTACATAAAATCCCCACGAAGTGATCTCCTGGCATTCCAAAGGTTTCTAATTAAAGATAAACACTCAAAGTTTAAAAAAATTATGCAACGACTGTACTCCTTCGGACTAGATAGATCTCTGTCAAGTGTAAGTCCACATACTGCATAAATTTAGTGAACTTTACATTCTGTGATTATGGACAAAAGGACTCCACTCGTGAACTTTATAAACTGCAATAAACTTATATATCTTAAATAAGCCATGGATACGCACCTCTTTAGCATTATTATTACAATTCGTTATAACAGTGTGTTGCCAGTACTGGTTATAATTCTCTCATCATGTTTATCTCTTTACTAATTACGTTTATCTCCTATTTTTGTTGCACCAAAATAGATGTTCAATTTAATTTGTGAATTTCAAATTGTATTCAGACTATTTGTAATCTACTTATGTCCTACATCATTATTTTTAATAAATACTGGATGCAGGGCGTACAGTGGGATTGCACAATGTACCATAATAGCTGGAATGCCATAATAATTGGAAAGCTTTAGTCTATGTAAATTCTTCTAAAACTTGCAATCCCCCTTTTTTTTAAGAGCTAGTGTGGGAAGGCATTACCATTTGATCTATGGTACATCACTGGTGTCCCCCACCACCGAACCATCACCCTCAGTTGCCAAAGTGCAAAAGGAAAAAAAACGATTTTTCTAAGCGATGGAAATGCCTAAGTGTTTTGCCAATGCTGCTATACTTGCTACAGTTGCCGAAGCCCAGGTATTATAGATATTAACGGACTACTTAATACCTATACAGTTGAGTATGGCATCAAAGTTTGGATTTATAATTCAGTGCTTTTGATGATTTCGTGCAAGGTATTTCATATCGGTTGAGCTGAATCCTGTGATTTGTCTAAATCAATCTTAATGACGAAAAAATAATTACAACTTAAAACACAGACGAGTAAAAAAACATATAATAAGCACAGGTTTTACACAGGTTTTACGAGTTTTAAAAAAACATATAATAAGCACATTACAAATAAAAATGTCATTTGAACTAGTTATGCATGCATGTAGAAGGCAAATAATATTTTATTCATGATGAGTAAATTTAGTAAATAAATATAAAAATTTACCCAATTAAAATTTAAAAACTAAAAATTAATTTATTCGTTTTTAAAAATTTTGCATATCTTGTACTTCTTTAAATGTTTCATCTCAAACTTCAGTTGAACATATTTCTCTCAAACTTGATTATTAAATAAATAGCTACAAAGGAAAAGCTAAGGCACAAATGGGTGTGGACTCAAGCATAATAAAATTAAATACCAAACTCCGCGTTAAAAAAAAAAAAAAAAAAAAAAAAACTACTGCTGATTAAGCTTATCAGTTTTGTTATAACTTCCAAATTTGTTGACTAAATTTGCCCATGATTTAAAGGAAAATAAAATCTATAAAAATTACCATACTGTTGGTAATATTTCTCAGCATTATTTTATTGTATCATTTCGAAGCATCGTTTTAAAATAGTGATAGTAAATAACATTTAACTGAAATTTTCGGTATAAGGATGTTTCTTTCCCCTCACTTTACGTCATCTATATAATCCATTTGGTTTTAATTATTCAGAAAGATATTTTTGTAAATTGAAAAGATGAGATAAACGTCATGAAATTTGGGAATATTTCATCTATTTATTTCGCTAAATTTATAAAGTTAATCTGGTTGTACCCTACATCTAGTGAAAATTCCCTATGCGCGACCAGAAATTATTATTAATCAGCTCAAATAACCTTTTGCTATTTAAAACACTTCACTTTATTCCAAGAGCAAAAAATTTAAACTTACCCAATTTCATGCGTATACGCGCATTTTGTTCTTCATCGATATAAACTGCAAATAGAAATTGACACTGTATTTTTACTGTAAAATGATTTGAAAGCACAGATATTTACGTAATCGATATAACTTTTTCTGCAAAACTGCTGTAATCCAATCGAATAAATTTCAAACCAATCCAAATTAATATGCATCAGAGCATCTATTTCCTTTTCAAGTTGATTTATTTACACAGGTTTCTACCTTCTATTACATTTTCAACTATTAAATGACATAAGCAGTATCTTTATATTTAATGAGTTTAGGAAGGCATCCCTTTTTGAATGAGAAAACATAAACAACGTTTCATAAAATTGCATTTCTTCTGCATTGTAATACAAAGGTAATGGCATCTACTTTTTAAAACGTTTCTGAGTAATTACGAAAGTCATAGGAAAAGTTCATGGAAAATTTTAATATTCAAGAAGATTGAAACGTGACTTATTTTTTGAGCAAACATATTCCAGAAGGCTTAGATTTAATCTATCACGGAGAAAATATTTTACTAATATCATTGTACTAACAAAAGTCTAGTCTTTGGATTATGTTAGCTTAGGAATAGAAAGCTATATACGTAAATATGGACAACAATCCCATCTTTCAAAACTTAGATAGTTTATATTCAAAATTATTATTAAATCCGTTTTTCAAATAAATATCTTTAGGATGTCAATTTCAGAAAAATAAAACTTCGCCTTTAGACACTGGTAACGGTTTTAAAAGAAAAGCTGTTACTTAAGAAGCAGAGATGTAAGCTTCTAATGTGACATTTGGCTTCTAGGATAATACATTTTTGATTAAATACAATCCCTGAAACAGACATATTTGTTCATTACACTCGATGCCAAAAGAAATGCTAATAATTATCGCCAAGAATAAAATTTTATTTGCTGGCCGTGAAGGAAGAGTTATTTGACTGGAAATTTTAAATGAGAAACTTGTGGAGATAAAATCCGGCATTGGAGTATTATGTGTATATGCGTAAGTAATCATAAGTTACATGGAAGATAATATTAGAAATTATATTTCTTTTTTATCTGTCAGCTGGCCTTTCGAAAATTAGGTATGCAAATAGCAAAGAGGTGAAAAATAAATAAGGCTTAAAAATACGTTAAAAGAATGCAGTCGGTGTCATTTCAAATTTTACGTAATATTTTAGATGCTTTGAAAGCGAACTGGACCGTAATTTATCAAAAAGTATAATAGGACGAAAATATTTCTGGCTGTTGCAAAGAATAAATTCGGTAGCAGCAGATAAAATTTATTATTTTAGATATACGATGTGTTTGCCTTTTTTATAAATATTTCCATCTTTGTAAAATGTAGTGTCAAACTGTGTTGAGTATTAATCTGATTAAGTATTATATAGTAATTCATCAGCTTGTTCCCACAGTCGAAGTATTGGACAAACCTAGCTTCAGCAAAGAGCCATTTTGCAGGATTAATTATTATGTTGTTCTTGCTACTGATCCTAGATCCTGTTTTACAAGTTCCAAATAGGTAAGAAGATGCTCAGGAGTAAAATGATCAGTATTAGATTTCCTACAGGTGGGGTAAATCTTATTTCCCCGGTGAAATTTAAGGCATTTCAGGTGCCCACATAGAATGCCAAGTAGAGGCAATAGTAGATATAACTGTTGAGAATATCTCCAAAAAATCTGGGTGCCAGGGGTCAGAATCATGCCTTGTTTAGCTACGGTATCAGCCATTTCACTTACCACTGAGGCCAATATGTGAAAGCATCAACTGCAGATGTATATCATGGTGGGAAAAGAGTTTTTGCCGCAAAGCCAAAATAGAGAGTGAAGTCTTATCTCTACGAGTCCAATTTTGGAGAGGCTGGATAGAACGGCGACTGCCAATCAAAATCCAGATATCCTTGTAGGCAGTGCAAGCGTATGCAGCCTTAAGGCCCTCCTCAATTGCTGTAAGCCCAAAATGAAGAACAGGACAGTAATCAGGGTTTTTAATCTCAATATTAAAGCGATTGGATAGAGTAGCCTTTAAGGTACCCCTTGTATTATGGCAAAGTTGTTGTTTCATTTATGGCAGCCTAAGTAGTTGAATGTTATGGAAACCCTATTGTGACATAATCGGGTGCATGTTTCTGGGAAATTTTGAATCATGGGATGTTTTGTAAGCGTTTTTGTGGTGTGTGTTAAAACCGTTTAGATGGGCTTGTAGGAAAAAAGGTTCAGATGGTCACTATGTGAAGCGTTCGATCAGAAAGAGTACCTGGTTTGAGAAAAGTCATTTGAGTATGATTGATATTTTGATTTTTACGTCGCTCTGGGTGTACGAAGCGAATTCGAAAATCATGGTAAGTGAATATTTGCTTTTGGTATTTCTTAAATGTATAACATGTATTTCCTTTTTTATGTTATTTTATTGTTTGGTTCAAAATGTATTTTATTGAGATTATGTATTTTTTGTTTGCCTATGTTGTAGACTTTGGTGCTCCTTTGACTTTTTAAGTGAAAATATATCGATGTGTACATGGACAAAGTAAAGGGAGTGCGCAATGCAAATTTGTGCAATTCTGTGATTTTTTTAAAGTGAAAATAGGTCGACGTGTACATGGATAAAGTTAAAAGAGTGCACAATGCCATTTTTGTGCAATTCGGGGTTTTTTTTTTAAGTGAAAATAAGTTGATGTGTACATGGATACCGAGTTTGTGCAATTGTTTGTCTTGTTATTTTGGCTTTGTGTAGCGGCGATTTTGGCGCAAAAATCGCCGCTTCGCAAAACAAAATAACGAGTCAAAAAAGTGCAAAAAATAGGTATCCATGTACCGCCAAAAATCGCCAAGTTTCGCCAAGGGGTACCCTAAACTATACTTTTACCAAGCGATTAATTTTAATGAAGACTTTATTACTGCATTTCCCGTTATCATTTTTATTGCCGGCAGAGAAAATCTGAAAGGCTTTAGAGGGAATGCTATTTAAAAGTTCCAGTGGAATCTACCGAAAATATTCTGGTAAATACGTTTTTATGTAAGCAGAACAAGAGGAAATAGCCGTTTTGAGTTATTGATCTTTAAGTACTTAGAAGCTGAATAGTTATTAGAATATGTCAAAGTACACAAGGGCTATATGTCTAAGGACAGGAATGTTTTCGTGAAAGACTTTCTATCAGGAACTCGCTAATATTTATGTTAGATCAGGTTTCTTTACAAACTGATTGCTTTCCTTACATTTATTGAAAGAGGAAATTTTTACACGTTTAAGAAACTGTAATAAATTAGAAGCTGTGTTATGTGCCTTTTTAGGAATGACACATAACACAATAATTAAATTTTCCTAACTGGCTAACCTAACTCCTATTCAAATAACTACATTGCATTGTGTTAAATGTTTCACCGGATTAACCCTTAATTCAAATTTTGGTGACCTGGTGAATGATATGAACAAATCAAATTAAACATACACTTAAATATTTCAATGAAAATAAGTTGGTTTATTTAGAAAGGCATTAGGCAAATTCAAAATTTTCAAAGTGACAAAAAATATATATACACAAAAAATACAAGATTTTACCAGGGTTAAATCAAAAAAAAAAAAAAAAGAATAACCAACATAGGATAATTTTTAAACTTTGATATTGCACTATTTCGTAATTTCATAAAATTTTGTTTTGACAAGTTTATTTGATAACGTTATGGTATAACAAATGTAAATTCAACAATATTTCACATATAAAATTATTTAACCAAAGCAAAAACAACTTTAACAGATTTCTAGGAGTAAGCAAAATTAGAGTTTTCGTTAACAAATTCTTTCCAATAGAGTTACGTAAAGTTTTATCAAGTCATCTGAGACACTAAACGATTAATCTTAACAAAATTTAATTATCTTTACAAAAAAATCAATTAACTTTAACAATCTATTTAAGAACTCCCTTATATTTACAAATAGGTTCTAAGTTACTACTCCACTTGTACAAAAATAAGTTTAAAGCAAGGATAACTGTTTTTAAGTACTTAGCTAATGAAATTAAGTTGAAAAATGAATTTAAAAGAAAGACAACTTATCTTCTATGATCCGTCCATAGGCAGGAGCTCCCTCATCAGCCATAACGCACGGGAATTTTAGTTAAGTTGAAATATATGCACTGTTCAACAGGTCTTCGGAAGGTCATTTACTAAAGTCGTTAGCAGGAAAAGTTCTTTTTCTTTAAGTAGTACCAATCAAAGGCGGGAGACATCTCTCGGAACACAGCTTAGAATTAACGGGAATACCAGACATTCAATTTAGGATCACTGGATAACAGGAGCAGCCAAGAATTCGGTGAACGATGAAACCCTCATGAGAACAGATTGCGCAAATTGCTGGGGTCTTCCCTTGGAGATCATGGATGGTAGAAATGTCAGAAGAGACATAACATAGCTAGGCGAAGAAGAGCCTCAATGAATGATAAAGTAGCTTAAGGTTTAAAAAAAAACATATTAATCTCAAAACCTTCCGGTTTAGTAAATTAAATGTGGCGACATAGTGTATTGTAGCTTAGCCGTTGGCGATGAGTGGAGGCATACTTAAGTTTACGAAGCTCCGGCAAACAGAGGTCAAGCAAAGCAGCTCTTCCTAAGCGTAACTCAAGGAGACCGGGGCAAGAAGGACTTACTCCCGCGAAATCAAGCCCTTTTAGATATGACGGGTCAGCCACCTTGGTTAAACCCCCGCCCGAAAATGTGACACGTTAAAATTTTGATTACTGTGATTAAATTAATTACGTTAAATTTGCTACACAACAGCTGTCCTTATGGACAACAGAAAATTAATTTTCAGTGCACCATTATTTGTACAACCTTCTACATCGAAAGAGAATTACCTAGTACTCTGCAAAACTTCGTAGTTATTCACGTAAATGAACTGAAAATTGGTAAAAATTTAAAAATTGATAATTAGTGCATGTGTTTAGATGATTTTGTGGAACTACTCTGATATGTTTCAACTTTAAAAAACATAGACGAATTGCACAGTTTAGACACTAAACAACAAAATAAATTTCAAACAATTTAAAAAAACAACAATAACGACAGAAATTCATACTAAAGAACCAATGAACATAACATTCTACAAAATAAGAAGAAGGATAAAATAAAATGCATTTACCATGAATTAATGCGTTTTCGAATAGCAGAAATATAAATTTCATACCGCCTTTAACATGCCGCCACGTAATCACTATCGTATTTACACTTGTAAAAATGCGGCAGTCCTGACAAGAAGTGGCTTTTCAAGTCCAAAGAACGCACATCTTTCGTTGAAAGTGAACTTTTGTAACTCTTCTTCCCCCTCTTTCTTGTTAGAGGAAAAAACTTACGAAGATTTGATAAATAAAAGGCTATAACTTAAAATTGATTAAAGCTAGGATTATGAAAGTAGTCTCAAATTAAAGTGCTAATTTTCTTACGTCTAATGATATTAAATTCTAAGGGTTTAACTTAATTCTTCTCGTGAAAAACTGAGTTACTACTTGGAAATTCACCTATATCCATTGTCTGAGTGAGAAAGCGAGTACGACAAGTTTGAAAATGAAGTGGACAAAGAACGACGCTAGCTAATCTTTTCGTGTAACTTCAGATAAACTAAATTGATCAAAATATACCAATAATAAACCAATAAATTAATAAAACCAAAAAATGTTGTGTAGCTTCAAATTTAGAATATCGACACGTTAAAATTTTGATTACTGTGATTAAATTAATTACGTTAAATTTGCTACACAACAGCTGTCCTTATGGACAACAGAAAATTTATTTTGCAGTGCACCATTATTTGTACAACCTTCTACATCGAAAAAGAATTACCTAGTACTCTGCAAAACTTCGTAGTTATTCACGTAAATGAACTGAAAATTGGTAAAAATTTAAAAATTGATAATTAGTGCATGTGTTTAGATGATTTTGTGGAACTACTCTGATATGCGCCCTCAAGTCGCCAAATATTTTTGGCGAGAAACTTCACCTCTGCCATATTACTATCTAAATTTTTTGTCTACATTTCGAACTTTTAGCCTAAAATGTCTCCAAAAACGCGGTTTTCGCACATGCGAAAACTACGTTTTCAACATACAATTTAGCTAAAAATCCGAAAGAAAAACAAAAAATTTAGATAGCAAAAACGTAAAGTTTCTAACCAAAAATATTTGACAAGAATCCATGTACACGGCGACATGTTTTAACTTAAAAAATCATCTACGAATGGCACAATGTAGGCAACGAACGAATCTACAAACTATGCACATGTCGCTTTAATAAATTAACATAACAACAATAAATTTCAAAGAATACCATGTACACAGCATCCTGTTTAAACTTAAAAAAATTCTACGAATTGCACAATTTAGGCAGGGAAGGAATCTACGATCTACGCACTCCTCGCTTTAATAAAATAACGTAACAACAATAAATTTCAAATAATACCATGTACACAGCATTCTGTTTCAACTTTAAAAAACATAGACGAATTGCACAGTTTAGACACTAAACAACAAAATAAATTTCAAACAATTTAAAAAAACAACAATAACGACAGAAATTCATACTAAAGAACCAATGAACATAACATTCTACAAAATAAGAAGAAGGATAAAATAAAATGCATTTACCATGAATTAATGCGTTTTCGAATAGCAGAAATATAAATTTCATACCGCCTTTAACATGCCGCCACGTAATCACTATCGTATTTACATGATAGCCAGACACACTATCCAGAAAATTTATACTATGGTTCACAAATAAATAAAATCACAAATCCCTACTTCTATCATGCACTGCCATTAAAAATAGTCTCCCAGACCCTCTTTCCACACTTCCAAATACCCACTACCCCTCAACAGGATAGCCACAATGATATTTCCTTTTGCCGAACTTCAATTCAACAACTACCATTTTATCTTTCCCTCCCATCTTCTCAGACACAGAGGCGAATCAACGAGCTCCAGCGAAAGATTTTTCAACGTCAACAGGGTTGCCATAGAACACGCTATCGTGCCAAAAACCAGCGCAGAACACATATCGCCACATTTGGTGAAATTAGGGCGTATATTAGAGTTGTACCGATTTTGTAATAGGATCAAATTAGTGCATGAATCAACTTTAATGTTCTCAAAGTCAAATTAGTAGTGTAACATACAGCATATTAACCAAAGACTGGTCTTAATAAGTAAAATCGTATGAAATATAACGTGCCAAATGAACTTTTGGCTTGGATATATATTTTTCAATTTGCTTTGTGGTTCTAAATTAGTGAATTAGATTTTCATGAAACATATAGGCATTTAAATCACTCAGCAGCATACATGGCTTACAATTTCTTTTTTAACCACAAATAAAATATTATAATCCTGAGGATAATAACTTAACATTGCTACAAGTTTTGCTTCCTCTGTTTTATGTATGAGATTAGGATAATTTAAAACTAACAGTTTTCATTATAAATTTAATCTTTTTTAAGAATTTGAAAATATATTCAAAAACTGAGCTTATATATTAATCTCTAGCTTCCGTTAATGGTTATCCAGAAGTTATTCCCAATAATATATCACGGTATCAATTCTAATGATTTGTTTATATCATAGCTATCCATAAGTATATGTTATTAAACAATGGAGAATCTATATGTATGTGTACATACATGTGTACAAATCGCGACTTAGGATATATATTAGATTTATATATAACTCTATTGTAACATAGTTATTTTGACACAAAATCGGACTTTTTCTAAAGTAAAATATGATTTTGTTTTCCACATTTCAATTCTACAACACAAATTATGCCTAAATCTGAAATTTTGTAAAATTTGGTGCGAAATTTACGGAGAAATTCACAAATTTATGTTGGCACTTTTTTTCAGGTCGCGCCAAGAATAGTTCACTTGGCGAACTTCTTAATATATGGCAACCTATTTTCCTTTTCCGTGAGAGGGGGAAAAAATTACAACGTTCTTTCTTTTAAATAATGTTCTTTATATTATGTTTTTATGTTATTATTTTTTTTTTCTTTTCGAATTTCATTTTAATTGTTTAAGTTGCATGATTTCTTTCGAATAGCTGTTTTAAAAATTTCTCTTTACCCATTCGAACTACGTAGTTGAAATGTAAGGTGCATCGTTTATTTTTTTGCGAAGAGTTTTCTTTGTAATTTTTTGTCACAGTTATTAATTTAGGTAATTTTTAAATTTTTAGACTTTTATTTTAATTGTTTGTATTGCATTGTCTCTTCAAATTTACTATTTTTTCATTCGAACTGAGCATTTTAAATATATTTATTAATATAAATTTTCCAGGATTTTATTTTATTTATTTGAATTGCGTTTCTTTCGGAAGAATACTTTGTGTCCCAGACTACGATGCATCTGAAAACTGAATATATTAAATGAGAAAATACAGTAAAGCACATTTAACACGCCTTTCAATGTTCCGTTCAGAAAAGATATATATATGAGAAGATGTATAACCGACATTTTAACTTAGGATGACTTGCATATATTGCTTTAAATAGCTCTAACATTGTGCTCATTGCTTTACGCAATTTTATCATCTTACATTTAGTTTCTTAAAATATTATTCATATTTTAGTCAAATATTTTATTTTTGAAATCGCAAGAATCAAATATCATAAGATTAAAAAATTTGGTAAAAGAATAGTTTAGGGTACCCCTTGGCGAAACTTGGCGATTTTTGGCGGTACATGGATACCGATTTTGTGCAATTCTTTGACTCGTTATTTTGGCTTGCGAAGCGTCGATTTTTGCGCCAAAAATCGCCGCTACACAAAGCCAAAATAACAAGACAAACAATTGCACAAACTCGGTATCCATGTACACATCGACCTATTTTCACTTTAAAAAAAATCTCAGAATTGCACAAACTTGCATTGCGCACTCCCTTTACTTTGTCCATGTATACATCGATATATTTTCACTTAAGTCAAAGGAACACCAAATTCTACAATACAGGCAAACAAAAAATGCATAATCTCAATAAAATACATTTTAAACCAAACAATAAAATAACCTAAAAAAGAAAAAACATGTTATACATTTAAGCACTACCAAAAGCAAATATTCACTTACCATGATTTTCGAATTCGTTTCGTACACCCAGAGCTACGTAAAAATCAAAATATCCATCATATTCAAATGACTTTTTTCAAACCAGGTACTCTTTCTGATCGAACGCTTCACATAGTGACCATCTGAACCTTTCTTCCTACAAACCCATCTAAACGGTTTTTGCGTTCGACTAGACGCATATCCTTCCTACATACAGGACAGTTATAATGGCTACTATGTAAACCTTCATTTACACACCAGTCAATTAAAGCTCTTTTCCCCTTTCGCTCAAAATCGTACAGAAACTTCAAAATAATCTTACTACATTCGGCCATTCTACCGTCTAAAGAATCAAACCAACACACACCACAAAAAGGCTTACAAAACATTCCATGATTCAAAATTTCCCAGAATCATGCACCCGATTACGTCATAATAGGGTTTCCATAAAATTCGACTACTCAGGCTACCGTAAATGAAACAACAACTTGGCAATAAATCAAACAACAACTTCGCCATAATACAAGGGGTATCTTAAAGTCTACTCTACCCAAAAATTTTAAATTTAAAAAAAAAAAAAAAAAAAAAAAAAAAAAAAAAAAAAAAAAAAGGTACAACTCTGATATACGCCCTAATTTCACCAAATGTGGCGATATGTGTTCTACGCTGGTTTTTGGCGCGATTGCGTGTTGTATGGCAACCCTGTTGACGTTGAAAAATCTTTTGCTGGAGTTCGTTGGTTCCCGTCATGCTTTGTGTCTGAGAAGCTAGGGGGGAAAGATTTAATTTTGAAAGTTGTTGAATTGAAGTTCGGCATAAGGAAATATCGTCGTGGCCATCCTGTTGAGGGGCAATGAGTATTTGGAGGTGTAGAAAGAAGGTATGGGAGATTATTTTTAGTGGCTGTGCGTGATAGAAGTAGGGATTTGTGATTATTTGTTATTTTATTTATTTGTGAACCATAGTATGAATTTTCTGGATAGTGTGTCTGGCTGTCATATAAATACGATAATGATTACGTGGCGGCATGTTAAAGGCGGTATGAAATTGGTATTTCTGCTGTTCGAAAAAGCATTAATGGTAAGTGCATTTTATTTTATTCTTGTTCTTATTCTGTAGAATGTTATGTTCATTGTTTTTTTAGTATGAATTTCTGTCGTTATTGTTGTTTTGTTGAATTGTTTGAAATTTATTTTAGTTATTTTGTTGATTAGTGCGTACCGTCTAAATTGTGCAATTCGTAGATGTTTTTTAAAGTTGAAACAGAACGCTGTGTACATGGTATTCTTTGAAATTTATTGTTGTTATGTTAATTTATTAAAGTGAGTTGTGCGTAGTTCGTAAATTCGTTAGTTGCCTAAATTGTGCAATTCGTAGATGTTTTTTTAAGTTTAAACAATGTTTTTTTAAGTTGAAACAGAATGCTGTGTACATGGTATTCTTTGAAATTTATTGTTGTTCTGTTAATTTATTAAAATGAGTTGTGCGTAGTTCGTAGATTCGTTTGTTGCCTAAATTGTGCAATTCGTAGATGTTTTTTTAAGTTTAAACAATGTTTTTTTTGAGTTTAAACAGGATGCTGTGTACATGGTATTCTTTGAAATTTATTGTTGTTATGTTAATTTATTAAAGCGAGGTGTGCGTAGTTCGTAAATTCGTTCGTAGCCTAGATTGTGCCATTCGTAGATGTTTTTTTTAAGTTACAACATATCGCTGTGTACATGGACTCTTGTCAAATAATTTTGGTTAGAAACTTCACGGTTTTGCTATCTAAATTTTTTGTGTTTGTTTCGGATTTTTAGCTTAAATTGTGTGTTCGAAACGTGGTTTTTGCATTCGCGAAAACCGTGTTTTTGGAGACATTTTAGGCTTAAAGTTCGAAATGTAGACACAAAATTTAGATAGCAATATGGCAGCGTGGAGTTTCTCGCAAAAAATATTTGGCGAGAAATTTGGCGCCATGAGGGCGCATATCAGAGTAGTTCCAAAAAAACTAAATTTTATGCAAAAATTTATTGTTTTCTTCTTAATAGCTTGCTCATTTTCTTCAGACATTCTACAAGTTTATTAAGTTAAAGCATCCAAGTTTTCGAAACATCTTCGTATTTCTGATATTCGTTTTAAATAAATTTATCGCCTTCCATTCCATAAAGCCAGCAACGGCCGAGCGGTAAAGTCGCTGAACACTGGTAGTTCGCTCCGGGGTTCGAAAACGGTCTGGTTTCAGAGCCGTCTGCGTGGTTTTTCTCATTGTAACGTGTATGCCAGCTGGTTTCCTTTAGAAAGTTCTTCACAAAGGCCTTTTAGGGCAGATAGCCCTGCTTTGTCGAAACTTAATAATACAATTCAATCCATTTCATTAGTATTTGGGTCTGAGCCTTTATCAGTCTTTAGAGGCTAAGCATTTTAAGGCATCAGATGAAAGGAAAGACTGGTTTCATCAAGAGGGAAAACGTCTTTAGGTGACATCCACATACATCACTGGATAAATTCATGAATATTCAAATAATTCGACTAAGAAATCATGGGATTCTCCGTTTATAACGATATGATGTTCTATAACGTAATTTAAATATATACAAACATATAGTCGAAAACCAGTCGCTCTTCACTTAATCTGCAATGATATCGTTTTTGTCTTTTCCATTCGCACAAATCTGAATTGATGGTATTTGCTAGTGTACACGTCCAAGTGTTTTCTCTTTGAATAGCCACATTCCTTGAAGAATTCTGAAAATATATTCAAAAGCATCCAACGTTTCGAAACACCTTGGTAATTCTGACAGCCAAAATCCCCTTCAAATTTTTGCTTCCTTTTCTCCCTACATTTCTTCCTTCTACATTTATTTTCAGTGCTCACCACAAGAAAGTTAAGATTTTTCGATTGTTACACTTTCATAAATTTTGCATTCTTGTCAATTTTTTTTTAAAATATCAATTACATCAACTGCGTTTCAGTTGAAGATAGCTTCTCATTTCCTAGATATTTTAACTATAATAAAATAAATAAATATAAATAAAGTTTTAAAGCAAAGCCCAAAGGATAGATATTTGAATTAAAAGATTTTTTGCTAAATGACAAAGAAAGAAAACAGTCCAGCAGTGTTTATTCTGTACCACCGAGTAACCCGATTCTTATATCGGCTGAAACAATCTAAATCATATTAAATATCATGTTTTTTTTATATAATCTATAACGCGAGAGAATAATTAGCATTAGCTTCTTAAAATATTCTTTCTGACAGGAATAATATAACATTTATATATATATATACATATATATATATATATATATTTAAAGCTGGGACTTGAACCAAACTGTCAAACTTTTAAAGTTTAATTTACATGGTGGTTATAATTAAAGTTCCACTCTGAAATTAATAAACTACTGGTCATAAAAGGAAAACTACCGGACCAAATGGGTTATCAAACTTGGTAATCGTGTAAAGGTGGTTATGGGAATTTATTTTCGGCGGGGAAAAAAAAAAAAAAAAAAAAAAAAAAAAAAAAGAGTTCAAAAACTCTCCACCAGGGGAAAATGGCGCTATATGCAATATTGTTAAATGAAATAAGACATGAAGACATCGGTTTAAAATGTGTTTAATCGTTTCTGAAACGTGTTACAAAGCATGTTCAATGTAGCGTCCAGCATTTTCTGAAAGCAAGTTAAATCCTGTTACTGCATTCTCAACAGCAGCTCTTAGCATATCAGGAGGAATGTTACGGACATGTCGGTGTATCACATTTTTCATTTCTGCGAAATTGTTTAGATTATCATCATATACAGTATGATAAGGTCGCATAAAGGAAGAAGAAACTGAAGATTAATATGGACAAGGATGTCTCGAGAGCATAAGGTGAATATTATTATTATTTAACTTTTATACGTTTTCAATAGTTGCTAAGTTGAATTAATTGTTTAAAAAATAAGATTAAAATGTTGCTATTGTTTCAAACGCAGGCTCGAAAACCACGTATGGCTCTCCCACGTAAAATATAGAGATAGTTGATTTTTTTAAAAAGGAAGAATAAGTTTTTCTCTTGTTGATTTATATTTCGCGGTTTATTTTATTATTTTTTTGAGCGTTTAATAAAATTTGTATGCTAAGTTTTTTCAACTTGGTGTCACAACCCAGGGTTTGCATAGCGGTTTCGGCAACTACACCTCAACAGTGTTTTTGAGATAACCTCATAGCCAAACGTCACAGGGGTTGAGGTCTGGTGACCGAGGTGGCCAAGAAGTGGGGAAGTGTCGGTCTATAAGACGTTCATTCGTGAAATGTTGCCTAAGTAACTGTGCGACACATGTGAGGTGGGGCTCAGCCCTGCATAAAACCACGTTACTGCAGTTCATGTATCACGAAACATTTTAGGGCCGAATTCAGGCTTCAAAAATTACAAATTAGCGATCTGTAAGGAAACGATTTCCAGATTGTACGCACTTTTGCGATCTCATATTTTCTAATCGCAAGTTCGTGGTTTTCACTGACAAATTTCTCCCTTACACAGATGGCGCAATCGACTTTTATCGAATTTAACGCCTTTAAATGGTAATTTACTTAGTTCAAAGTTTCTTAAGGGTATACAACATGTTAAACCCGTGTAAAAAAAGGTTAAGTTAGATTTCGACCCTTATTTCGTTTAACAATATTGCATACAGCGCCATTTTCCCCCCTGGTGGTGAGGTTTCGAACTTTCTTTTTTTTCGCGGAAAATAAATTCCCATGACCTCATTTACACGATTACCAAGTTTGATAATATTTGGTCGAGTAGTTTTCCTCTTATGACCATTTGAAAGTGAAACTTTAATTATAATCACCCTGTATATTATTAAATCTTAATTTGAAGTTATTCGTTATATGTATACCATGCGTAAGATTTTCGCTTTTATGGAAAAAATAAAGAATCGATGCAAATATACTTAGAATAATGGACCAAAACTGAAAACATTTTCCCTCCCTCCGAAAATAAAATATTGAAAATTCGACCTTGAATTTATAGGATTATCGAAATATTCAATTTGACTTATCTTCTAAATCCTAGTTCCGACAACAATTCCATCGAAAATTCCGAATTACTGAAGCTTAAGTAAAATGTTTAGTATATATTCACTGTATGTTAATAAAGTAATCAGACTGTAATAAAAATAGATTATAGAATTTACGCTGATGCAACTTTTTGTCTGAATGCATAACATGTAATGGAAGAGAAGGCTTGTAGAGATCTGTTTTGACATGCCTCTAAAAGTGGATGTCATACTCCTTTTGTCTCTTACATGTCAAAATATTTTCCTTTGAGAGGAAACTTTAGTTTTCGGGAAAGAAAAAAATCACAAGAAGACAAATTTGAAGAACATGTAGGACGATCGAGTACAAATACTTATTTTCGGAACATAATTCTGCCTGAATAACGTAAAATTAAAAGTCATCTGCTTAATCCTCAGCCATTTACAAGTCAACTCCTCGGGCAATTGCAGAATCGTTTTGATACCTGAGCTTGTAAGGCAAACCTAATATCACTGGATTTAAACACTTTTTTAATCTTCCGAGAACATTCCTTCTTTAGCACATATTCCAAGAATATTAAGTGAATACAATTATTGCAAAAGAAATTGAATATTCATTTGCACTACGGCTTGGTAGTTTACTAACGAGTTAACAAAACGTTTTGATTTTTTGACTGATTTTCGTGTCAAAGGATACAACCATATTTTAAATATTTACAAATAAAATTGGAGATTGTTAAATACTAATTGTTTGTAGCCAGGCTGCATGGTTGGTTTTTGTGGTTTTCTAGGTTCTCTTTACAAAGGTCCTCTATGAAAGCATTTTAACCAAATAGCTCCCCTGTCCTTTCTATGTTCAAATAACAAACTAACCTAGTTTAAGCGCGATTTCCATGTGAAGTTACTAGAAAAAGCCGAACACTCATTAAAAATCATGTAGCTTGATAATCGGGAGAAACGTGAAAGATACAGCTCCAATAATTGAATTGCTATTACGGCACCAATACGCTGTTTCTGAACTTAGATGGTTATTCCTTAATTAAACATAATTGGTTTGTAACTTCTACTAGAGCTGACGGTAAGAATTGAAGTGCAAATAAATAATATCTTGTGCAATCTTGATTAATATAAAATTAGAAATATTTGCATAGAAAAGAACAATTTTTGAAATATTTGCAAGTACTTTATAAGAAGGATTTATTAATAACCGTAATAATCACTTATTATATTACTGAAGATTAGAATTCAGTTCTTGACAATTACATTCTAAATTCGAATTTTAAGGATATAATGAAAATACGCTACGCAGAAAAATACATTTTAGGATAAAAAATGAGTTGATATTTTATGTTTAAAAGCTTTTTAAATTCATTTAATAAACATCGTACCCTCTTTGGTAATTGAATCCAGAATGTTGGGTGTCGTTTATATAATTATTCTTACTTGTCCACATAACTTGCTGACCTACGCAGCCATTAAGTAGTTGCAGATCATTTCTACATAAACATTAAACTTCCATTAATTCGGTATCTATAGGGTTGTATGTTTATATCATAATTTAACTTTTATCAAAATGGTTATTCTAAATCTTATGTTTCTATAAAAATATACTGTGCTTTAAAAATATGGATGATAGTATTAGCCGCTCTTTCAGAAATTTCATAAGCAACAGCATGTTTAGAAATAAATTATGCAGTTAATGTCACAAAATATTTTTGAACACAAAACATAAATTTTTAATTGCTGCATTTCCTACAAACAGGAAATAAATGTAAAACCTCGCATTCTAGTAAATTTTGCAGCCGTTAAACATTTCTGTAGTAAATGGCAACACAATGTTTTGGCATGTTATTTGAAGTATTCAGAAGTATTAAATACGTTATGTGATAAATCAGTTTCAAATCTGAAGATAAATCTTTGCATATACATCGAACATAAAAGACATTATGCCATATAGAAACACTGCGAATTAAATGGAATTTTTTGCAGAATATTTTCGATCCCAAAATTATAAAACCTGTATTTTGAGGTAATAAATAAACTCCATCGACCTGAACTTTTGGAACAATATTTTTAATTCCAAAAGCTGTAGTTTGGTTTGATCAGTTATATTTCGTGCAAAATCTCCTTCTCAGATATAGAAAGTGAAACTCTATGAAACAACAGACTGCTAATCTCTATGGTTATCACACACTTTTGGGTTTATATGTCACTTTTTAAGAGTATATCGCTAACAAACAGGTGCGTAAAGCAAAAAATAAAATATTATAAAATGTTTGAATCATCTAAAGAAACAGAAACTTTATAAAATAAATATAAATAGTAGAGTTCTGATTGAAAGTGAATGGATTTTAAAAAGCTATGAATAGAAAAAAAAATAACATAATTCTGAATTCTACATTTCAGCTTATCACAATAAAAAACTACTCATTCAAATAAGATAGTAATGATATTTGTTCTTTCATTCAACACGTGGAAATCTTATGTGAGCTAAGTGCTTTTAATTGTGAAAGCTAATTGATTTCATTCTTTCATCTTCACAATTCAATTAATTCAATTTAAACGAAGTTAAAGTAAAGTAGTAGACGATAACACGGCGAAGATAAAAAATTATTCTTGCAAATATTTTTAAAAAAAGAGAAGAAAGAAAGAAATTTTTAAAAAAGTTAAAAATTTGAATAATATCATCTAAAATTTAGAAAAAAAAAATTCACATAGTATTAATAAATATTTATTACGCATCATTGAGGGAACAAATTTCATATAATTAATTCTCCCTAAAATTTATTTGAAATCTAAGGTTAAAAATAGCTGTGACAATTCACTGTAACAAAATCCATAAACCCTATTTGGCGTTATTATCGTTCAAGAAAAAGATGCCAAATTTCAAAACGCAAAAATATGTAAATTCTTGTATATTTTAGAAAATTTTGAATAGAAAACTGTAATGTTTTGCAGGTATGCTTAGAAATACGTCTACTTTAAGATGATGGTAAAATTTTTATAGGTTATAATTCAAAAGTTTTTCGAAAAATTATTTAAAAATAGAAATTTTAAAAATAATACACAAAACATTTCTGAATTGTATTTGGAATGAACCTAAATTTCGAAATGTGCAAGGAAAAATAAAAAACGTTTAATACAAAAAAAGATATTAATCAATATATGCCAAATTCAATTAACATTGAAGAGCTAATTTGAGAGCTAATTTTTTAAAAACTACTCGTACGATCTTTACAAAACTTGGCAGTCCGGCATAATTTGAGTCGTAGAATAGCAATATGCAAAAAAATTGGTATGTTATTTCAGAAAAAGAGCCGATTTTGTGTCAAAATACCTATGTTAGAGTAGTGCTATATATAAATCTAATATATATCCTAAGTCGCGCTTTCGACAACAAGACTGAAAATTTTGACAGACAGTCTTTTGTCTACGATAGTCAAATTTGCGCTAGTAATTATATAGCACATTTTTTAAAAATCTGAACAGATAGAGTATACTTTTATTCTCTCTTCGCGAGATACTACTGCTAAAATCTAATTTCATGGGTTATCAAGGTTCTCTTCCTTTGATAAGACTTGTTGAATAAAATCACTTTGCAGCACAATTTGTGTCAGACAGTGATTTACCTAACACTTTTGAAGTTAGTAATTTGCACTCGATTTTATTTCTATAAAATTAAATTATCTCTTCATTACTTTGTAGTAAATAGAATAGGTAGTAAATACTGCAAGGTAAACTGAAGGAAATGTAAACAACTGTCTGCCTTTCTCATACAAAACTCCATCGCGTCAAATTTTTTCTTCCTTACATTCGCTCTCATTTATCTAAAAATGGTCTCACTTCTGATACGGATGCCGAGAATTTCTTCCACCACACAAAGCTTGATAATTGTGATCACTTTACAATCAATTTACACTTATTAGGAGAAAATTCCCTCTTTGTAATCACCTGTTCGTCTTTAAAAAATGCTCGACTGGTTTATTTCTACAGTTTGTGTGGGTTATAATCACTGCATATGATAGCATCGATGCGAGATCAGCTGGAAATAGGGTGTAATGAGATACAATGCAAAATTCCTGCATTAATAACACTCGAATACATCGAAATGAGATATTTCTGGAAAGTTACGACATATGTGCCAATTTTATTTCCTTTTGCATTGGAAGAATATTACATTTTCTCACGTTTCTATTGAAAATAACAATTATGGCTGGCATAGCCTATTAGTAAGAAAGGAATCTCTCATATTGGTAGATGTAAACTGATACGGCAAATAAAATTTAAATAAGGGTATACGTTAAAATGAAATATGCGTGTTACAAATAGCATGAGAAATTTTATAATTATAATGTATCCCAGGCAGCAAAAGAGCTAAGCATTTGTAAAATGTCTTTAATGAATAATGCATAAAGCATCCGAGAAAGCACTTCGTAAAACTGTGACATAATCAATAAAGTAAAAGAACGCTGTCTAGTAGACTACATGCATAAGTATAATTCTAGTAGATGCAAAATATTTAAGAACTAGCTTTGCAAGGAGCCAAAAGTTAAACGCTTTCTAAATAATTAATAGTAAACTTTAATAAAAATAAACAATAATAAATAATAATAACAATAATAGTAAACTTTCCATTAAATGCTTTATATTTCGGATATGGAATTAATCATAAATATAACTTATACGGGGGACACCAAAACAGCAATATTTTGCATTACTGTACTAATAAATTGGTTAAAATCTTAACTAATTAAAAAATAAATAAAGTATAATGAGAATGATGAAATAATGAAATTCGTATATAAAACGGCATTAAGCGTATCCAAAATATACACTAAATATTGATACAAATTATCGCAAAGTAATATTTGTGAAACTGAATACAACCAACCTGTGCAGACATTAGGTATTTTTTGGAAAACGGTAAGATAAAAACTGAGCAGACGCCTTCGCCGGGAATCGAACCACGGACTTCTGGAATACCGGCCTAGTGTGCAGAAGCACTACATTACGAAGACACTCCAAGAAGATGGGAGAAATACCTTATAAACCTAGACTCAATAATAATATTTTCAGAAGCAAACTATATAGGGGATGGTTATAATTAAAGCTATCTTATATAGATACGTATTGCCCATTCTGGTATTATTGTATATATACTGGTATTGGAGTGTTTCGTTGAAGCTTGGCATATACGTTACATAGAACTTTGGGAAAACAAACTGAAAAAAAATTAATAGTCCAAATTTTGACCATCAGGTAAGAAAAGGGCGCATGAAGAACAGAAAATAAAAACTGGAAGCAGAAACTTTGAATCATAGTATTTATTCAATGTGCATTTCATTTGCATCAATTACATGTCCAAAGCTTGATAAACCGTGTTCAGCAGCAGCGAGAACGATTTCTCGATCATTTTGTAAAGCAGAAAATAACTTGCTGCTAAAGGAGTTGCCAGTAACGGACACCACTGATGGAACCCCTTTGACGGCGGCCTTGAGGAATCTTTTCCTCAAAGAACTAAGAGCGAAATCAGCAATAAAACCACAGCATACAGTATTATAATCAGGATGCAGAGACCATTCATGCACAACATTATATCTTGCAGTACAGTATATGCAACAGTTTTCCATAGTAACTGCTGTGTCTAGGGTAAATTACGACTCGTCGAATCACAAAATGCCGTAAGGTAATGCATTTTCAAATTTAATTCTGGCCGAAAGAAGGTTAAAAAATTAGTGCGTTCGTCTGGGTCCGCAGAATGCAGCTCTTGCAGAACTTGGATCTATTGTGGATACGACTTTACAGTCGATCGAGAAACTTTTCATACGTTCGACGTATCGTTATTCTCGCAGTACGGATGAAAAATTACTGCCTTTATGATACAGTAACTTGATCAGAAAAGTTAGATTTTTCTTCTGTAGAAGCATGGTGAAGAATTATTTTATGACACTGAATACTGTTTTTCAAACTCTCCAGATTTGCACAATATTCCATTCTTTGCATGGAACGCGCCATCTATCGTAAAATAAACCATAAAATAAAGTGGAGTCTCAACTAAAACTCCGCAGTTAGCAATTTGTTCGAATTTGGCAGCTAGCCAAATCGCACAAACCTCGAGATGTTCGTTTATATAAGCATCCAGTAATTCATTGGTCGAACAGCAATGCAGTGTAACTTTCAACGATTCATACGATTGCATTAAACCTTTCGACGGTTTTTCTGATAATTTAATAGAATCTTTATTAAATTAAGAAGAATTATTTCAACTTAATAAAATTACGAACAATGTTCACAAAATTATATTTACAAAAAAATATTTATCGAGCTCGCTAAAACATTTATAATGTCACTGTCGCTAAATCCCGAGTGTACCGTATACTAGGATTAAACCAAGCATTTTTGAATGCATAGGGATGGACAAAAACGTAAAAACATAACAAATAGTTCATCAGAATTTTTATAAGTAATGAGTTTCGTATTTTTGTTTACAGTTTCTCTAATTTTGATGTCAACATTTATTAGTAATTTATCAAAGCCATTAATTTTTTCGTTTTCCATTAAAAGTGTTAATATTTCTTTCTCCTTTTCCATTAATTTTCCGTCAGACATTTTGGACAGCCGTTAAATATGCATGGATAAGCAACGTCTTTTAACATTGGACGTTTTCTCAGAATTCTTAAAATCACCCCATTTTTATCCGTGAATATATCTTCACGTACAATTATATCTCTGCTAAAATTGTACTTTTTGCATTGTATGCGGTAAAATGTTTCATATTATGTCAGCATATTAATTCAAATAAATTCGTCCTTACTTCAAAAATAATAAATAAAGTCATATTTCAGCAGTGAAATAATTGATAACGTGTGATTTGCATTGATTTCGGAAATAATTTTTTTAATATATAAAATGCATAACTTAATAACTTACTTTATAGATTAGTTTCCTTTTTAAAAATTTTGCTATAATATTGATAACAAATATTTTAAGTATTAATTATTTTAACAAAATTTTAAACAATAATTTAACACGTATTTTAGTACTAATTAAATTTAATAATTTAAGTATTTATAATATTAAATGTATATTTCATTAAATAAACCTACCTTACATAAATATATTTAGATGAAATAAAGTAATAAAACATTGCAAAATAAATCTTATGCGGACTTCAGATTCTTGAAAGGGCAAATTTAGTCTCTTTTCATTCTAAAAGTCACGCTGATGAACTATGAAAAAGATTCTCAAAGCATCAAGTCTAAAATCCGTCATATCATGATGTTTCAGCGACGTTGACAAATTGGAAAGATGCAACGGCAAACATTTTTCGTCTTCGCTGCATTGATGGTGTGGTGTGTATTTAATTATGGCAAAGGACACTAGGGCTATCTGCCTAAGAGGAGGGATGCCTTTGTGGAGGACTTTCTAAGGGAAACTGTCTCGTATACACGTTACACATGGGGAAAACCACGAAAACGCCCATGCAGCCAGGCCGTTCGCGGGATTCGAACCTCGGACCGAACTACCAGTGTTCAGCGACTTTACCGCTCGGCCGCTGGTGGGCCTCGCTGCATTGAAAAGACGTCGCAAAAGTTACCACGACCACTTTGCAACCTCTCGGACCAGTTTGCAACGACTTTGCTACGTCATGTGCTACTTGGAATGGCAATAATACCTAGTCACCGTTGTGTATATAATGTGAAGAGTATACTAAAAACCATGGTCCTATTTTGTATGTAGCTCAACACCGGCCATGCGTTGACACTGCTGAACATTTATAGTTCCGACTTGGGTTCGAATCCCAGGAGAAAGATCCGGCTGCATGGGCATTTTCGTGGTTTTCCTCATGTGCAATGTGTATGCGAGCCTGTTCGTCTTAGAAAGTCCTTCCCGAAGCCATCCGTACCGTCGGTCAGATAGCCATAGCATGCTTTGCCATAATAAACTAAACCTATTTGTATACACAAATTTGTCAGTTCATCTATTTAATTATTCATATTTTATTTGAATTCTTGTATGCTATTTATTGAAATTATTGTTTTAGTATTGCATTGATTTGCCTTAGTTATAACTATGACTTTCTGTCCAGGGAGTGTAATGCTTGGGATGTGTAGTCCTTGGACAGTGGACAATCTCACTAATTTATATCTATGTAAGGAATATCAGTGAAATTATATGGAAAACTGTAGTATCTTTTGCGTAATGTAATACAAAATGTTTGAAAAAGTGAATCTCTGTTGAAAATTAAGGTTACAGGTGTAGGTCTGTTTAATATTGAGGTAAATGGCAATCTAGCTAAATTGGTGAGATATCGCCAACATCGCGATGTTAAGGGCGATTAATTTTTGTCGCTAAATTTGGCAAAAAATAGCCAAAAGTAAAAAAAAAAAAAAAAAAAAAAAAAAAAAAAAAAATGGCGACTATTTGGCGACATTTTCGTTTGATCCTTATTCTAATTAGTACTGTAATTGAATAACTGTTGTTGATCCCTATATGTAACTCTAATCGTATCGCCTTCCCTCGAGAAAGGGAAGATAGCAGAGATTTCTCAGCGCCCGGGGGAATACAAGACCAGAGAGAACATCAGCTCTCTGCCGTTTAGTTCAGCGTGAATTCAGACTATTGAAAGATTTCCATGTCAGTTCGTGACTTTCAGGAATTTAGAAGATTTTCGTGTTCTCCATTTGGGCGTATTCAGATTCGCCTTTTAGATGTACTTTGCAATGCTCTGTGTGCCCACCAGCGGCTGAGCGGTAAAGGCGCTGAACACTGGTAGTTCGGTCCGAGGTTCGAATCCCGCGAACGGGCTGGCTGCATGGGCGTTTTCGTGGTTTTCCCCATGTGTAACGTGTATACGAGCCAGTTTCCCTTAGAAAGTCCTCCACGAAGTCATCCTTCCCCTTAGGCAGATAGCCCTCGAGGCTTTGCCATTATCATACACACACACGCGCGCAATGCTCTGTGTTAACGTTCTTAGTAGTTTGAAGTGTAACTAGTAATTATACTCTGTGATACTAAGAAGATCTGTTACGTGTTTGTTTGGTAAAAACAAATTTTATCAATCTGTCACCGGTTCTATGTGTATTCAGTTTATTAGTGATTTACAAAATAGTGCTGATGCAGAGATGATAAAAGTAATTGTAAATAAATCAGGCAATAGCTTTAGTATCTACGCGTCTACAGATGTCCAGGAACTTTGCGTAGAATATTTGGATTTAGATTTGTTGAACTTTCAACAGAAATCCTTTCCTACTGAGGACGTTATTGCGAACCACATGGCATCAATCTCGCATGCATACTGATTGAAAATCTATTTAACTCAAACGCTTCGAGTTTATTTTTTAACGTTTCTCATAGACCTATTTATCTGCACTAAAACTGTTCCTCTACTATTCTAGATTTTATTATTGTGACCCAAGATATTTTAAGTTTTACTGCGAGGATGATTATTGACAACCCTGTGTCAGGTTGTTACACAATAATACCTGGTGCTTGTTTCAAGCTGAAGAACACAGAATGCCGTAAACAAAATAAAAAGATTGGAATTTTGGAAAAGCAAAATTGTATAAACTAGGCTCTCGTTGTTTGAATTTTTTAACTGTGCAAATCAAAAATTATAATCATTACTTTAGATAACTTTTGTTGTGATGTAACCCAAACGGCTAAAAGGCATACAGAAAGAACATTTGGACTCCTGATTTAACCCCTTAACTTCCGCGGGCGTATATATACGCCTTGCTCAGCCGATGCGTTAACTGCCCCAGATGCGCAGCCGATGCGTTAACTTTGCGAATAATTTTAGGTGTAGCAGCGCAAAGCAAATGATAGCAGTTTGGAAGGACGTATATATACGCCTGGGGCAGTTAACGCATCGGCTGAGCAAGGCGTATATATACGCCCGCGGCAGTTAAGGGGTTAAAAATCTTAAAACAACAGATTAGCACTGCTTGCAAAGTGGTAAAAGTGATTAAGTGTCCATAGCATGTTCTTGATTGGAGTAGACAAAATGGAAGGAATAAAACGTAAATTCTTCGATCATTTTCATAGCTAAGACTGACTACAGAAATGATGAGAAAAAGGTACTTGACTTTGCCAATACAAATAAAAATAATGAACCAAAACGACAGAATAAACCGATCTGTGTCTCTAGCAGGAAGATTTCAGATGAAAGCCTTATTTCAGAGGCCTTTGAACGTAATCTGAGTACTAAGTTAAACAACGCCTTAAAACTTTGAACCACTGGCGCTGTTAAAATAATACAGTTTTAAATGTAGACAAAACAAGGGGCAGATTATACCTTTATTAGGCAAGGTAACCTTTCTTCAAGTGACAAATCCACCTACTTTTTGATTATCTTCTGTACTTTGGTCTGCATTGGAATGAGCATGAGCTACTATTAGGAAGACAGTGAAACGGAGATTTTCATTAATTAAGATTAAGGCATTTTAATGGGAACCATGTTTCCCCCCCAGATTTCCAAAAATTTTTTTCGAGAATCAGTGGATTCACACATGCACCGTCTACACAAAAGCTACTACCCTGCCTTTTTTATTTGCGAAACATTTGGCTGTAGACATACATTTCGCTTTACAGAAATATTTTAAATGACACAAATGTTCAGGTTTTGGCAATTTTAAATTTTAAAAAATCATTGATTTTTGTCGTTTAGGAAAATTTTATTCTCGTTATTAAAAGTAGAATGCAAAATGTTTGATTCCCGTACGACATATATAATTTTAAAATTTGTGGTTTATGACGTCATTTTTCACTTGCCTTGAGGTTTCGATTACTAAAAAAATTAGAACGAAACGAGGCTGAGCGTTTCGCCCATAAATGTTATTCAGTGACATTTTTCTGTGACTCATTAATTTTCATTCTTTAATGTACAATTTTGATAGAAATGGTATGCCAGAAAAATATTTATGAAAATAATTTATAAGTTTTGAAACTTTAGAAATGTCTTATTAATATTCTCATACAGTTTTCTCACTTTAGATTCTTAATCTAAGCAACTCAGTAAGCACGAGCCCACGAACAGCCGAGCGGTAAAATCCCTTAACTCTGTTGGTTCCAACGTGGGTTCGATTCCAGGCGATGGGGCTGGTTGCATGGGCGTTTTTGTGGTTTCCCTCATGTGTAACGTGCATATGAGCCAGCAAATCTTCGAAAGTCCTTCACAAAAACATTCATCCTCTTAGCAGATATCCCTAGTATGATTTGCCATAATCAACCAAACCAAATCATTAAACTTGAAATATTTTTAATTTATGGAAATAATGTTACAAGCTGGCAGTATGACAATATTGAAGCCTGCCAGTGTTTCGCTGAACGAAAAGTATGTAGGATTCTGTAAATAAATAGTATTGGCCAACTATTTTCGCAATAACATGTTTGTCACTTAACTATTATATCAGAAATCTTTTCCTGAACTAACAAGTCATTGTTAGCTAAGTCAAAATGAAAAATACTTCGTTCTTATGTATTTCTGCATGGCCCGTGAATATGATCTACAACTTTAAATTATCTCGGTTAGTTTTTAGCGTACGAGTTATCAACTTTTGTATTGTGCTTTACGTAATGAGTATAATTCTTTCCTAAATGTAAGCACAGGGATTGAGGAAGCTACAAAAAAGCTTGATTTTAGTACTTTTACGAAATTGAACATTTGAATTTAAAAATTCCAAGACAGCCTGTGGGCAACAACAAATAACCTATGGGAAAGGCAACCTATGGGCAAAGAACATTTAAACTCGTGCTCTGCGCTTAGTAATTTTAATTCTGTGCTCTGCACTTAGTAGTTTAATTCTATCTTCCAAACGTAGTAGAAGGCAAGGCGGCTCATTGTTTAAATGCCCAAATCCAAGAATTTGTGGGGAAAAAAAAAAAAAAAAAAAAACTGCAACTTCACAGTTAGCATATATTTAATGCTTCATTAAGCTGGTGCATTTAACAATTGGTTATTGGAACTGAAGTCTTAAAAATTAGAGTGTCAGATTAAAAGAAAGGAATACAAAATCTTCTTAAAAAAACTAATCAGGTATTTGCGTTAAAAAGCGCAGAGCGGTAAATCAAATGAATGGAGTAAACAATAAATTCAATTCATTGGTGGTTCATAAATCAAGTGCTCTCTTCAAAATTTGAAAATTATTATGCATATACTGGAGGCCGTATTTCCACTAAACTTCGCTAAGTGAGTTTGCGTATTCAATGAGCAATAGCTCTGTCATATATGATCCATATCCCTGATCATCTCGCAGTCGAAATGATTCTTTCTGCTTGCTTGAACTCAATAAATCTTCTTCAAATTCCCATTCAGCGGGAGCACTGACTGCTTAATTATATCATGCGGAGGACACTGTGTCTCATGGTAGGTGTCTTGAATTACGTAACTAGTGCTCTTGAACAGTGACAAGTACTTCATCATGTGCCTGGTCTTGTTCAAACTAAGTGCAGGCTCGTCTCCTTATCTTTAGTGTCAAAATTTTTACAAAGTTTGCCTTTTTTTTCTTTTAGCTTAGAATAAAGATATTTACATATCGGTTTCCTTGAACTCTGAAAGATGTGATCCTAACATTATTAAAATGCCACATTGAAGCTCGTAATTATTCATCTCCAATTAGAAACTTTAGTTAGTTTTAAATTATTTCACCGTTACCTAAATATCTAAGACAAATACTTTTATGATGTAAAAACAAATATCAGGTAGTAAACTTTGATACTTTTATGATGTAAAAACAAATATCAGTTAGTAAACTTTGAAATGTCTTTAAATACTTAAAATTAAAAACAAAATGGTTTCAAACCCCCATTACGTCGGCCGACATACTCTTCGTTAACTCGATTACGCAGACAGAAATATGAATTTCCAATTATAGAATTTGATAAATTAAAGTTTAATATATTTGTTGATTTTGAATTAGATCTCATTTTAACGTTGATAATACCAGAATTTCTAGTCTATTATATAAATTAAAATGTCATAACTCCCTTTTTAACATCGCGTGAAAAGAACATATCAAAGCCCAAATTTTTAACTCCATAAAAATAGCAAAAGTCTTGTAATTTCTTAAAAAGTAACTTAAATGAACGTCATGAACATTCAATTATCATGAACACATGCTGAAATCAGTACAACTGCTGAATGATATTAAATATAAAGTACTAATTAAAAACTAAAATTCAATATCTAGTGAAACAAGTTATCAGATAACGTTTTCTTTGTAACTTTTATAAGATCCGTTAAATCCTGGGCTGTGTTTCAGAGCTCTGAATTTAGGATACGAGATTTTAGAATATGATGACATCCGAGATTTCGGATGTTTTTATTTTCTCTCTTTGCAGTCAGCCATCAACATTTAAGATTGCGAACAGCGATTGATCTCAGAAAGTATCCTACAAATGCTTAGAGGAGAATATATCCTTTCTACGAAATGAAAAATAGAAGAATTCTTCGTGATTTTGAAGATTCATTGCTTCAGCAGCAGCTGTTTTTAGGAAAATCTTCGCCTAAATTAACTTCGCAGAATTTCCGATGGAAATAAAATTTACTTACCAAGACTGAAACATTAACAGGAGCTATATGTTTATGCTGAAACATAAGTACTGAATTTCTCATATCGTGATTTAATGTGAATGGCAGGTTTTACTAGTACAAAAGTTTAAATGGTCAGTGTCACAGATGTGTGCTTATTAGATGTGCATATGTATTGCACCTCTGGCTTAAAATTTTCGTTGTCCACTTCTTTCACCTTTAACGTATTTTATCTGTTGTCTCAGAATATAAATATGTACACTGATATCTCATTTATAAATATTTATGTGAAATTAAAGAAAAATTATTCTTTAGTTTCCTAAGTTTTGCTATTAAAACTTAAACACGGAGAATAAAAGCTCATAAATGTACATAATAATCATGGCTGAATTTACTTACTAATAATGTAAAAATATGTATAAGCATTTAAAGAAAGCGCGCATATATAATCGCCGAATCACGTAACATGAAACGCTGATTCAGCTAATTCAGAAGTCAAACAACAAAAATCAGCGTTATATTTACCAAATTTTCACAGGACTAGTTTCGATGGTTTTACCGAACCACCATCTTCAGCTGCAAAGCTTATGCCCGCTCTTGACAGCTGATTCAGCTGTCAAGAGCGGGCATACGCAACAAGACTGCAGAAACAAGTCCGATTGCGCCCTTCGCTCAGGATTGCTCAACATCAAAAATTGCTACCCAGAGCTACTTGGAATCCTATTATCATAAATACACAAAGAGATCAAAGCTGCAATTTTGCTGGAACTAAATAATTTTAACCTCATCACCAGGATTTGGCAATTGGGTTTCCTCAGTCCCTTTCTGCCTTTAAAAGAAGGAGTATGCAAATTATTTTCTCCCTCTTTTCCGCCTGCCTTCGTAGTGTAACGGGAAAGAAGATCTGGGTGGAAGAAAGAAGGTCCGGTGTTCGAATTCCGGCAAAGGCACTGCACACAAGTCCCCTGCATCGGTAAATTTAAAGATTCTACAACTTAACGTAGAGCCTGCCGACTACGCATTGCAGAATGATTTTGCTCTAGGATAGCATTGGTTTCTTTTTGAATAATTTGCCTTTGTGTGTCGCGAGTTTGATGGGTCCATAATGATGTTCCTTTGCTTTTGAAGATGATGTTGTCCAGCTAAAATTAGTGTGTTTACATACGCTCAACAATCCAGAGGTGTCCACTTCTCGCAACGCAAATAAAACAAATCACTTCTGTTTTCGTCCTTGCACATCAAATGACCATCAGCAATCAATTTAGGATGACCTCTATTTGAAGGTACAACTTCGCACACTTGAGCTTTTTAAAATTAATTCAAAATTTTTACGTGGTAATCGTGCTTTTAAGCTGCCTCCGCCTACAAACAGTAATAATTTTTTGTACTACTCTTAAGCACACAAGAAACATAAAGTCTAATGGAATATTTATTAGTCCTATATATGGAATATTCCTTAAAATGGGATAATCGTTGTGATAATCGTTATGAATCAGTTCTTCTTGAGAAATAAAAAAAATCAGTATTTTGACTAGTTTAATAACTGATCCTGGAAAACGTACCCTGTTGTTAACATACTTGCCAACAATATTTCACTTCGAACAACTAGAATATCCAGTATGACCTTCAGTACACAAAAGATATGATTTTTCTGGCGCGTCAGATAATATATATTTCACAGAAATTTTTATTTTATTTTCATATCCAAAATTAATACCTTCATTAAGTAATTTCACAGTTTCGTCCATAAATTATTTTAAAAATTCATTTAGCTTTTGGTTTTGAACTACTATAATATGCACCCACAATAAATACGTTTCTAGTAGAAATAATGTTAACCAAAATCGAGCAGAGTGAATTATTATTTGATTTGAATATGGATAAACCATCAATATTTATTGGTATTTCTATACAAGATGAGGCAAACCTTTAAGGCTATGCATTTTTTAAATCTGATTTTCTAAGCTGATGTATACATAATCTTCTTTCCCCATTCCTTTTATAAAGGAATTCCTAGAAGTGCCCACGAGTGTACGCGCATCACTTCGTAAATTGTCAAAGCATTTATGATTTTTCAGAATTTTTAATAATGCAATTAAAGTATTATGTTTACTTTGGAATTTTAAAATCCCTTCCATTAATTCCAGAAACGAGTTCTCACAAGTAGTCTGATTTGAAACATTGTATGAAATATCTTTCATTTCCCTTTTCTGTTCGAATGAAATAAATTCAGTACCTGTCTTACCAAATTCAAAACAAGCGTTATAGGTCGAAGTGCAAGGTATATGAGTTTCATATTCCAAATCACAGTTTGAACTGTAACTTCAAGAATATCTGCTAGCGCGAAAATTCGGCACAGGCCTTTTTTGCATAATTAAATGCTACTTCATCTTCTGACGAATCCGATAATATACGTTGATTTATTCTCCTATAAATCCGTCTTTAAGATATACGAGATTTTTTTTAGTTCTGATCATTTTTGTAGGATAAGGGAAAATTTTTGAAATTTACTTTTTGCCCTCTCTCAATGAAAATCATTCTGTAAGGCTTGTTTGTGAAGTCAGCTTCTAACTGGAACAGAATTTGGAACGACGGCAATTAACGTTTAAGTTCCAGCAGAATAGCTGAATTCTAGAAATCAAAAAGTAAATACGTGCACTTTTTACACTTTGTGCGGTTCTTCAAAGTTTCATATTCCAAATCACAGTTTGAACTGTAACTTCAAGAATATCTGCTAGCGCGAAAATTCGGCACAGGCCTTTTTTGCATAATTAAATGCTACTTCATCTTCTGACGAATCCGATAATATACGTTGATTTATTCTCCAGAGTCCTTCTATTACAGAGCCAATTAACACCGTTGGGGGCATTCTGCGCCCTTTGTCGTGAAGGGATGTTTCCCTTGTAGGTGGTACGAAGAAGGGAAATCCGCCACTTAAATCTGCCACATCAACAAAAAAGAAATTTCTTGGGGTATCGGCTTCAAAAAATGTGCTACATTCTGAACAGGGGCTCTTACTTAAAAGCAAGTAAAAAGTTGCGCTGCAGTTTTACGAACATTTATAATAGTGGAAACAAAGATTTAAGATTTTCAACTTCAGTTGTTATTTATAGCATAAAATAAAGCAATGAAACTGCTTAGTTTAAAAAATGCATTAAATTTAATCATTTTTTTTAATTTAATGTTTGAACATCTATTTAATCCGTTATCTTATTTTGAGTTTTTATAACAACATTTAACTTTGTGTTATTTACCTTGAAGAAACGTGTTTACTGAATTTCCTGGATGTTACAAATAAATTAATAAAGCGGTAATTATTGTTAAATTATGAGGAGTCATGTAGCATTGCACGCATAACATCTGCATATAAAAATTTAATTGTAGGAGTGGAGGATTGGAGATTGCTGGATATATTATTTCCCGCTCTTTGTTTAACACAGACCAGATATTTATATGGCTAAAGAGTTCTCTGAGGTAGCAAAGTGAGGTTTGAAAAGAGTAAGAACTTAATGTTACTTCTTTCCATTCTTAAACCTCATTTTCCTATTACAGAAATGTAAAACATAAGTTACTTCTTACCTCAGTCGCTTTGAGAGACTAAAACTCATTATTAAAGAACTTACCAGAAAATGAAAAGAAACTACAATGAAATTTTAGCCCAGTAAAATTATTCTTCTATTTATAAATTCAAATTAAAGCAAGTTAAACCTTGTACAGACTAGTTTTTAAATCCGTCTGTAAACTAAAATTTCGTAGGTTAAAAGAAAACATTCTTGTTACTTATTACCGCACAACACTAAACATCATTCATTACTAATATAATAGTGTAAGAGATCAAAAAGTATTTTTCCCTCTTGCAGTTTCAAAGTATAGTTATTTCTTTGTCAAGAACTAGCTTATGGAACTATTTTTGGATCTAAATCCTTTCAGTAATAAGTTTTGCTCTAAAATCTTCGATGAAATTTAATTGGTGTACTTATAACTTGGTGTAAGTAGTAAGTGTATGGTTCAACCATGTCCCGCATGCGTATTCCCAAGCAACTAAATGCTACATTATTTCTGATTAGTGCCTGATTGCCGTACCGAAGGGCCCATGTTCGAATACGGGAGAAGGCATGGATGTAAATTGTCTGTACTCTCAATAGGAGGCAACGGTAGCCCATCTATTACCCATAATAAAGTGACCACCTCTTCCGGCCTTAGTAGTGGCCATTGCCTCTACCGGTTAGTGCGGGCCATTGGAAATTAAAAAAAAATCACATTTGATTAGCCTGATTTAAAGATATGTGGCAAAGCACTCCAAACAGTCTAACAAAGGAAAGGAATGTCTTTACTAACCACTTTGCCTTTTTAAGAGAGATTGTCTCGCTTATACGCTATATATAGGGGGAAAACACGAAAAATCTCATGTAGCCTGTTCGTTCCTCAAGATCTGAATCTTGTAGAAGTATCAGAGTTTAGCAGTTTACAAATTTTATAATGTAGCAATTAGAATTTAATCTTAAACACACTTTTAGTATGAAACTCAAAACGGCTGAAAACACGGGCATATAATTTGTAAGAAAGTGCTCTGATCACTAGGCACTGTAAAACAACAACGGAAATTTGAAAATATTTTGAGTTTTATTTACAGCCAACATGTACAAGACAAAAATAAGTGTAGGCATAACAATTAAATTTTTATATGCAGATCCATAGAGTAAGATTTTGATTCTTATAATTTGACGTGTGTGTGATCCAAGGTTACTTTACTTTAATATTTCCAGATATCAACTTCCATAAAAAGTACAGTATTTTCAATAAATTTAATGAATAACCCCTCCGGCTCTCTTTCAACTCGTTCTAGACGCTAGGGAGGATACCATTAGAGTGCTTTAATAGCCAAGGGGCTATTGCCAAACAATTGAAGAAACATATGACTTTAAAATACATTTGAAATTCAAAAAATTGATCACTTTTAATGCTTTTTTTTAAAAAAGTGCGAAAATTAAACAAACGAATTAGTTGTAAAATAATCCTTTTTTTTCCCTTAAGATCCTTAAGAAAATTTTCTGTCTGCCCTGTTAGTCAAATTTTAACTCATATGTGTACACACAGATAACCAATTAAAGTTTGATTAGCAATTAGTTTTATGATTTTAACAATTTATAGTAGATGAAAGCAATTATATAAATAATTTATCTTGTATGAATGCAAATGCTTACGCGTATTTTATTAATAAATATAGGAAATATTTTAAGAATAGCTTGTAAAGACATTAGGTAATTTTGAAGCAGGAAAGATGAAAAATAGGCAACGCCTTCGCCTGGAATCGAACCACGGACTTCTGGAATACACGTCCAGCGTGCAGACCACCACACCACGAAAGCATGCCAAGAAGACGGGAGAAATACCTTCTAAGCTAATCCATTGACAGCCGCTTTCAGATTACCTACAGCCATAAATTAACAAAAGTATCAGGAAAAGATTGAATAAAATTAATAAAAAATTAGAAATTCTAACCCCGATTGTTTATAAACATATTTTCTAAATGTAATTTAATAAGCAATTCTTAAAAAGAATCCTTAGGATGATAAACGATAAAGTGCTGAAGATATCTTCAAACAAAATCCTCAGGAGATCTTCATATATCCCGGCACATTACGACTTGAACAAGACATCCTTAAGATGTTGATTTACGAAGTCCTCAGGCTATCTGAAAATCAACATCCTCATGAGATCTTCATATATCCTGGGACATTGCGACAGGAACAGGATATCCTCAGGATGTTGACTTAAAATGTCCTCAGGATATCTGAGAATGAACATCCTCAGGATATCCTAACTGTTTCCCGGAACATATCGACTTAAATAGGATATCCTGAGGATGTCTTGTGTTATAGGGGCTATGACTGCTGAAGCTTAATATTCTAATTTTATACTTGTTTGAATTTTAAATGTATTTAAATTCGTCCTTCAGTCCTTAGTTATTATTGATAATTTTAAGCACTTTAGGGTCTTACAAAAGAAATCAACTTTGCAATAACTCGACATAAACACTACTGGTTCACAATTTTAACAATTCACACATTTGTCAAAACAGTATCAATTAAAATTTAATACTACAAATAATCAAATATTATTCAATAGTTTTAAGGTTATTTTTCTTAATTATATACATAAGGGTAGAATTTAGCAATGCACCTCTAGGGTAAAAAGACCCTTTCCTTTCATGTAAGACAACAAAATGGTTATCACGACATCTATATGAAGTATCCTGAAACAAAAATAAATTCAACGCGTTCTGCAACTCTATACTGCTGCCGCGAGTTGAGCACCAATTTCTTTCTATTAAATCCTTAAAAAAATCAATTAGCAGTAAATTTTGAATAACGTTTTATCAACACCTAACATTAACACACAGAAAACGATAAAACAGAAAATGGAATTACATTAAAAGTTTTTTAAAGTTTAGGGCGTGAGTTCAAACAATAACAGCTCATTTCTGCAGCTCGTGTGAGTTGAAATGATTATTTTCACTATATCGTAGCTAGAGGGCTTCGCTCCGATATTCATTTGTTTTAACCTGAATTTTACATTTGATAAGTGGGAGTAATAAATGAATAAACAAATTCAAGAGCATTTGTGAATGATTTCTGGGAGTGTTATTTTTTACATACTTTTCCACAAGATATCAGAAGTCTTAATTTTACAAACCTATCACAATATTTTTGGGGGAAGTTATGATAAGTGAAGTACTCTCGAATGGAAAGTTAAATTTTTAAAACATAGCATAAAAGCAAAATACAAGTCGTTGATTAAATGTTTTTTGGATAAATTGATATAAATTGCTTTTAATACTTTCTTACATATAGGAAAAATAGCAAATATTTTCACAATATCTATGAAAATGTATTGAATTTTTTGAAAAAAGATTATCTTAAGCTTTTCCTTTCTTTGATATCTAAATCTAGATTCGTTTCTATATTAGCACCTATTCAAACATAAGATAAACGTTTCCTAAAAAGGGCTTTTTTTATACTTTTGCATATAATACCAGGATCTGATATTGGAAGCAGATCAACTTGTCAAAGCAGATCAGTTTTGGTGACAGAACGAAGATCTTTGAAATTTCAATAAAAATAAAATGAAATAACGCAGACGTAGCTCTATCTTTCGATTTTTCAAGTTGCTGTTTTGCCGACTTTGCACAAAATATTCAACAGATTGCCAAGGAAATAAAATGCTGTACCTGCGCCTGGAGCTCAAATTTTGCTTGCATACCGTTTAAAAGAGAGGTTATAATTTAGGTTTAGCGGTATACTAGCGGAGGTTTAGGTTGAAAATCTTCAAAGCAGCCATTTATTACAGATAGTAATTTTTTTCTAAAGTGACACGTCCCGCTGATCAAATTTTTATCTAGAGAAAACTCTTGTCTAGAAATAAAGCATTATGGGAACAAAGACCCTTAGCAGTCAACATGCAAATAAAGTTTAATTATTATCAGCTTGTGATTTTCTATCTCAGAAGTAATGCTGTACTGCATTACTACTAATATATTTTTCTCAAACTGCGGATCCCAAACGTTTCCATTAACGACATACTTAAGACAACTACTGAACTCTTGCGCCTCAGTTATTCGGAATTTTATAATTACCTTTACTATAATGTTAGCACGCATACACTAAAATGAAGACTCTGGGTAGTATATTTATTTTGTCAAATAACGGTCAACAGAGCAAGAAATAAATCATATTTGACATATTTGAAGTGTAGCTGACTGTTTGGCTGCTCAGAACTATCTATTTCCACTGCAGAAAGCACTCATTAAAAGAAGGATGCAGTTGCAAAATTTTTAAAACGTAGATTTAAGCTCTAAAATTTCGAGACATGCTCTGATGGGACTTCAAGGTAATCTATATAATCCATAGTATAATATATCTTCAAGGTAATCTACGCCGATTAGGAATCACTGCTCTAAAATATATGTACTAATAAATCCAATACCTAGGAATGTTTTGTTTCTGCATTAGGATTATTATTATTATTTAATTATAATTTCAGCTTTACTGTGACGTTTTCCTTTTCCTCAATGCAAATCAGTTTGAGAATATTTAAGTTTGGGGTTTTGGATTGTAAGACAGAGCGTGTTTCTACCTCTCAATACCACATTACTAAATTTGCCATGTCTGATAAGATTGTAATTACTTCAGACCAAGTGATAATTCGTCCCACGTCTGTTAGAAGTTTGATACCAGTTTATGCTACCAAAGAAAGCCCGAATCTACACCTCTTTTATCTCGAATTAATAAATTATTTCTTTAAGAAATTTGTTCTATTTTTTCCTTACAATTGATATACATTTTTGTTATAATACATTTACTTCCTTAATAACTTGTTTTACTACTTTTGTTAAATTCCATCATGTTCATTTAACGAAACAAGACATAGCTTTCGAAAACAATGGACACACAAATCTTGTGTCATTAAAATGCAATATATACACAAGAATTGTTCTAAACATTGAAGCCATTTAGACCTTAATAACTAAGTAAATATGTTCTAGGTTTGAAAGTTGAATGGGTTACAAAACTTGATTTCGCTATGCAATATAGTTTTACATTTAAATATTCAGTATCATTTTCAAACAACTTATATGCTTAAAAAGAAAAGGAAATATTCATTCCCTATTTTCTATTTACTTTGATATGGTTACGATTTATTAGCAAAAGGGATTTCTATAAATTCTTGTTTTACAATATCTCATTATCTCAATAATTCATGTATCTAGTAACTTGAACTGAAGCAAAGTGCTAACCTCGTTTCTATTATAGGATTCAATTCACATGTTTGTAGCATGACTATCCTACTAATTTAGTTCATTACAAACAGATAACAAAAATGTGTATAGTGTTAGTTTGGATGTAAAAATGTGTACTAACGTTTGCTAGATAGGCATCGTTTTGAGGTTGCAAGTATTCTTATTCGGCTATCTGCGAAGATCAAGAAATTGAATAAATTTTAAAAAATAAATTCCAGTGGAAATAAGTGATAGGAATAATGGAATCGTCAAAATGGTGGCATTCCTGATTTATCTTTAATGTGGCTTCACGCAATTTTCTTGTTTTTATTCAAGTGATTGCAAGTTACTGAGGCATTGTATCTGAACACTGTTTGACCGCAACTGAGTTCTTTGTAGCAATGCCAAGTATAAAATTGATCCCCAGAAAATAGTAATACTGCCGATGCACATGAGACTCAGCTTATAAAGATAATTTATCGAAAATCTAGATACAAACCAGCTGCTCTAAAACCACTCCAGAACGTTGTACTTAAAATGCTTCCGGCAAATATCAAAACAAGACTATCTGTCAAATAACTGGTAAAGTAGGTCATTGCGCATACTGAATATATCACTAACTTTTCTCTTATCAAACGTGAGTACAGCCTAGTTGCACTGATTAATGTCTTCTTGGATAATCACAAAACCAAACAGAGCGTGAAACTTGCGGAAAATCTTATAAAATCTTCCAAAAAAAACAGGGCGAAGAATGTCTCTAAAGCACACTTCCATGACGTTCATCAAGATAAGTTTTTACAAAAAGGAGGAATGTGTTTTAGAGTAGCAATCTGAGCTTTTTTTTAACAGGTTTGCTTGATTTTGAGCTTAATATTCAAGGAAATTCCTATTTAAATAAGTTGAAAGGCTACGATTTATGCTAGGACGTGAAAGTGATTCTTATGTAAAAGCGGTAAATGGTTATGGAATTTTATAACTGTTAACTCATAAGATAATTCATTCTTTTAATCGAAGTTTCCTCAATATGAACTCAGGGGTTAACGGAATACTTAGGAAAGTAACGTGGAAGTAAAACCATGTGTATCAAATTTAGATCATTACTTTATTAATGTTGTATGTGTATCAAATTTAGATCATTAATTTATTAATGTTGTATGTTGTATGTGAAAAGGCAAATTTTTCCAAAAAAATAATTTATTTCCTAGTTTATGCGCTCTTTTTAAATAAGAATATTAAGCTGTGCAGTGCTAAAGTACTAAGGTGCACAATTTCAAATAGAATGATTTATAAAAATATGCAAAACCTTTTGATTTTTTGTTATTTTCCCTAGCCCTCCAACCTGCAAGGAATTTTAAATAAAAATGCCAAGTTTTCTAAATACTCTCTTAAGGAAGAGGCATTTTCTTGATTTTAATGCCAAAATACTCATGGTGCTTTATATCAGGATTTATATACTTTAACTATGTTGCATTTGTTGGAGGGGGAGAGGGGTGGGAGAGACCCTCGGACCCGTCCCTCCCCCGGGCTGCTTTCCATTAAAATTGCGGGCGGAACTGAGCTAAATCGCACTGTCACCTGAATGGTGCTCAAGGCTGTTGCCAACGACAGGCGTAATCTAGCGCTCTTTACCACGAGGAATTTCGTGGTCTTGGGCTGACTACATCAGACAAGTGAGCATAAGCAACAGCAACACACAACACAGATATGTTGCCTTAAATTCTTTGATTTCTTGAACCTGTTTCAAAATGCACATACATACACTTTTTTAAAAACGTCACAAAAAATAATAGGTCGTTTAATAATCAAAGTTTAATAATAAACAGAAATGAAGCATGGAATAAGAAAATATGCCAAAAATTAGCATTTTCATAAATCTTTTCTCCCAAAACAGTAATGATGTTTTTTTCTGTTTATTGGATAAGAGTTTTAAATTGCAGCACTTTTTTCTAACAGCAGTTGCATATCTCTTTGTATATCTAAGCTATTTCTGAATTTTCTTTTGATTGACCCAAACAGGCTTACATTTAGTTGAAATTTTTGCTATTCCATTTCACCAACTATATCATAGTTTCGTTCCTTTAGAAAAAATTTTACTTCGCACAGTTAAAACAGTTAAAATTGCACAGTTAAAAATTTGACTTCGCACATTTAAAAATTTGACTTCGCAGAGGTTAAAAAAAGCGCATTAGCATTCCCACACAACAGCTAGCGGATTTCTGTAAAGAAAACCAAAACTGAATGTTCACATCCAAATTCTTCACAAAAAAACTAAAGAGGCCGTGGTTCAGAACGGGACTCTTAATTCAGTTGATGGATTAAGGGTAATTCATTTTATTATTTTGCAGCCCATAGAATGAAACCTTGGGGATGCGAGTACCACTGGTTGAGAACACCAGTTCTAAAGAGTAGCGGCGTTTGTTTAGAATATGATGGAACTCTGTAAATGTATAATTTAAGCTCTTAATACGTACTAATTCAGAAGTCAAACAACAAAAATCAGCGTTAAATTTCAAAATTTTCGCAGGACTAGTTTCGATGGTTTTACCGAACCACCATCATCAGCTGCAAAACCGCAAATGAACAAGATAAAAAATAATGATTAGATAAGATAAGAAAGCCTGGACAAGAATAAGCAAGTGGCGCCATCTGTTGGTGAAACCAGAACTAAAACATAATTTCTTGAAAGGCCAAAGGCAAAGATGGATTGGAATTAGGATCGTTAACAAGAGCAAAAAGATTTTTTTGAATGTGAAATGAGTCTAGAAAATCCAGTTCTCCAATGGAAGATGTTTTTTGAATAATTTTGGCAGCAGAAAAATTGAAAGTATGATTTTCGGACCAACAATGTTGAGCAACAGATGACTTCTGTGTTTCCTTTTTTATAACATATGCCTCATGTTCCTTGACGCGAAATTTTAAGGCTCTCTTAGTTTGGCCAATGTAAATTAAACCACACTGGCAAGGAATCCTATAAATACCCCAAGAATTCATATCCGGAATGGGGTCCTTGAGTATGGAACTCGGAATTTTATTGATGGGAGAATAAACAACTCGAAAGTTAAATTTCTGCAAAATATGTGCAACTTTATAGCTAATTGATGGAAAGAAGGGAATGACAACAGAATTTTTATAATCTTCTGAAACAAGAATGTGCCTTTTAGTGTGTTGAGATGAGAATTTTTTAACTGCTTGATTACTAATGTTGGGTGAAAAGCCCCTGTCAATAGCTATTGCTTTTAAATAATTTAGTTCTTCATCAAGGGCTAGTTTGGAGGAGCAAACTTGAAGAGCACGGAAAACATAGGAATAAAATGAAGCTAACTTTTGTTTAGTCGGATGACATGATTTAAAGTGTGGTGGAAGGCAAACCGATGAAGGTTTACGATAAACCGTAGTACTGAAGTTGGATGTGTTACGTGTGGCCAGAATGTCGAGAAACGGAAGAGAATTGCAAGTCTCAAGTTCAAAAGTGAACTGAATAGCAGGATCAATAGAATTCATTGTTGAAAGAACTTTATTTAAATCATCTTTATTACCTTCAAACAGGGTAAAAGTATCGTCTTGACTTCTGAATTAGTACTTATTCGGCGTGTTATTGTGTCTCTTAATACGTATTAGACCTAAATTTTCAAGTATAATATTTAGGTTTAATTATTATAAGTGCTATTGTCATATAATTCTTAGCACATGTAACAAGAAGGCATACATTTTATTTCAAAGTAGAAGTATGCGATCAATTTTTACAGAGCAAATGCAGAAGTATTCAATTTATTTTTGCTTTCTTTAATAACATAAGCAACGGGAATACTATAGTCAAATTCTTGTCATACTTCCAATAGCAATAATGGATCTTTTTGAGATTATGTTTGTATGTAGTTTGGCATGAACGCAGTTAACTTTAACATACCTCCAAAATAAAATTTGAATGAATCCAGCCTTTTGTTTTACTGGGGGTTCACGTGACGTCAGGTAAGATGATCTAGATCAGCTATAGAGCATAATATCATACTCCGTTCACAGCATCGCAAAAATCGCGCAGTGATCCTGTTGTAATAATTTACAAGTTTTTTTAACAGTTAGATTTCAATTAAATTATATTCTATTCTTGTCTGTTGTTACAATACTAGCTTAAATCATAAAGTGTATGTAAATATTATGTTAAGCGGCATAATTTTAAAGTGGGACGTTAATCTTAACCGCAAAGCTATTTCGATTTCCCTACACTGAAATCAGCGTCGACCGCGTAAACTTTCCTTTTGTATTGTGACTTTCCTTGGGCTTTACGAATTCAGGTATAGATCCCTGACCAGGTACTGTAGTTCGAGATTAGAAGATTGTCATAAATCAGTTGAAGCTTATCAGCTGGGTGTGTCGCCTCGTCTTTTCTTTTGCATAACACTGCATTTCGTTAATAAATATCAGATAAAGTCAAAATGACATTTCTGGCTCACTGTCCCCAAACCCTGAAGGACCCATGTCAAGTTATTAATAAAATGTATGTGTTTTTTACATACTTTATTATTGAAAGTAAAATAATTACAGGAATAACGAAAATATCTGAAGTTTTCTTAAATGAAATGAATGTTTTTTAGATATAAAAAATAGAATTTAAAGATTTTAAGAATTAAACATTTTTGGAATAAATATGTCTTAAAAATATATGTTTTTAGATATGAAAAAATACACAAAAATCTGAAGTATTTAGAATAAAAATGGCATAAAAATACATGTTTTTTAAACTAAAGTGTAAACAGGACTCAGAGTTCCCATTTTTAAGATTCTTTTTCTAATTTATACGAATTTTCTGTGTCAATCATACCTTTATAAATGAATATGTGATTTTCTTTATTGCATTGTCAGAAAGTTTCCCATAATGTTTTTTTTAAGAAAATACTCTTTTTCTTTTCATCTACTTCTATTTTTACAATACATGAATCGCCACATTTAGTTTGAATTTTTCTCAATAAAATCAGATTATATCTCCCAGGCTCTAAATATTTCAATTTTAGAGTTTTAGGTTAACATCCGAGACTACTGGATTCTTCCGTTAATTGCAAAGAATTTTTAAAGACTTTTATTTAGTAAACTTTTCTTATAAACATTTTTTATTGAAGACCTTAAATCATTTTTTTTCTATTAACTGAGAAATTTCCCCAATATATTTTTTACTATCTGAATGTTTTGACATTTGAATAAAATATTCATTATGACTACTCTTTGCATACAATACTTCAAGTTTAAAATATTTATAATAAGATCTCATGATTATACTAAAATGCCGTAGAAATAAAGTTCTACAAGGTGCAAATAATATGAAAGGTTTTTTTTTTTTATTTTTTTTTATGTCTTCTAACATACAGGTATGCAGGTAATATACAAAGAATTATTTTTTTTTCTTTCTAAACCATTATTGATTTCTTCAGTGTAATTATATAATTTATAAAGATGACTTAATATAAGAAATTTATATCCTGTTTATTTGGTTTATGTTTCAGTTCCATAAAAGAATTCATAATATTTACTTCTTCAGTCTTTTCATTAATCTTGACATTATCTATTTATTGGTAATTATTTTTTAAGATTAGCAGATATCAAATAATAACATAATACGAATTCTCTCACAATACCTTTTAATGAAAGTTTCCGACACTTGTTCATACAAATTTAAATTACAAAAGTCTACTTTTGCTTCATGTTTATTTAAAACGTCTTCACTCAAATTTTGATGCTTAATTATTCCATCTCAATCTACTACATCTTTCAATTCTTGAACAGTATTTTATGTTAGTTTTTAATATCTAGAAAATAATTTCATATTTAATTTTCTAAAATTTAGTAAAATTAAATTAATACTTAAATTTCATTTTACAAAAACAAAGTTCTGAATGTTCTTACAAAAACAAGGTTCTGAAATTGTACCTAATTTGCTTTATCTTTCTTATCTAATTAATTTTTCAAATAATTCTTGATATCTAGATATAATATCTCAATTAATTAGAATTTTATTCGTAATCATAAATGGTTCGGATAATTTTTGAATAGCTGAAATATTATCCTGATGCACTCTGTCTTTATATTCACTAATGAAAGATTCAGACAATAAAATCCCAGAGAACATAATAAAAAAATGATATGATTTTCAAAACTTATAATTAATTCTTCAGATAAAACATTGTATCTAGAAACCTCGCCCTAATTAGCATCCATTTATTTAGACTTCTAGTCTCAGGATTCCAGTCTAACACTTCAATTTTGAAATAAAGAGGAATAATATTATCTCCTTTTGGACGAACTTTTAATTTTAACACATAACCTTGCTTAACAGGAGAAAAACAATTACTTATCTTTTGGAATAAAACTTAAAATAAAAATATTTTTATCAATTTGAATACTATCTTCGACAAATATTACTTCTTTCTCAGTTATTTTATCTGTTAAAAATAATATGATTTTAACATCAACTTTTGTAAAAAATTTAGAATCTTTATCCAATGTTTCATACTTTGTAAATTTCGATAGCTCAATACTAGTCCATTCTTTAGCACGTTGAAGTGCAATGAAACCAAATAGAGTTACCAAACGAATTAGTAATATATTATAGAGATACCAAACCAATTAGTAATATATAATAGAGTTTTAATTAAATCATGAACAAGTTTTCTAACAGCATCTATAATACGTTTAAATGTAAATATTTATCTTTTAATTTGTTTTTAAATTATGATATGCTTTCATTTTTCTATTATCATCAGAATTTTCTTCTTTAATCGCTTCTACTGGGATTCCAATGTGTCTTGCATTTTCTTCTGTAAAATATCACAGACCTTTGTATAATTTCTGAATTTTTCCGACTAATTCATTTTTTAATTCAAAATAATTACGTTCGATATATATTATTACAAATTCTTTATTAGCAGCATCATTGTTATCGACCGGATTTAAGCAATTGTCTTTTAATTTTATTCACCGTATCATACTTCATGCATCCCCTTAATTAAAAAATTAAGTAATCACAGAAGTAATTTACTTAATATTTACAATGGTTTTAATTATTCCTGGTAGAGTTACATAATGTTTTGAGATACATAAACAAGAAACAGACATGACATATGAGCGTATTTAGCAGAAAGCGCATTCCTAAAATAAACAAAATTCTCATTTTAAAAAGACGATTCATTCTATAATTGGCGTTTAATATCGCCGTAATTACCAAAATACTGTTCGCTGTTATATTATATCTTTGAATGTATAAATTAGTTTCAGATTCAAATTCGTCATTTACGCAAATAACAGAGTTAATAAGACCAACACATAAATTTCTAAAGGTATAACAATTATACATTAATTTTTATGAAACTTGTAACAATAATTTTACCAAAAGTTTTACCAAATAACAGTGATCATAAGCACTCACATTCTGAAATGTTTTGGATGGAATAACCGTAAATGTATACTGCATGAGTTACAAACCATATATCACCTGAAATACTATTTCTGTAGAATGTTTCAAGCAATGGCTTTAATTCGGGCTTTTAAAATCTTGTGGGAAAGAATTTTTATTTCAGTTGCAATATTTGTAATCCGATAAATACGCCATTGAAAGCAGTTTAAGTGTATGCCCAAATAAAGACATATTTTGAATTTGATTGCAAGAATTTTGATCCCTGTACTTCTATAAGGCTTCACGTAAAAAGAAAAGTTTTTCGCTTTTATTGGTAGTGAGAATATGTTCAAGGATTAGAATATGCTCTATATGTTCAAATTTCCGCTGTATTTTAAGTCAAAGAAGCAACGTGGAATAGATGATTTCTGTTTGCATGAGAAATATTTACCTTGCGCCCGCATAATATTTAAATGCTAGAGGGTATTTTGAAGGTCATATACCTGGATAAGTTGGATTTTGATGGAGCTCAAAAATGATTTCTAAAAATTTGCTTTGTGGCATACTGTATGGTAATCATTTGTACGTATCAATAACCTAAGAAAAATAAAAAAAATCATTGTAGCGAAATGAAATATGGTGAAGTATATTTCCATTATATTTAATCAAACAACGACCTCTTTGCATAGATTTGAGACAAATCTGTAAATTTGAGCTATAAATTCAGTTATATATTTAAATTGTAACGTAGGTTTTTTATAAACTTTAAAAAAAAAAAGATATCGGAATGTCATGGAATTGCGTGAGTATTTTATCACTTTAATGGGATTGAAATGGAGGGCTCAAGGAAAGGGACGCTATCGTGAAAGTCATTTTAAGGTAAAATACATCGTATTTACATTACGGATACAGAAAAACGCGAAAGCTCTCATGCAACCAACCCCTTATCTAGAATTCAGTTACTTAATTGAGAAAAATACACGAAGTTAATGCAAGGATTTCTTGTAAGTTTATTCAGACTGACTATTTTGCTCTCCGCTTAATTTTTAGTGGTTAACAAACATTATTAATTCTTTTACATTCAAAACTCTTTTTCCCGTAGAACTTATGAATTAAATTTCAGCTGTTTTTAGCAACACAGTTAATGCCGAATCACGATAGATCTGCCTATTTTAAATAAGTTTAGAGCGTTAAATGGAACACACAGCATAAGCTATGGTTACTCCAAGTTTTGCAAAGCAATGGGAAAGTAAAGTACACACTTCATTGATGGAGAAGTCTTTCTCATTTAACGAGCACCAGCAGAAGGATGTTATGAGTTACTCCAGTAATTTTCACGTGGGTGATTGGAATAATTTGCCATGCATCCCGGGTGTATATACATAAAATCGGCCGAAGTTAGCTGTTAGATAGCAAAACATTCTTTATGAGGTTTCTAACATTAATTTGACTGTACAAGAATCCATGAACAAAATGAAATAGTTCACCTGATTTATATTAAATAATGATTATTTGAATTACACTAATCGAGATCATTATACCTCTTACATTATATGCTTCTTTACGATTTGCATTATACACATAAATAATTTTTGTGGGCTTTGCTTTAAAACAGTATTCCAATTCTATTTAAATAATTTTTAGAAACTCCATTTTCCTAACTTGGTTCACAAAATGCGGTTTTTAATTCGCTGTGAGTTGTTAAATCTATCAGGACCTCGTATTAAGTTGCGTTTGAGATGGATAAATTTTTGTTCAGCAATCATTAACACATTCAACATTCAATTTAACGTCATCCATGCACCAAGCTATCCGAAAATAAAGTTCAAACGAGTCTCAAAGTTTCAACGTACGTCTGAATACTTTTGTATATTTTTCTAGAATCTTGATGTTATTTTCTTCCAAGAAAGTTCTTGTGAGAGGGATTAAATCATTAGTTTCGTTTTCCATGCACTCCATTCAGTGCATGGGCTTTGACTTTTGCAGCAAAAACTATTGCATTTCCCCCTATTTATGATGTATTCCATTCATTTCGTTTTTTGTGTTAAAAGGTTATGCCAATATGCTATTTTGTACAACCACTTTTATCATATTAAACTGTAGCCAGTGCAGCATCATGGTTCATTAAATATGCCACTGCCTGGGCTTACAGCTTCATTAAATATGTGAAAGCTGTTCGCGACAACCATCTTACATCAATGTACATTAAAAGGGACTCATGGGGGCTATCCATGTTCTTCATATAGTAGTATACAGCGTGCTATTTTAAAGTCGTGGTTTTACACTGTTTCTTAATTTAGCTTACAAGTTGAAAAAGAATTTAAACGCAAGGAACTCATAGAAGAATCGCTTAGCTATCAGAGTATTATCTCTATGAATGTTATATTGAAAAATAATTATGTTGTTGTTTAAATACCTTTTAACTTTGGACTTTGACTGATGGTGCCGGACAAAAATAACAAAAAAAAAAATCAAATAACAAATATATTCAAATAATCCAAAACATTCAAAATCTATTTCATAATATTCATATATCATTTCGACATTCTTATAAATATTCGTATATCATATCTATCAATCAATCGTATAGTGGTATAGTACAATTTAACTTTTTAGGTTTGCGTTGTGAGTAACCTATGTAAAGGGAAAATCAATAACTCCAAATTCAAGTAAACTCCATGTTTCTTAAAAGCCCCCCGGCTCAAACAAATGGAGGGACATGACAGACCACAGAAACTACACTAAATTAAACAAATGAAACATAAAATACATATCAAACACATTTATTAATTTCTAGAATATTCAAACATATGATAACTAGGTAAACTGATCAGTCCCCTACAAATTAACCTTAAGATGTAAATTAACATATATATCATTTTAAATCTTATACTCATGTTAGGTGTACTAAATTTTTTTAACATTACATAACTCACAATTTAGGCGGTTGTACCGTATATTAATATAGTATCATTACTCGGTTACAATTTAAATACAAAAGACAGAAAAAAAATTCACTCACAGGGTGAAGTTCATACATTCAACTCCTATGCCATCATCGACTGATTAATATGGAGTGCTGATAGTTCAACAGATCGTCCTACTCATTGCGTTGACCATTCGAAGAGATCCAGAATGCCATCATCGACGGATTAATACGGAGTTTTAGAGAGTTCAACAGATCGTCCTACTCATTTCGTTCACCATTCGAAGAGATCGAGAATGCCATCATCGACGGATTAATACGGAGTTTTAGATAGTTCAACAGATCGTCCAGCGTCCAAAGTTTACTCGAGCACCACATTATTCCTGCTGTCCTTTATTCACAAAATCATTGTTAATGGAGGCAGACAGTTCTTGCGAATTTTAAAGATGACTTGGTTGCAACACCATTGAAGCTGTCCTTATAATAAATAAATTCCAGAGCATGGAATGATGAAAAAAAAATCGACGCAGCTGGCACAGGCAGAATAAACAGCAATGCACACCTTAGAAGGGTCCTACACGAGTCTCTTTCATTCTGGAAGCCCCGAAACTCACCATAAGCGTAGAGCACCTTTGGAACAAAATCTAATTAGGAAGTCAAAGCGGGTAAAAACAGGAATACCGCATCAGGATGTCAGGATCACCAAGAGAATCTGCCGAACAATTCTTGGGATAAGAGAAATCGAAATTCTTCTGCTGAGCTCTATGCCTTATGCCAACGCAAATTCTCGTCAGCTAAAAGCCGAGAGAAAAATCATACCCTCTGCCGGCTGTTCACGCGGCTCGCGAGAAGCAAGACCCGAAGGGTCAAGCCCCCGCTTTTTCTCCTCTTACTCTTCTTGAAAATCAGAATCAGAAAAATGAACTCTAGCCTGGTGCAAGCACCCAGGAAAACTCGGTTTCTCCGCCTCTGTGAGTTCATAGGCTTTCAAAAAAATCATAAAATTAAATCTTACCAATCCCGGAATTTTAAGTTATCTAAATTGAGAAAATGACACACCCATGACGAATCAAACACCAGAAAATCTGACAATGAAATCCGAAAAACATCTGCACTCATAACGTGAGAAAAAAAATAGACCCCCTAACTAACAAGTGAAACTAAGCTTTTACGAAAATCCAATTACCAGCAACCCCCACTGTCTTGAAGTAATAAAACTGCAAACTTACAAAGCGACAGGAAAGCAACTTCCGTTTCACACGCATGAGCTAAAAGGGCGACATTGTTAGTGAAACGGCCATAAACCAGATGTGTGTCCTCGCAACCGTCTCTCGCCTTTGTTACAATTCCTATTCAAGAACAACAAGTTAAACAACACCTTAAGAGCCTAAGAATACTTCTTTTCCAGATTAAAATACACATGAATACAAATAAAAATATTAGAATAATAATGACTTAAAACACTCCAAATTCAATAACTCCAAATTCAAGTAAACTCCATGTTTCTTAAAAGCCCCCCGGCTCAAACAAATGGAGGGACATGACAGACCACAGAAACTACACTAAATTAAACAAATGAAACATAAAATACATATCAAACACATTTATTAATTTCTAGAATATTCAAACATATGATAACTAGGTAAACTGATCAGTCCCCTACAAATTAACCTTAAGATGTAAATTAACATATATATCATTTTAAATCTTATACTCATGTTAGGTGTACTAAATTTTTTTAACATTACATAACTCACAATTTAGGCGGTTGTACCGTATATTAATATAGTATCATTACTCGGTTACAATTTAAATACAAAAGACAGAAAAAAAATTCACTCACAGGGTGAAGTTCATACATTCAACTCCTATGCCATCATCGACTGATTAATATGGAGTGCTGATAGTTCAACAGATCGTCCTACTCATTGCGTTGACCATTCGAAGAGATCGAGAATGCCATCATCGACGGATTAATACGGAGTTTTAGAGAGTTCAACAGATCGTCCTACTCATTTCGTTCACCATTCGAAGAGATCGAGAATGCCATCATCGACGGATTAATACGGAGTTTTAGATAGTTCAACAGATCGTCCTACTCATTTCGTTCACCATTCGAAGAGATCGAGAATGCCATCATCGACGGATTAATACGGAGTTTTAGATAGTTCTACAGATCGTCCTACTCATTGCGTTGACCATTCGAAGAGATCGAGAATGCCATCATCGACGGATTATAACGTTGCGCGCCTCCAACTTGCACGCAACCAAGAGGTGACTGTGAAAACTTGTATAAAAGATAGAGCCTTGTGAAGGGTTTAAGTCCCTTTTTATTCAACGTAATAAATTACAATTGCGTTCTCTTGACGCTTACAGACGGTGCCAACTCGGCAGTCAAATAAAAATAATAACCTGAAGAGAAACTAAAGACAAGATTCTAACTACGAGGTTCTCTAAAATAACTAACTCACCGCGTTTTACAATACCGCTGCTAATTCAGCAGACTTGAAGCTCACTGGAACGATTAACACTACTTCCCGCCAAGCACATAGGCCGCAACGCGGGGTTCTTCAATTCTCGCTAACTACCTCCGCGCTCGCTAAGTAAGAATATCACACACCGAACTCGTTTCCTTCTATTTAAATCATACTACTTCCGCTGATAATTTGAATCCTTGCGCGTTCTACTAAAATTTACATATTCTGGCATTGGCAGTTCCAGGGGAAAGTAAGGCTTGACAGGAAAGATAGTTTAAACTTAAAATAAATGTTAGTTAAAATAAATATAAACCCTACATTTGCCGCTGCCAGAATTTGGAAAACTTGGAAGGAGGTCCTACAAACGACCTGTTGTAAGTTTCTCTAATTCTGAACTAACTGGCGAGAACCTCGTTTACACAAAAAAATCTTATGTAACAATTATATACTAAAATTCTGTTGCTCGTTATAACTTTCTTCTTACAGCAACTTTTCCTGGACTTCATCAATCAATCTTGGTCTTTCCTTCCAGCATCTGGAAGGAATAAGTATCAGTATCTTTCTAAATACATTATAATTTACACTTTCTTGACACAATAAAGTTTTGTTTTTAAACGATTCGTTTTTCTTAGTTATTGCTTACTTCACATTCATTCAATTTTTCAAGCATTAATTTAACTTTAGCCTGGCTCTCCACCGTGTGTGGTGTCAAACGGGAATATTCGTGTTTTAGTCTTACAACACTTCCCCTAACCACCATGATTTGTTAGAATTCAACGACCAAATAGACACACCTTACTCGACATTCTACAACTCAATGAGCTACTTTAATATTCTTAAAAATTCAAATGTAGGTGGAGAACCTTACAAAACACATTCATTCTAACTTCCCCCTCATTCATCTTTAAACATGCAGGCTTTCGCTCTAAAGCATGACTTTACAGTTTAATACTTAAATTTTGACTTCATTGCTTTTAAGCATTCACTTTTAGCATCTACAATTTTATGCTTCTAGACTAAATTCTACTTTTACATAACCTTCAAGTATTTACATACATTTAAAAATTTTTAATACATATGCTTTTTACAATTTACCATAAAATGAATAAGAGAAAATAAATTTTTACTTTACTCATTCTTCGCCAAACTGGCGGCACTGAAACTAAAATTCTTATTAGTACAAGAATACGAAGTTATTTTTATCTTCGGCCAAATTTTGGCTTTAACATAACAGAATGAGTCTTTCGACCAACAGAAAATGCTTGTTTTTAGCTTTTACACTTATAGGAAATAATACTTTTGCCTTAGCTAAATAAAGTAAAACAAAACTAAGTCTCAACCGAGACATATTGACTTTCGTCAAAACATAGAACTTCGTACTTATGCATAACATTTCGGAACAAAAGAGAAAAAAATTATAGAAGGTTTTAACTTATCTTTGAGTTTTCGATGCTTGAAACTCCGTCATCCGTTTTTGGCAAAATTGATCCCAAGTTAGAGGTTTCATGGATGTCAATCTTCTCCTTATTGATCTCCGAGTGTCGTCCACGTTGCTTTTTCTTTTGCGTCCTCTACATGCTGGCCTCTTGACGGAGTAATCGTCTGGTTGTTGGCCTTTCCGTTTCTGCCTGGGACGGCTGGTCTTGACGTCCTCCGGTCTGGAGTCCTTCTTGAATTTCTTCTGTTCCTCGTATTTTTGTGCCTCCTGCTGGCGTTTCAGTTTCCGGAACGGCGGCCTTGCTGGCACCTGACTCTGTGGCCGTGTGCGCGTTCTCCTTGATGTGTAATTTCTCCTGCTATCCTTTGTAGGTGGTGTTTTTCTCTTTACCACGGTTTCTTTAACGGGTTCATCTGTATTTTTGTTTTTCTTAAACGCTGGAGTTTAAAAATTATTTTTTCTTTTTGATACCGACGTCCGGGTTGTAGAAGTGCTAGGTCTCTCTTCAGTTCTCTGTTACTTGGGTGGTGGAATAGTTGTTGTAGTCTCTGATTCTTCTACTTCGTTTAGACTTGAGTCCTGCAAGAAACTTTTAAGGATTTCAAAATCATTTGGATTATAGTATTTTTTCACATGGTCGGGACTTGCTTTACAGATTTCCCCTCTCTCGTTCTTAAGATATAAGACTACTCCTTTGATTTCCTGAATTACATAGGGGCCTTCAAACTTTGGAGCTAGCTTTGCCATAAAATTGTCTGGGGCACTTGATAAAGAAAATTTCCGCTTCAATACTTTATCCCCAACTTTAAAATCTGCTTCACGGCGTTTTCTATCGTAATATAGTTTCTGCCTATTTCTTGCCGTATCCGAGGTTTTAAGCGCCTGATCAATGAGCTTTTGCACATCTTTTTGTTTAAACTCCTGCTCTCTTTGTTGCACAAAGAATAATTTATCCAAAGGCGTAATTAACTTTCTGCCAAAAAATAATTCTGCTGGAGTTTTTCCCGTAGTATCATGATGTGCCGTTCTTAAAGCATACGCTAATTCATTTATGTAGCCATCCCAGCGCTTGTGATGTGTGCTAACGTAACTGCGAATTATTTTTACTATGTTTTTATTAACTCTTTCTGCTATGTTAGCCTGTGGTCTATACGGAACCATTTTGATATGGCGTATGCCAAGTCCATTGCATATGTTTTCAAATATTTGACTAATGAATTGTTTTCCGTTATCGCTAATGACTTTTATCGGTGCACCGTATTTTAAAATGTATCTGTGTAAGAATGCATCTGCGACTGTTTTGGCTGACGCGCGTTTAAGTGGAACAATTTCTATCCATTTTGAAAAATGATCTACTATTACTAAAAGAAAACGATTTTTATTTAACTCGCTCTGGGGGAAGGGACCAAGGTGATCTATGCCTAAAATTTCATTCGGAAATGTAGCGCGAATGCTATTTAAGTACCCGGCCGGGCTGTAATTAATATCATTTATTAACTGACATTGATTGCAGGACCTGACATACGCCGTTACTATTTTGTATAATTGCGGGAAATATACCGCCTCGCGTACCCTTTTTATAGTCTTTCTGACCCCGAGGTTGCCCGCTGTTTTTTCTTCGTGCAACTCCTTCAAAATGCTTAATCGAAGCGAGGCTGGGATGACTGGTTTATACTCAAGATTTTCGTTTGTTGTTTTCGTATAGAATAATAAATTATCTATTATTTCATAGTTTTTTGCTCTATTTCTTATCACATGGATATCTGTATGCTCAAAGCTTTCGGGGTCTTTCAAATAAGCATAGATATTTCCAAATTCAGGATCAGCTTTCAGTTCAGTAATAACCGTATCTCTAGAATCTAAAATTTTTGAAGTCAACACAGCGCATTTAAGTTCATTTCCTTCATCGTCCAGTTTTATACGAGAAAGTGCGTCAGCTACATTGTTTTCCTTACCCGGTTTATATTTTATTGTGATATTATATTCTTGGAGTTTTAAAGCCCATCTTATTAACCTCGGCGTTAGGTTTTTTCCCGAGTAAAGTCTACCAACAGCCGCATGATCCGAAAAGACTGTTACTGGCGATTTGCCGAAATAAACTCGAAATTTGTGTACAGCCATTAATAGGGCTAATGTTTCTCTTTCTGTAGCTGTATAATTCCTTTGTGTCTGATTCAACGTTTTACTAAAAAATGCCAGCGGATGGTTATTTTGCATAAGAACCGCACCCACCGCATAGTCTGACGCATCTGCCGCAATTTCCAGGTTTTCGTCCCCCTCAGGGAATTTTAAAACAGGGGCATTAATAAGCGCTTCTTTTAATCTTTCAAAAGCTGTGTTAGCTTCCGCTGTCCACGTAAATTTACTCTTTTTTCTTTTGATTACTAAGAGTGGTTCAACAATATTAGCGAAATCTTTTATGAAAGATCGATAGTAAGAACATAACCCAAGGAAAGATAAAAGTTTCTTGGCGGTGTTGGGCGGTGGGAAATTCTTAATAGCTTTTATTTTTGAATCTTGCGTTTCTATACCCTTTTGCGAAATTTTATAACCGAGATATTTAAGTTCTTTAGTTGCGAACTTGCATTTTGAGGCGTTAATTGTAAGACCGGCCTCGTTTAATAATTTAAAAACTTGTTCGAGGTCATTAATGTGTTGTGCCAACGTACTACTCGTTATAATTATATCATCTAGATAAATTAAATTTGATTTTCCTAGGACAGGCTTTAGAACAATGTCCATAGCTCTCTGGAATGTTGATGGGGCCCCACACAACCCAAAGGGCATGCGTAAAAATGCATAAGTGCCCGATTTTGTTATAAACGCGGTTTTGTGTATATCTTCGGGGCTCATAGCTATTTGATAGTAGCCAGACGTTAAGTCCAAAGTAGACATATATCTTGTCGATTTGATCTGTCTAATGATCTCGTCTATAACCGGCAAAGGGTAAACTGGAAATTTAGTAATACTATTTAGTTTTCTGTAATCAATAGCAAACCTCCAAGCCCTTTTATCCGAAGGAGGAAACTCGTTCTTTTTCCTACATAGTACGACTGGACTCGCGTACTCACTATTTATGGGCGTTATTATTTTATTCTTTAACATCTCCTGAATATGTTCTTCGATGATTAGGTCTTTTTGTTTATCATAACGACACGGTTTAGTCCTACAAGGTTTTTCGGCATTTAATTGAATCTTGTGAGTTACTATCTGGCAGTTTCCTGGTTTTTCTGAAAACAAATGAGAAAAATTACTCACCACTTGCTGTATTGCTTTACTTTCATGGTCATTCAGATGGCTAAGGTCCACTTCAGGTGTCTCCACAGGTTCCACCACCCTCTGGTCCATCTCCAACACCACGCAACTATCTTGAAAATTTAATTTGGCCCTTGCGGCCCTTAAAAAGTCCATACCTAAAATAAGAGAGTGTTGTAGGTCTTTCACCACAAAAATTAATACTTTGAGATTTTCCTCTTTTACCTGTAAGTTTAATGATAATTTCCAGATGCAGTGACATGTTTTTCCTTGCGCCGCTATAATTTCCGTATTTCTGGTTTTAAATAGTCGTATCCTATAAAAATTCTTTTTGAAGAACTTTTCACTCATAAAATTTCCTTCTGCTCCTGTATCGATGAGGGCTTCTACTGGTACATCGCCAACCAGGACTTGTATAATTGGTAGCTGTGAGTTTTTTACGATGACCGTGTTTAAATGTCTATTTGAGGGTTTTTTTAAACCTTCCGGGGTCTGAACCCTCCCTTTCACAGGCCCCTCTAGTCGTTTAAAGCTTTCCTTTCAATCTGTGTCTTCTGGGTACGCGGATGTTTATTTTCAAATTTTCTTTTTGGGCCTTGACCTTCGAGTTTCGATGCGTTAGCTTGATAGTTCTTTCCCCCATACGAGCGATTTCCATTTCTGGTTTCCTCCTTCCTTCGGGTACTTTGAGAATATGTTTCCCCTCTCGCTCTTTCCGCTATTCTGCGATTTTGAAACTTCACCGCCAATTCGAAAAGTTCCTGCAATGTGCTTGGGTTTCTAATTTCAAAGTAGTCTTGGACAGCGGGTAACAATCTTGGTAATATTATTTCAATTATCTCCGCATCGGGGTTTTTTCCATACAGCATATCCGTTAGCTTGATTTTTCGTAAAATAAAGTCCGTCAATTCTGCTGTATCCCGTTGATAGAAACTATATAGCTCGGCTTCCAGCCGTGCGCGATCTTCCACTATGGGGAAGGCCTTTACTAACGATTTTTTGAAATTTTCAAATGTATACGTCGAGCTTCCAAATTCACCTAGTAGAAATTTTCCTATGTTTTTCCACCATAGCGCGGCCTGTCCTCTTAGTGCTGATGTGGCGATGGCAAATTTTTGTCTTTCAGGCACAGGGTAGAGCTGAAAGTGGTTTTCTAGACCTTCTTAATATACCGCCACCGAATTTTTTCCGTCGAAATGGACGTTTGGCTTGATTGATGCTCTCAAAGTCTGGACCAGGTATCCAAATCCTTCTAACTGACTTGTCATTTCTTGGTGTTGTCCAGCGGCTTCCATCCAATTTTCGGCCATTTCAGTTCGATAATTGTTCGGGCGCCAATATAACGTTGCGCGCCTCCAACTTGCACGCAACCAAGAGGTGACTGTGAAAACTTGTATAAAAGATAGAGCCTTGTGAAGGGTTTAAGTCCCTTTTTATTCAACGTAATAAATTACAATTGCGTTCTCTTGACGCTTACAGACGGTGCCAACTCGGCAGTCAAATAAAAATAATAACCTGAAGAGAAACTAAAGACAAGATTCTAACTACGAGGTTCTCTAAAATAACTAACTCACCGCGTTTTACAATACCGCTGCTAATTCAGCAGACTTGAAGCTCACTGGAACGATTAACACTACTTCCCGCCAAGCACATAGGCCGCAACGCGGGGTTCTTCAATTCTCGCTAACTACCTCCGCGCTCGCTAAGTAAGAATATCACACACCGAACTCGTTTCCTTCTATTTAAATCATACTACTTCCGCTGATAATTTGAATCCTTGCGCGTTCTACTAAAATTTATATATTCTGGCATTGGCAGTTCCAGGGGAAAGTAAGGCTTGACAGGAAAGATAGTTTAAACTTAAAATAAATGTTAGTTAAAATAAATATAAACCCTACAGGATTAATACGGAGTTTTAGAGAGTTCAACAGATCGTCCTACTCATTTCGTTCACCATTCGAAGAGATCGAGAATGCCATCATCGACGGATTAATACGGAGTTTTAGATAGTTCAACAGATCGTCCTGCTCATTGCGTTGACCATTCGAAGAGATCGAGAATGCCATCATCGACGGATTAATACGGAGTTTTAGAGAGTTCAACAGATCGTCCTACTCATTTCGTTCACCATTCGAAGAGATCGAGAATGCCATCATCGACGGATTAATACGGAGTTTTAGATAGTTCAACAGATCGTCCAGCGTCCAAAGTTTACTCGAGCACCACATTATTCCTGCTGTCCTTTATTCACAAAATCATTGTTAATGGAGGCAGACAGTTCTTGCGAATTTTAAAGATGACTTGGTTGCAACACCATTGAAGCTGTCCTTATAATAAATAAATTCCAGAGCATGGAATGATGAAAAAAAAATCGACGCAGCTGGCACAGGCAGAATAAACAGCAATGCACACCTTAGAAGGGTCCTACACGAGTCTCTTTCATTCTGGAAGCCCCGAAACTCACCATAAGCGTAGAGCACCTTTGGAACAAAATCTAATTAGGAAGTCAAAGCGGGTAAAAACAGGAATACCGCATCAGGATGTCAGGATCACCAAGAGAATCTGCCGAACAATTCTTGGGATAAGAGAAATCGAAATTCTTCTGCTGAGCTCTATGCCTTATGCCAACGCAAATTCTCGTCAGCTAAAAGCCGAGAGAAAAATCATACCCTCTGCCGGCTGTTCACGCGGCTCGCGAGAAGCAAGACCCGAAGGGTCAAGCCCCCGCTTTTTCTCCTCTTACTCTTCTTGAAAATCAGAATCAGAAAAATGAACTCTAGCCTGGTGCAAGCACCCAGGAAAACTCGGTTTCTCCGCCTCTGTGAGTTCATAGGCTTTCAAAAAAATCATAAAATTAAATCTTACCAATCCCGGAATTTTAAGTTATCTAAATTGAGAAAATGACACACCCATGACGAATCAAACACCAGAAAATCTGACAATGAAATCCGAAAAACATCTGCACTCATAACGTGAGAAAAAAAATAGACCCCCTAACTAACAAGTGAAACTAAGCTTTTACGAAAATCCAATTACCAGCAACCCCCACTGTCTTGAAGTAATAAAACTGCAAACTTACAAAGCGACAGGAAAGCAACTTCCGTTTCACACGCATGAGCTAAAAGGGCGACATTGTTAGTGAAACGGCCATAAACCAGATGTGTGTCCTCGCAACCGTCTCTCGCCTTTGTTACAATTCCTATTCAAGAACAACAAGTTAAACAACACCTTAAGAGCCTAAGAATACTTCTTTTTCCAGATTAAAATACACATGAATACAAATAAAAATATTAGAATAATAATGACTTAAAACACATATTAATAATTGAAATTCTCGACATAACATGAACATTCACTGTGAAGTGACTCTTAATCAGCTAAAGCATTTATATTGGGTAAAGTTTTGACAAGCTTCAGGAATTCTCGAAAGATCTAGAATTAGCGTGAAGCTTCTCGAATGCGTAGTTCCGCCAAGCATGACTTGCTAGAGAAGACATGAATTTCGACTTGGCGAAATTGCAGTTTCAAAATTCTTTATTTTAATTTCTTTTCCACTTATTATTTAATTTCATTCAGGTTTGTATTTATTTTATTCCCCTGGAGCGGCCGAGGAGCCCCTGAAACGTGCTCGCGAAGCGCAGATTGGAAAATGCTAGTCTAGCTGCATTGTAAATGATAGAATGCTGCTCCTCAAATACCAGCTGATGATAGCAGTTGGAAGTGAATCTTTTGCATCCCATCTCTTAAGCTTTCTACGTTCAAAATCTTCTATTTGGGATATATACATTACATTCCTAAGGCATTAAAAATGTTCAGGAAATTTTTAATTCTTAACATCTCATTAATAATAATGTGCGAATACTAGTCTAATTTAAGCATTAATTTTTAATTAGTATTTTAGAATTAATTATTGAATTAATTTGTAGTTGTTATTTTACTAGGTAAGTTTAAAACTGATACCACAATATACATTAAACAAATCTCCGTCTATTAAACTCAACTGTTTAATAAATTAAATATTGGAACAGCAATTTTAATAATTCTCAAGTACTGTAATTAAAAGCTATTTTACACCATAATAAAAGCAAAGTATGTGTCTCAAGTATTAATATTGTAAATTCATCGAAATTCTTAGTGCAGTTAAAGGCAAGTTTTTGTCCAAATTTAATTGCATCTGAAATGCGAACATTTTATGACTAAAATATAGCTTAAGAAAAGGATGTTAATTTTTAAAATATAGTCTTCCCTGTTTGTGCCTAAAAGAGAGTCATTAAATCGATACAATAACCTTCCTTTCCCATAAAGGTAACTGAAGGAAAATACATCCATTAATATGCATTCGAGAATAACCCGTAATCTATCAGTCTTACAGGCGGGATATTGAAATTCATCCATCATCTGAATAACGCTTAAATTATAAACATTTTCACTTCATATATCTAGCAATATCTATCGAACTTGAATACGCTCTCTTGAATCCGTTATGCAGATTAATTTAATGATCATACCCCAGACACAGTTAAATTGGCTTATATTTGGCTATTGACTGAATGAATTCATAACATGACACTACATCATAAGAGCAGAAAGCGTAATAACTGACAAGCCAGCAATTAAGGAGGCTTTCTAGATGGAAACTTAGCAATTCCTTTTCTGAGAGGGCTTGATTTATACGACCTAAGTTTAAATGCCCTTACATATATACCAGCAAAGTAAAATCCATGTGCAGCTACTACATGGCCGTATTTTAAATAGCACAGACATTCGAATGAATGTTCTTATTTAAAAGACATAAATTATTTTTTAGCATTGGCAAAGTCTCTTGTTTTGCAGTTAAAGGTCATTTTCTGTAAGCCAGCCATACCGCTTTTCAATATTTTAATAGCTTTTATTATAAAGTATTTCTACTAAAATTAAATTCTAATTATTCTTTCATCTTATTACACTAACCACAAATTATCAATTTAATCATTTCAATAAATGTTTGAATCTATAAACTTCTATATTTGAATATTAGATATTTTATTTCAACAGAAAAATTATAATAAGCATATATTTTACTTATGAGAAGACCTTTGAGACACTACTTTCAATATAGCAAAATCTTTTTAAGTTTTTCTATTTCTAATGATTTTATTAGAAATTTTCTTAAGACTTTTCTTTATTTCGCTAACTTAGTTGCCTATTATGAAGCGCAATTCCATTACTATCAGAATTATAAAATGCTGTTTCGTGTTTGCTAAAAGACAGAACTCTGGAGTACTTCACAGCTCTTAATCTAAGTGAAATCATTTCACCTTACATGCAGCTGAACTTCGGATTACAATTTAACTTGAAATTTCGTTACTAAAATCCATCGAAAGTCTACGGTGAGTTTCGAAACATCCGGACTTTCCAATCAATTACTAAAATAAGGATAGTTATTATTTTAGCAAAAAAAAAAAAAAAAAAAAAAAGAACTTTAATAAGCACATTTTATTTTCCTAACTTGCTATGGATGTAATAGACAGCTATATTGATACTGATTACGAATCGGTCTGTGGTTTCTGAAATTATAATTTTAGGATGCTAAAAACATGTGCAGAAAATACTGATAACAATTCTTAACTGACTAAGTGCCTGTATCAAAGCTCATCCCATAAATGTTACCTTGGAGCTATAATGTAAAAGAACAAAACACAAGAAAGTAAAACCTGAACTTTTTTTTACCTCCCTATTAGTGAGCTATAAATTTTTCAAATGTGCAAAATAAAATAGTCTCCTTGACTTTTGAGCTAATAACATTCAGCTTCAACTAGCTATTCCAGCATTTCTACCAAAGGCAAAAACACACTTGGGTCGTAGAACCTAATGTGAATCAAAACACCTTTATAAACGTGCACTAATTTCTGGCAATATTCTTACTCCATCAGCTTCCTGATGCAAGAGACAATTCCAATCAAATCTGCATGACTCTCTAAGACGGGGGATCCCAACGGAGCTTTAATGCTTTAATGCTTATGTTTTACTAGCCAAGCAAGCTTGGCTGTCGAAAGTAACGCCCTGAGGGCACTTCACATAGAAGCAATCATATGAATTCCCACAATGGAGGATGCAATGAAGGAGAAAAATAGAGGGAAAGGGGACCATGGTCCCTGAAGGAGTCACAAATGGACCTGACATATGGAAGTAGGTAAATTAGTGAGGGAGGCAGTATAGATGAAAATGTGTAATGTGAAATACAAGAATGGTCAGAAAACTCAATAACGTATGTACAGATTCATGAAAAGTATATACGGGAATATGTTGCAGACAATATATACTACAAATAAACAAATGCAATAATTAAGACACAATAACACGCCGAATAAATACTAATTCAGAAGTCAAACAACAAAAATCAGCGTTATATTTTCAAAATTTTCGCAGGACTAGTTCCGATGATTTTTACCGAACCACCATCCTCAGTTGCAAAACCGCAAATGAACAAGATAGGAAATAATGACTAGATAAGATAAGAATGCCTCGACAGGAATAAGCAAGTAGCGCCACCTGTTGATGAAACCAGAACTAAAACATAATTTCTTTAAATGCCGAAGGCAAAGACGGATTGGAATTAGGATCGTTAACTAGAACAGAAAGATTTTTGTGAATGTGAAATGCCTCTAGAAAATCGATTTCTCCAATGGAAGAGGATTTTTGAATAATTTTGGAAGCAGAAAAATTGAAAGTGTGATTTTCGGACTAACAATTTTGAGCAACAGAAGACTTCTGTGTTTCCTTTTTTATAACATATCCCTCATGTTCCTTGACGCGAAATTTTAACGCTCTCTTAGTTTGGCCAATCTAAATTAAACCACAATGGCAAGGAATCCTATAAATAGCCCAGGAATTTATATCCGGAATGGAGGCCTTGTGTATGGAACTCGAAATTTTATTGATGGGAGAATACACAACCCGAAAGCTAAATTTCTACAAAATATGTGCAACTTTATAGCTAATTGATGGAAAGAAGGGAATGACAACAGAATTTTTATAATCTCGTAAAACAAGAGTGGGCATTTTAGTGTGATGAGATGAGAATTTTTTAACTGCTTGATTAATAATATTGGGTGAAAAGCCCCTGTCAATAGCTATTGCTTTTAAATAATTTAGTTCTTCATCAAGGGCTAGTTTGGAGGAGCAAACTTGAAGAGCATGGAAAACATAGGAATAACATAAAGCTAATTTTTGTTTAGTCGGATGACATGATTTAAAGTGTGGAGGAAGGCAAACCGATGAAGGATTACGGTAAACCGTAGTACTGAAGTTGGATGTGTTACGTGTGACCAGAATGTCGAAAAACGGAAGAGAATTGCAAGTCTCAAGTTCAAAAGTGAACTGAATAGCAGGATCAATAGAATTCATTGTTGAAAGAACTTTATTTAAATCATCTTTATTACCTTCAAACAGGGTAAAAGTAGCGTCCACGTAGCTGAACCATGCCGGGAAGTTTAAAGTTTCAAACAATTTTGATTCATAATAATGTATGTAGATATCAGCCAGGCTGGGACTGAGGGGGCTACCCATGGCTAATCCCTCAGTTTGCTTGTAATATTTATTTTGGAAAACAAAAGGTGTTTGTTTCAAACAGAGTTGAGTGAGAGAAATTAGCTCATCAATTTTGATGCAAGAAAAAAGTAATTCGCGATGTCTGGTTTCTAGTCATCTTAATGCACCCTCCACTGCAACATTGGTGAATAATGATTTTACATCAAAAGAAACCATGAGTAAATTTCTAGGAGAAATGTTTTTAACCTTTTTTACAAACTCTATTGAATTTTTTATGGTGTAAATGTTATTGCCTAATAGAGTTGAAAATCTAGAAATTAAATATTTAGCTAATGGATACGAGGCAGTACCTAAATTTGATACAATAGGGCGGAAAGGAATACCACTTTTATGAATTTGGGGAAGAGCATATAATCTGGCACAATTCGCAATAGATGGGATAAGCGAATGTTTTAAGTTACTTGAAATTATTTGTGAAGATTTGTTCGCAGTTTTTATTTTTGACAAGTCCGAAGGTGAAGGATCTTTAGGGATCGGATTATATGGTCTTCGTTTAAGAGTTTAGTGACACCATCGATGTAAATGTTTTTATCCATGACGACTATCTGGCCACCTTTGTCGGCCTTTGAAATGATAATATCCGGGTTAGAATGAATTTCACGCATTGTAGCTCTTTCTCTCGCAGTTAGATTTGGTTTCAAAGGTTCATTATTGAATTGCACATTATGAGCGATAAGATGCCTAATCATTTCTTTCTGTGAATCTGAAACTTTACTGAACCTGAAAGCTTTTTCGATAGGAGCCAAAATCTTTGGAATCGAGGGTTTACAGGTTTGTGACAAGTTAAAATTATATTTTAGAATCCTCTCTTTTTCTTCTGAAAGACTAAAATTAGAAATATTAACTTTTGGCTTGATGTTTACAATGGGAAGATTTTTTGAACTACTTGAACTGGAAGACTGTATAAGAAGTTTTCCGAATTTAACTGCAAGAGCTATTTTATGACGGTTAACTGCATTCTCCGTTCTAAACCAAGACTTTCGTTCAAGGGCAGTGAATTTTGGATATGAATTAGCAAGTTCCAGATGAAGTTTATAGAGTTCATGTTCAATTTTGGACAATTGTTGACGTGTATTATGATGGACCGAAGTAAGGCAAGCTCCCTATTGTATCAAATTTAGGTACTGCCTCGTATCCATTGGCTAAATATTTAGTTTCCAGATTTTCAACTCTATTAGACAATAACATTTACACCATAAAAATTCAATAGAGTTTGTAAAAAAGGTTAAAAACATTTCTCCTAGAAATTTACACATGGTTTCTTTTGATGTAAAATCATTATTTACCAATGTTGCAGTGGAGGGTGCATTAAGATGTCTAGAAACCAGACTTCGCGAATTACTTTTTTCTTGCATCAAAATTGATGAGCTAATTTCTCTCATTCAACTCAGTTTGAAACAAACAACTTTTGTTTTTCAAAATAAATATTACAAGCAAACTGAGGGATTAGCCATGGGAAGCCCCCTCAGTCCCAGCCTGGCTGATATCTACATGCGTTATTATCAATAAAAATTGTTTGAAACTTTAAACTTCCCAGCATGGTTCCGCTACGTAGACGATACGTTTACGCTGTTTGAAGGTAATAAAGATGATTTAAATAAAGTTCTTTCAACAATGAATTCTATTGATCCTGCTATTCAGTTCACTTTTGAACTTGAGACTTGCAATTCTCTTCCGTTTTTCGACATTCTGGTCACATGTAACACATCCAACTTGAGTACTGCAGTTTACCATAAACTTTCATCTTTTTGCCTTCCACCACACCTTACATCATGTCATCTGACTAAACAAAAGTTAGCTTCATTTTATTCCTATGTTTTCCGTGCTCTTCAAGTTTGGTCCTCCAAACTAGCCCTTGATGAAAAACTAAATTATTTAAAAGCAATAGTTATTGACAGGGGCTTTTCACCCAACATTATTAATCAAGCAGTTAAAAAATTCTCATCTCATCACACTAAAAGGCCCACTCTTGTTTTAGGAGATTATAAAAATTCTGTTGTCATTCCCTTCTTTCCATCAATTAGCTATAAATTTGCACATATTTTGCAGAAATTTAACTTTCAGGTTGTGTATTCTCCCATCAATAAAATTCCGAGTTCCCTACTCAAGGACCCCATTCCGGATATGAATTCTTGGGGTATTTATAGGATTCCTTGCCAGTGTGGTTTAATTTACATTGGCCAATCTAAGAGAGCCTTAAAATTTCGCGTATAGGAACATGAGGCATATGTTATAAAAAAGGAAACACAGAAGTGATCTGTTGCTCAACATTGTTGGTCCGAAAATCATACTTTCAATTTTTCTGCTTCCAAAATTTATTCAAAAAACATCTTCCATTGGGGAACTGGATTTTCTAGAGACATTTCACATTCAAAAAATCTTTCTGTTTTAGTTAACGATCCTAATTCCAATCCGTCTTTGCCTTCGGCCTTTAAAGAAATTATGTTTTATTTCTGGTTTCATCAACAGATGGCGCCACTTGCTTATTCCTGTCAAGGCTTTCTTATCTAGTCATTATTTCCTATCTTGTTTATTTGCGGTTTTGCAGCTGAGGATGGTGGTTCGGTAAAAACCATCGAAACTAGTCCTGCGAAAATTTTGAAAATATAACGCTGATTTTTGTTGTTTGACTTCTGAATTAAACAAATGTAAGCTCATGAATTCAAGAAGGCATGCCAATTATGCATGAGAGATGAAATAGCTCAGGTCACGAAATTATGGTTACGCAATCTGTGCGCAGTAAATGGACGGATGGTAAAGTCCTTCGGATCTATGCAGTAATTCAGTGTGGCACTGAAGTTTCCTGCGTCAGTGGGAAGTCCTTTTTCGAAAAATTTATCATTGTCTATGCAAGTAGACGTCCATTGGCTCTAGCTTGAGATCATTGTGAAGCAGATCATTTCTGATATAAAAGTGGGCCCCTGTAATAATTCTCAAAATTTTGTTCTGCACTATCTGCAGCTTCTTGAAGTTAGCAGGAGAAGCGGCGGCCCAGGCCGGTGATGCATAATTCATAATGGGAAGCAGAATTGCAATGTAAATATGACGTTTCCTAATAAGGCTAATTCCAGAGTTTTACCTAACAGGACATATAGCTGATTAGCAGCCGCTAAGGCTTTACCAGCAACATGTCTAATGTGAGTATGTCAGGTGAGCCTCTGATTGAGTATAACTCCCAAATAATTCGCATTATTAACTTTTGGCACACGTTGTCCAAAGTGATACAGAGGTTGCACTGAGGTATTATGGAGTCTTCTGCTCCCTATAAGTAGGATTTGAGATTTCGCAGCATTGATGGAGCTCCTCCAATTAGCACACCAGTTTTCAATTTGAATATTAAAGTCTTGAAGAATGCTAATGGCTCTGTTGGGTTGGATTGATCTGACAGCTACTGCAGTATCATCTGCATAGCATGCCAGAATCATATTGTTACTAAGACTTGCCTTAGGAAAGTCTGATGTGTAGAACAAATAGAGCACTGGTCCCAAACAGAAGCCTTGTGGGACACCGGCCTTAATCCTAGTATATGAGGAGTAGCTCTCACCACAGTTCACAGTAAACAGAATATTAGTAAGGTAAGATTTCAATAGCAGAATAAGTTCCCTCGGAAACTCTAATTAGGTCAATTTGTAGATAAGTCCCTCATGTCAAACGCGGTCAAAGGCTTTCGCCACGTCCAGCATGAGGATTGCAGTGCAACATTTATAGTGCAGGGCAGACCCTGCGAATTCTATAAGTCGAAGGTGCATATAAGGGTTCATACGGCCGAGGATGATTCGTTCAAAAATTTTACCTAGCATGCGTAGTAAGCTGATAGGGCGAAAATTTTCAGCTTTGGTATTGTCCTTTCTTGGTTTTGGAAGCAGTAAAATCTTTGCAATCTTCCAATGCTGAATATTCTTGCAAGTTTACAGACTGCATTATGGGGCAATTTACGAAGCATGTAATTACTGACTGCATCTATACCGGGAGCTTTTCTCAGCCGGAGCTTCTTGATAATGTTTACAATTTCTTTTGTGGTGGTGAGACTAAAAATATTAACTGCAGTTGATTCATTAAGCCAGTCCATAAGCTTATTTTCCACTACGGAGGCAAAGTTGACATTCACAGCGCTTGAAATGGGTGAAAATTGCATATCTAGATGATTCGCAAAGATTTTGCATTTTTCAGCATCAGAGTAGGCAACAAGACCATTGTGGGTAATTGGCCTAACACATTCATGGGTCTTTTTGAGATTTTTCATAAAGCTCCAAAACGCGTCACTGTGCGACTCTAATTTCTCAATCTTATTCCATTTTTCTCATTTAAATCATGGATTGCCTTTTTTAATATTCTTGCTGATACGATTCAGTTCGTTTTTAACTGCAGGGTCGCAGGAGACATTCCAGCACTTCCGGACCCTGTTTCTCTGTTTAATTAGCTCTCGAATATTTCTGGGAAGCCTTGTAGTATTGTTAGTCTACAGGATTACTTTTGTAGCCTCTTGGTATGCATCGTTCAGACAAGTAGTGAACATATCAATTTCCATATCAATGTCTGCAACGCTTTTTAGTGGATTGAATCTCGGGAGTCTCTTCTTGACTATATTATGAAAAAGTCTCTAATCAGTATGGGGGATGAACTTATCAGTGGGTTCATTAAAAATTCCTAAGGTGGCCACTATAGGAAGATGATCAGAAGTGAGCACTTCATGCACCTCCATAGTCATGCTGATGTCCGCATTAGAAATAATAAAGTCCAGAATGTCGGGAGTATGGCCAGTAATAAGTGGCCTATACGTAGGAGATTTCGGTACAAAAATGGCAACTGGATGATTTTCTAGAAAATCGCACATAATTAGTCCATTGTAGTTTGTCTTACTGCACCCCCAGTCAGAGTGCTCACTGTTGCAGTCACCTCCTACAATAAAAGAAGCATCATCTGGGATGATGCTGGCAAGCGTAACTTTATTATCTGGGGTATTGTAGACTGCAGCGAAGTTTGTACGTCCATAATTGGGAAGCTGTACTGAGACCAAAAGGTCGACAACGAAATATGCACCGGCAATTGATCGTCATAATGCAGATCCCATTGATTGCAAAAAAAAATATTAATAAAATATGCACTTAATTATTTATTGATAAAAAGCTATACCACGTAGTAAGGAAGAAGTCATATAAAATGAATATAAGGGAAAATACTTAAAAATATTTAATATACCTTAAAAATAATTTTTTAATTTATGTATTTTTTATTCAATCTAAAAAGAACAAAGCAAGAACAAAAGAAAACACAGCCAAAAAATAAGAACTCAAAAGATACATTCTTGTGTACAAGCTACTCGTACTTGCAAAATGTAAACGAAAATTATAATCTGCGCTTCCAAGACATTTAAAATTTGAATGTGTCAGCATGGCTTATAGAGCAGCTATATATTTTATTTTGATACTATTTTCTAAGACGAATTGATTGCATTGAAAGGAGCGCAAATATAATTAAAAGCACACGGATACACTAAGTTTTGGAATTTCCGAGCTGTGACTCCGAGCGTGTTGGACGCACTTTTATTAGCTGCTCACTTTACCACGAACTGGCCTAGTCCCGTAGGATGTCAGTTAGTTTACTTTTAGTTTTGACTGAGTATTTTCTTTGATTTTTGAGTGACCGTTGGGGTTACACGGAACGCATGTCCTTTTTTAAGACAGTAATTACAGATGATGAGGCTAGTAACTGTACGGATTCCGTATTATCTACTTTGTCCATGCCTTCTACTTCAAGACACGAGGAATTTCTGAAAGGCCCCAGATTGAGGAAAAAAGCGTAAACAAAGAAGGAAACTTTGAGTTCGGAGGGGGAAAGCTTGAATGCGGAAAGAATTAAAGACGAAAGAATTCAGAAACTTATCCAGGATTATGGAGCTGACTATTTGACTCACCACTTGGAATTTGAACAATGATTAAAGGAAGCCAAAACCCGGGAAGAGCAGAATAGAACTGCGATTGAGTACGCAATGAAAACGTCCAAACTCGTCAATAACAAGCAACGAACGGAGAAAGTACCTGCCATTCCTAGTAATGAAAATGATTGGTCTATGCCGAAAAAGACGGCTAAAATTCAAGAAAAACCGATTCCGATGGAGATACCTCAAGAAAACCCTTTTCAAGTACTTAGGAAAATCGCCGAGAAAAACCCCGAAGGAGGAGCCAACGCTGATAATCCGCCTCACCCATTGTATTCTCACAAAAAGATGTTGATTGGATGACGCTGGACGAAATGTTCACCCTAAATTGTACAGAATGCGATGAATCGCAAACGAAAGGAAAACCCATCTTCGTGTATACGAAAAGTATGAAGGATTACAGTGTGATGAATGAACTTTTGCTTGAAAAGAAGATCCCCTACCATTCATACTAGTTTGAATTCGAGAAGCTTATTAGAGTCATCATGAAGAACCTTCCCGCTACCATCAAAGAAGATGCCATACTTTTGGACCTTAAACACAGGAAATATACAATAGAAAAAGTTAAGCAGTTCTCCAAAACCCACGGAGGACAGAAAATTAAACTCCCCATATACCTACTGGAACTTAAAAGATCCACCAGCTTAATAATATGTTTAATTTTAACATGACCATAGAGAAATTCAATCCCAAGAAAAGGCCAGTCCAATCTTACCGCTGCCAGCAGTTCGGTCATTCGCCGTATTGTTGCAGTAACCCTGTCAGAGGTGTAAAGTGCGGGCAACATCATCGAAGTAACCAATGCAACATGAAGCCAGAAGACAAGCCCAATGACTGCGGACTGTGCCACGTCAGCAGCTACAGAGGCCGCAGGGAGTGTAAGAAAAGATTCGAAAAGAAAAACAACCCTCTCCAGACTAATGCTCCAGAATTCAAGGAAGAAAACTTTCCTAGCACCAAGACTGCTGAAATTCCAGCGCAGAAAAATCCCAGCCAGGCTACCAACAGGGAGAAACTAAAAGGTAAAATTACTCCTCTCCCTAAAGACCTCAGCGACGCAATGAAATGGCTTCAGGATGAAAAGATAAACTCGTTTTTAATTTCCATCATCTCATATAATGGCAGAATCAGATCAGCAAAGAATTCTGCAGAGAAATTAAAAACAGGCTTTCAAGCGGCTATGTTACTCATCAACTTCGCGGAATCCGAAGATTAGGAAAGATTTAGCACTCCCTCTATGAAGGACCAATAGCGACGCAGGAAATTCACACAACTAGTTTCCGGACTTTATCTCTTGTATGTCTTGTGCAGTCTACCTTCCTCTCTGAGAGTCTTATACGCAAGGCTCGTATCTAACATTATATAAGAATTCTTTATCAGAATTCTCTGCCAACACACCTAATGTTATGGTAGGCGATTTCACTATGCGTTATACATAGCATGAGGCTTTTAGCCTAGGCGCCTGTTCTCCATGTGCTTCGCACCTTAGTCTTCAACCCTGTGTCACAACTCAGGGTTTGCGTAGCGGTTTCGGTCACTACACCACATTGTTTTTTGTTTCCAACCTTTTTTTATTATGTAAAGGATCCAGAAATAGCAGTCGTGATAAAACCAAGAAAAGGAAGAAAATTATCCATTTAACAAATTTCTTTGCGAGTTTGCTGTAATTGCATGCTCATGAAAAATTTTTGAAAAGCTAGCAGGTAGCGTAATAAGTTAATTGAAACCTATATCACTATTAAACTGTTTTATATAAATACAACTAATTATATTATTTTATCTAATTCGGTGAAGCTGTTTAAAATAGATTTAAAACGTAATTCTCTCATTAATTTCCAGTATGCCGAAGTTTTCTGTCATATTAAGTAATTAAATTGTATTCGATTCAAGAATTATTTCTGTATAATTTACAACGCCTTCAAAAAGCATATTTCTTGGATCGCTCAGGCTCCTCTTTTATGAAATATTTCTGAGTTTTTATCATTAAAAGAATATTAACTTTGGGGTATTAAATGTCATCTGGTTTAAAATTTTAATGCTACAATAATCGAAAACCACCGAATTTCTGTTAAGTGATGTTGTTGATCTAATCATAATTTTGCTTGAAAAGCTTCAATTATAAATGTGGAAACATGGGTATATTGAATATAATATGATATTATCTAGCTTGAAACTTTTAATTCATCCTCTCCCGTTTTCTCTACCAAACTCAATCCTCGAAGGCATTTCCAAGTTCTATAAATAAAACTGCGAAATAGTCGAATTAAAATTTAAATATCATATGCAATATTTAAATTTAGTACATTTTAAATTCATGGGAGTGGAAAATTGGAAGCCGTAACAGGAATTGAGATGCAAAAGCTTTCGGAAAGCTAAACGACGAGGAGTTTCCTTTAAAAGTGTTCATTAAAAAAGCTTCTGACGAAAAGAATTTTGGAATAAATATTTACTTTCACTTAATGGAAATTTTACTACATAAAGAGGTATATAAGATTTATCTTGGTTAGTTAATGAACTTTAATTCTACACCAATCCTTCCAACCCAAGGTTGTTGTTTTGCCTAATTTTACGTTTTACTTTGGCTTGTTTCTCTTCTGTCTTGATACTCCATATTTATTGATTTATTTTGACTGTAACTGAAGTCCGAGATTCTTTATTACATATTTTAGTTCTAAAGTAAAAACCTGAATCACTCATTTGAAATATGCGAGTGTGTGCACGCTCCATGTAGATGTATCGGAAAATATATAAATACTCAGGTCCCATTAATTTCATCATTAAATTAAGAAATGCAGTTTAAAATTAACAACGCTGTACACATTTTCTAATTTTTATTGTTAAATTAATAAATTAATTGTGATACTTGTTTATAGATCTTAAGTGCATGGTAAATCTAATTCTGATTTAGCAAGACTATAAGAATTATTTTGTACATATCAAACTGCTTTTTAAAAATTTAAGACCAGTTGAAAAATTATGAAGTAAAACCTCCTGCTGATGAAAATTTCACTTTTAAATTTTAAAATCTCAAAGGAAATTTCCGGCCTTCAAAATTAATTATTTTTTTTCAAACATTCGAGACTGGTTAAGTATTTTACTTTTCAAAGTAAGCGATGCAATTCAACTTAAAAAGGAAAACCTTTCAACTTGATCGTTTTTTAAGATAGTATTGTATAGCATTTAGCGCCTGGGAAATGCAAATCAACGGAAGAAAAATTAAAATGCGCGAAATGAAGCACAGATTATCATTATCTTAAACGATTTGTGGAAATAAATGACTTTGAAACGATTTAACACTTGAAATGTTTCTGAAGTGAAAATCCCTTATAAAAATGAGCTCCTACTTATTTTCTTTTTAGTGTCAGATATAGCGATAAAGTGTGTAAAATGGGATTAGTATACTATTCAAATTTCGATTAATGTTTGAAAGTGTGTTTTTCTAGCTGAACAGAATTAGTGTTTCCTAAACAACGCATACATAGGACACGTTCATATTCATTGCAGTATATTAAGTTCGTAATAAAACAGTTTATATTCATTCAATTAAAAATTAGACAAATTTTCGTTTTTGAGAAAGATGAACTGTGTAAAAATGCTTCATATTAAGAGCCTGAACATTTCTGTTTAATGTATGTTCAAAATATATTTATTTCCACTTCCATATCAGTAGCGTATTAAAATTCTTTTTATTTCTAAAGTTGAATATCCTGTTTATACAAGCTTGCCCGACGTATTGGCGAGTTCAGTTCTTGTGTACCTCGAAAAAATGGATATAGCAATGAAATGATCCACAAGAGCATACTGATTTCCCAGTGCATATAATAATATTATAAATAGTACCTATACTTAACCAATAACCAATGTAACAGAATATATTTTCTTTTTCTTTTTCTTTTTACAGTTATTTGCGTCTTCTCTGAGTTGGAATGTGTAATTTAGTTAAACTTTTGCTTTCACACCTTAGCTAATTGTTTGACCAAAAGGTTTATTTTTCATTTAAAGTGAAAGATATTTAATTTTTGAATTAATAGTATAGGCACTAGTATGATAACTAATATTCACTTGCTCATTTTCGATATCGGACCAGTGAAGCCAAATGATATGTAAAGAATTATTCCGTTTCCCTGAGAGTGCTCTCGTAGTATAAGCGGTGATGATGATAGCTCGTCCAGGTATCACTGGAAGATAAGTGGTTCTTTTCGACGAGGGCATAATTGGTTTATCATGTTTCCTGTCGTTAAAAATTCTATATAGTCTGTACAGTGATGCCTGAACTAAAAATGTGGTGTACGATAATTTGTTCCCCACTTTGAACTTGTCAACTGGGTCTCTTGCTTCTCCCCAGTCTCCCGATAAGTGAAGGAAAATGAAAAGAATTATAGCATTATCCCATGCTTGCTTTCGTGATATAAGTGATTAGGATGTGTCGCCTAAATTAGAAGATATATGGTTAATATCCATTCTAGGGTCCAGTTGATTCCCCCCCTGGCTCCAGAATAACCCCATAGTCTCTTCTGAAATATTTCTAGAATTAATAGTCTGTATCTTAAAGGTTTACTACCGCAGCTTTAATTGAAAAGATAAATTTACGATTTAGAAATTTTTGCCCCTGAACACTTAAATGGCCTATTATGCATATTATTTGACTTCATTATTTGATTTTCATATCATATTAATGAAAAGAAGATGATGCTATTGTAGAGACATTAGGTTATTTCGAAGCTGGAAACGTGAAAAATGTGCAATGCCCTCGCCGGTACTCGAACCTGTACCACTAGAATTTGCGTGATTTAACAAATATACCACTAAAGCATACTAGAAGAAGGGAGAAATACATTATACTATTAGCAGATACGTTGGGCAAAATATATGGGATCAACTACCTTGGTTCACGATTGTCATAAACCTTATATTTCCAAGACAAAGCAATATCGGCGAAACGTAACAGAATGAGTTACACTTATTTCCGGTTTAGGTACCTCTTGTGGATTTTTTTTCATATGCTGTAGAATTAAACCCTAAACTGCGAAATGGAATATATCATTGAGCTATAAAATGAACGTCATAAACGTTAGAAAATAATAATTTTGTAAAATAGGTGTATTCAAAATATTATGAAAGCTGAAATTTGACAGCAATTGAAACTATTTGCTTGCTAAATATTTATAATCGTTACTAAAATATATCACAAAAATCTTTTCATGTGTAACAGAGAAATTCCAAGCCAAAGGTGAAAAGCTAACATCAGTTTAGCAATATAAAATCAGACATTTGTCAAATGTTGCATTCCATTTATAAGTAACAGATATAAATAATTTTCTGCTGGATGGGCCAGTGCATGGGAAATGTGACCTGATTATGGTCCCTTACAACCACGTACGAGACAAAAGGAGCGTACAATTATATGGTAATTGAGCAATAAAGGAGGATAAATCAATGGATTTTCAGCTGAGGATGAAGAAATGTTATGCAAATTTCTCTCTATCACTTCAGTGGGTTTGTGAAAGACAAAAAAAAAAAAAATTAAACTGTAATGCCAACATTGACTCATGCAGTTCGCGGTAGTAGACTGCAGCCTCTGACTACACCACTGCTATTGTTCACCACTTGATACGAGGGAACTGATGAGGTAGCTGCAGAATTTAACATTAATTATGGATTCGGGCACTATATTGTTCGAGATGTACTGAAGAAGTAGTGCCGCTGTAGAAACAACATGGTAAACGTGGCCCATGAGAGTTGCTACCAAATCAGACAACAGAATGCTTTCTTGTGAGAATTCAGCCATTAGTCAATGCTGGCTTCAAATGTTGCTAGCCTTATAGTAATAAAATAAAGAACAGTTTTTACTGCGCCTCATTTTCTTCTCCGTAACTAAAGAATTAAAAGCTGTCAAATAATGTGTGAAATTAAAAATGCACCATTTTCATAAAAGTGTTAGAAAAAATCGAAAATATTTATGATATGCTGTTCCCTGATTTCAGAAGTTTAGGTAAATTTGAATAAATGAGTTTATTTGAAGGTGAACTGGCACTTATCATACAATGTTAAATGTTCAGTATACTTTTGCTATAATTGAAGAACTGTTTTGAATTAACTCGCATTATATTAAAACTAGCCACATTGAAATAAATATGGCATTAAAAATCTAATTATGATAAATTTAATTTTAAATTAAGTTTTAAAATAAAGGTCTTAAATACTCATACATTATACCATCTTTATTTCTTATATACATTATTGTTATGCGGAAACAAGAATATAAAACATAACGATTTATAATACAAATCCCTTTTTCTAAAATATATAGCATAATCATCTAAAGTATCAGTTCATTTACGAAAAAGAATTGCATAATCATATAAAATGCTACCCATTTTAAAAAAATGTAGCATAGTCATTTACTAAAATATCAATTCGTCCTATATCTCATTCACGAAAACCTATTTCCCAGCGTCTAAAGCCCAGTGATTTAAATTTAATCAGATACAAAAAACATCAAAATATTAATAAAAAAATTCGTGTTTTACATGACAATTTTTCCTCTTCCAGAGGCAACGATCTGCATATTAGCCTTCAAAACTCGCCACTTTAAAATTCTCCTCCGCATATTTTAAAGATTTTTTCATTTTCTATACGAATTTTACCCAAAGTATTTGTATATACTTTTTTCTGTAAATTAAATACATTTCCTTTAAAATGTGTAAATTCTTTCGAAATGTGTTCTGGAAATTTCCCTCCCTGTTGAGGTTTGAATTTGACAGCCATTGTTAAATAAATACAGAAACTTATTTTAACATAGCTAAACCGATTATTTTTATCATACAGAATGGTTCTGAGATCTTATGTTCATATAAAATACGACGTATTGCTGTTAATTTAATGGACGGAAAACTTGCGAGACTTGTTGATTTAATACCTCCAAATTCTTTTTATTTTAATGTTAATTATTTAATAAGACGATCTTATAAAATTTAAACAGTACAAGCTTACAGTACTTGAAAATTATTTGACATTTGCAACGTAATTCAAATTTTTATTTCCTTAAAAATATTAAAGCATGTTACGAGTTTCTTAAAGAAATTTAATTAGTCATTTCACATTCATGTTAATTTTATAAAATAGTTCAGCCACTTAATAAACCGCCCAACCGGGATAGTGGTTAGTAAGTCCGCTTGCACCGAAGGATCCGAGTCGAATCCTGGAGAAGGCACTGATATTTGTAAATGTGTCTGTGCGACACAGTCCCCTGTGCCCCTGTGTCTGTGCTCTTGTATCTGAGAGACGTAGGAACACTCTAAATATGCGACGAGCCGAAAGCCCTTTTGAGAGGTTGATGTTAGGGGAAGAGGGGTGAGAGACCCTCGGACCCGTCCTCCCGGAAAGCGCTTTCTCAAAACTGAGGCGGAACTGAGCTTAAGTCGGTTTGTCACTTAGTGTGCACGGCTCTTGCCAACGACAGGTGCATTTGACTCCTTGCCATGATGAAGGCCGTGGGCTTGTGGTGACCATTGTCAGATACGTGAGATTGATAACAACACAAGCACTTAATAACTCATCTTTTTAACAGGAAAAGTTTGTAATTTAGGTATATGTGGGAAAGGAGTTTTACTTTAGGAATATTCAAATATTACTGTTTTTAAATTACCACCATTAAACTTTTAGTAAATAAGAATAAATATTTATGCACTTATTAATTCTTTTAATTCTAAAAGTGATTCAGATTTGCTTATAAAATGCTATTATCATTTAAAACACCGAGATAAAATAGCGTTTCAAATTAGTATAGTAAGGTTGATAGAGCATGAAACAAAAGGTTGCGTACAATTAAAAAATACGAGATGTGACATAAAAGTCCTAAATTAACCTAAAGCTAAATGTTCATTTCAGCAATTATTGCACCTTTATCTTATCAGCAACTGCTTCCCTTTACTTATTGATCAGAGTTTGAAAGAGGATTATCAGTGGAAGCCTCATTAGTTTGCTCAATAACGCCTGTTGTTGAATAGCTTAGCCATCGTATGAAGTCGAATATACTTAGCCATCGTATGAAGTCGAAATGTTGCCTATACAAGTAAGGATATCTGGAAGAGTACAGAATGATACAGACACACTGATACCCAAAGAAAGATTATTATTCGCAACGAATGCTGTTGCTTGTAAGTCTGTAAGGAATTTTTGTACCATGATATTTTTGTCATAACCTTAAGAAATCATTTTTTATGAGACTGAGCAGATGTTTAAAGATTATCTTAGAACTTCATCAAGTTAGGAAATACTTTTATGGATTTCATGTTGTGAAATTATTTGATTCTCAATTATTGTGCTTGCATAATTTCATACGTCAGCTTACTAACTGGGTTCCATAACTCATAATTAATTTTAATTTTCTGACCTTAATTATACTTCTAGACCCAATGTAGTTTACTTCATATTATTAATCAAGTTACTTGATAGCTATGAACTTTTATATACACCCGCAATAGCACTTCAGGATGTAAAAGCCAGTTTAGGCATTTTAACACCATTCAGTACCAACCCCTGATGTAAAATGTGAGATTCTAGTGTTTTAACAATACTTAGTACTACTTGACTACTGACAGATTAAGATACGCACATTATGTAAGGAGTACTACTCTACTTAACAGAACGCTTACGATAAATTCTTTCTGAAAATTTAAGTACAGTATGCATGTATCAATAACTTAGTGATCTCTTCCATGTTCGAAATTATCCGGTAACCAATGATCGGATTTCAAAAACAAGTTTATGATTGTTTCACCTGTAATTAATTACCATCACTAATGAAAGATGTTTCCTACCATGGTCTCATACTTCATAGCAAACCTGACTTTATAAAGAAAAATACATTATTGCTCTCGAATTTAATCAAACCTATGTGAAATTTAGTGCCTTTCCTTAAATATTATAAACTGATTAGCATTGATTTACCATAGACGATTTAATTAAGTGAATGTACTATAATAAATTCATGGCGTATTGAATTATGGGCTCTTTCATCAACCCTTATGGTAGTACCCATAAATGTGGTTTAGAAACACTCCCAAATAATTTGCGTCCATGGCTCTTTAATCCATCCTATGTCTACTAGTCTCAGGAATAATTTCAGAGTGATGAGCTGTATGTTAGTAGAGGTACATTACGAAAAACAAAAAAAAAAAAAAAAAAAAAAAAAAAAGGAGACAGTTCTATATCTTTCGTTCTGCTGGGCCGATTGACGAAATTCAGCTTGCGTTTTTCATGTCTCAAAAGCGCAACATAGGATATGTATTAGATTTATATATAGCACTGTTCGAACATAGGTATTTGACCCAAAATTGGACTTTTCATGAAATAACATACCAATTTTTTTTCCATATTTTGATTCTACGACTCAAATTACGCCAAACTACCAAGTTTTGTAAAAATCGTACGCGTAGTTTTTAAAAATTAGCTCTCACAATTTTAGCTCTTCAATGTTAATGCAATTTGGCACTTATTTATTAATATCTCTTTTTTATTAAACTTATCGAAAAAAATTTTGAATTATAGGCAGTAGTAACATTTTTATAATTATTTCAAAGTAGATGCATTTCTAAACTGCCAAAAATGAGAGCTTTTTATTCAAAATTTCAGAAGATATATATGTGAACTTATATATTAGTGCATTTTGAAATTTGGCGTATTTGTAAAAGCGATAATATCCAAAATGTGGTTTATGCACTTTGTTAAAATTATTTGAAAGTAGGAAAGATGTTTACTTTTCTTCCGCTCATTCACAATGTAAAAAGATAATAACGAGGTGCCCCACCTTTTTTTTTCTTACTTCCCAGGCCACCAGCGGCCGAGCGGTAAAGTCGCTGAACACTGGTAGTTCGGTCGGGGTTCGAATCCCGCGAACGGGCTGGCTGCATGGGTGTTTTCGTGGTTTTCCCCATGTGTAACGTGTCTACGAGCCAGTTTCCCTTAGAAAGTCCTCCACGAAGGTATCCCTGCCCTTAGGCAGATAGCCCTCGAGGCTTTGCCATAATTAAATAACCTAACCTAATTTTTTTTTCGTTACGGCATAATGAAAAGGTAAGGAAAATATGTTGCCATATATTAAAAAGTTCGCCAAGTGAATTATTCTTGGCGCAGATTGAAAAAATACGCCAAAATAAATTTTTGAATTTGTCTGTAAAATTCGCACCAAATTTTACAAAATTTAATAGCTAGGCATAATTTTAGTCGTAGAATCGAAATATGGAAAAAAATTGGAATGTTGTTTCAGAAAAAGTCCAATTTTGTATCAAAATACCTATGTTAGAAGAATGCTATATATATCAACCTAGTATATATCCTGAGGCCCGGTGGCATTCTGTACCGCGCCACACACATAGGGAAAAATCCCTCCACGTGATGGCTTCCTCTGATATCATTTCCTCTACGCTTAGGAACGCCTTGACTTTGCTTGGGCTCGAGTGTACACCTCCATGTTTACATTTTGATAGCAGTACCAAAAAGATTATTACATGCATTGTATTTTTGCTATGAGTTGAGATTACACTTCTTACAATACTGTAGTATGAGGAATTTAATATAAAAAATACGATTTTTTTCTCTAGCGAGAAAAAGTATTATTTCTTCTTGTTTTAACTCGGTTAATGTGTATTAATAACTCAGATTTTTAATAAATATATTCTTAATTTAAAACCCTTCATATTAAAGGTGTGACTATTATTAGGTTTTCCGGAAAATAATGCAGATTTTTAACCTATATCTTTAAAGTATCATAACTCAAAAACAATTTTATTAATAAAAATAAGCACTAGCAGAATCAATGCATTTTGCCAACGAGATATAAGTTTATTTATGCCTGTAGAATAAGATTATGGAGTTCTGGACGCGATAAAGTTGTCATAGGAGTTTTTGGTCTCATCTTTCTTTCTGAAGCATTTTTTCTGCAGAATGTTATCCAGATGTTTCAAAAAGTGGTAATTGGTCAGAAAGAGGTCAGGCGAATATGGGGGAAGAGTGAGAGTCTCGTATCCCAATTCGTTCAATTTCTGTAGGGTCAGCTGCCCGACGTGTGACCGAGCATCGTCGTGGAGAAGAACTGGCCCCTTTCTGTTGACCAATGCCGGACACATACCCTGCAAATTTTGGTACATTTCGTCGATTTACAGACAGTACTTTTCTGCCGTAATCATTTCGCCCAGATTTAGGAAGCTGTAGTGGATGTGACCGATTGCAGACCACCAAACAGTCACCATAATTTTCTTTTGGTGCAAATTTCGCTTTGGAAAGTGTTACAGTGTCTGACCGCGGTCCAACCACTGAGCCGAATGTCGCCAGTTGTCATAGAGAATCCACATTTCATTTCAAGTAAAAATTCGCTCAAGAAAAGGGTCGTTTTTGTTGCGGAGAAGAAGAGCAGACAACACTTCAAAACGGCGATTTTTTTTATTTTCCCTCAATTCCCTCAATGGCAGGGCGCGATAACGATTTAAGAATCGATACAGCCACCGTGTTCACTGTGAGAATTCTGTGTTCTCACAGTGAGGCACCCACTTATTGAGCTTTTTTGACTTTCTTATACGATTCAAGTGATCAGAAATCGTTGTTTTGCTTACGCCAAGCTCTCGAACATCTGTGCACAGGTCTGTTTCAACTAAAGTCTTCAAATCGTCGTCATCAACAGCTAAAGAGCGTCCACGATGCTCTTGATCTTCCACGCCAGATTCTTCACGATGAAACTTTTGATACCACCGTTGAACTGTAGATTCATTAACACTTTTCTCGCCCCATAATTTGTTGACATTTCGAGCGGTTTCTGTTGCTCTGTGGCCTAGCTTGTACTCATAAAGGTAAATTTGCCGAAAATCCCGTTTTAACATTTAAACGAAAAATCCTAATAAATATTTTTCAAAATAATTTTGGAACAAAGCAATTATTATAGAAATATAGAGCGAAAATAGAGCTTCAAAATGATATATAAACCAATATAATTCAAAATAGTTTTGTTGCTAAAAATGTACCGGAAAGATAAGGAATTGCTAAAAACCTGCATTATTTTCCGGACAACCCGATAATTTATTATTTCATGTTCATTATATATCCATAGTCAGCTGATGCACTCTGAGAATGCATGAGAGAAGTCAATTTTCGAAAATATCAAAAACGACGTTGGGAGCTAACACAGTACACAATAAATTCACAATATCTGTCTGAAAAAGTAAAATATATTTGAAATTAGTCTAATGTAAATTTGGAATAGAAAAATAGAGATACGTATTTTAAACTGAATAATATTACTTATTGTCCATTTTTTAATGTGTAACATCTTTCGAACCTTTACAAAAAAATAATAGTATTTGCCAGTGAAGAAAGTTTCTTTTATTATACAAGTGTATTAAATTCAGGGACAGTACTGAATGCAAAAGGCAACAGAATATTAGAATAAGATGGCCATTAACATGGAAATAATATTTGAAAAGGAAATAGTCTCTGCAATGTGAAAGTAACAGATTGCTACAAAACTGAAATAATAATAATATACTTACTAGCACACAATCTCTTTACACTTGGATCGATATCGTCGTGTTTTGGTTGTAGGGTTTATATTTATTTTAATTAACATTTATTTTAAGATTAAACTATCTTTCCTGTCAAGCCTTACTTTCCCCTGGAACTGCCAATGCCAGAGTATGTAAATTTTAGTAGAACGCGCAAGGATTCAAATTATCAGCGGAAGTATTCTGAGTTAAATAGAAAGGAAACGAGTTCGAGGGTGCTGTTCTTACTTCACGAGCGCGGAGGTAGTTAGCCAGAAATTGAAGAACCCCGCGTTTCGGCCTGTGTGCTTGCCTCGGAGAATTGTTAATCGTTCAACGTGATATTCAAAGTTTGCTGATTTAGCAGCGGTATTGTAAAAACGCGGTGAGGTTAGTTACGTTTAGAGAGCCTCGTAGTTAGACTCTTGTTATTATTTTTTCAGGTTCTTATTTTTATTTTACCGCCGGGTCGGCGTAGTTTGTGAGCGTCAAGAGCACGCAATTGTAATTTCTTAAGTTGAATAAAAAAGGACTTAAACCCTTAGCACGACTCTGTCTATTTTCCAGTTTCAACAGTCACCTCTTGGTTGCGTGCAGGTTGGAGGCGCGCAACTCTACATTGGCGCCCGAACACTTATCGAACTGAAATGGCCGAAAATCGGATGGAAGCCGCGGGACAACGCCAAGAAATGGCAAGCCAATTGGAAGGATTTGGATACCTGGTCCAGACTTTGAGAGCGTCAATCAAACCAAACGTCAATTTCGACGGAAAAAATTCGGTGGCGATATTTCTAGAAGGCCTAGAAAATCACTTTCAGCTTTACCCTGTGCCTGAAAGACAAAAAGTTGCCATCGCCACATCTACACTAAGAGGACAGGCCGCGCTATGGTGGAAGAATATAGGCAAATTTTTATTAGGGGAATTTGGAAGCCAGACATATACATTTGAAAATTTCAAAAAATGGTTAGTAAAGGCCTTCCCCATAGTGAAAGATCGAGCAAGGCTGGAAGCCGAACTATATAGTTTCTATCAACGGGATATAGAAGAGTTGATGGACTTTATTCTGCGAAAAATTAAGCTGAGGGATATGCTGTATGGGAAGAAACCCGACGCGGAGATTATTGAAATAATCTTACCAAGATTGTTACCTGCTGTTCAAGACTACTTCGAAATTAGAAACCCAAGCACATTGCAGGAGCTCTTCGAATTGGCGATGAAGTTTCAAAATCGCAGAATAGCGGAAAAAGCTAGAGGGGCATCGTATTCTCAAAATCTCCGAAGGCAATCTTCAAATGAGCAAACCAGAAATGCAAACCGCTCTTATGGGGGAAAGAGCTATCAAGCTAACTCATCGAACCTCGAAGGTCAAAGCCCAAAAAGGAAATTCGAAAATAAACATCCGCGTACCCAGAAGGCAGAAGTAGAAAGGAAAGCTTTAAACGAGTAGAGGGGTCTGTGAAAGCGAGGGTCCAGACCCCGGAAGTTTTAAAAAAACCCTCAAAAAGACATTTAAATACGGTCATCGTAAAGAACTCACCAATTATACAAGTCCTGGTTGGCGATGTCCAGTAGAAGCCCTCATCGATACAGGAGCAGAAGGTAATTTTATGAGCGAAACATTCTTCAAAAAGAATTTTTATAGGTTACGATTATTTAAAACCAAAAATACCGAAATTATAGCAGCGCAAGGAAAAACCTGTCACTGCATCGGGAAATTATCATTAAACATACAGGTAAAAGAGGAAAGCCTCAAAGTATTAATTTTTGTAGTGAAGAATCTGCAAAATCCTCTTATTTTAGGTATGGAGTTTTTAAGGGCCGCGAGGGCCAAATTGAATTTTCAAGACAGTTCTGTTGTGCTGGAGATGGACCAGAGGGTGGTGGAACCTGTGGAACAACCGCAAGTTGACCTTAGCCATCTGAATGACCATGAAAGTCAAGCCATCCAGCAAGTGGTGAGTAATTTTTCTAACTTGTTTTCAGAAAAGCCTGGTAGTTGTCAAATAGTTACGCATCAGATACAGTTAACTGCCGAAAAACCGTGTAGGACTAAACCATATCGTTATGATAAACAAAAAGACGTAATCATCGAAGAACATATTCAGGAGATGTTAAAGACTAAAATAATAACGCCCAGAAATAGTGAGTACGCGAGTCCAGTCGTACTATGTAGGAAAAAGAACGATTTCCCTCCTTCGGATAAAAGGGCTTGGAGGTTTTCTATCGATTACAGAAAACTAAATAGTATTACTAAATTCCCAGTTTACCCTTTGCCGGTTATATAGGAAATTATTAGAAAGATCAAATCTACAAGATACATGTCTACTTTGGACTTAACGTCTGGCTACTATCAAATAGCTATGAGACCCGAAGACATACATAAAACCGCGTTTATAACAAAATCGGGCACTTATGCATTTTTACGCATGCCCTTTGGGTTGTGTGGGGCCCCATCAACATTCCAGAGAGCTATGGACATTGTTCTAAAGCCTGTCCTAGGAAAATCAACTTTAATCTATCTAGATGATATAATTATAACGAGTAGTACGTTGGATCAACACATTAAAGATCTAGAAGAAGTTTTTAAATTATTAAAAGAGGCCGGTCTTACAATTAACGCCTCAAAATGCAAGTTCGCAACTAAAGAACTTAAATATCTCGGTTATAAAATTTCGCAAAAGGGTATAGAAACGCAAGATTCAAAAATAAAAGCAATAAAGAATTTTCCACCGCCCTACACCGCCAAGAAACTTTCTTCTTTCCTTATGTTCTTACTATCGGTCTTTCATAAAAGATTTCGCTAATATTGTTGAACCACTCTTAGTAATTAAAAGAAAGAAAAGTAAATTTATGTGGACAGCGGAAGCTAAAACAGCATTTGAAAGATTAAAAGAAGCGCTCATCAGTGCCCCTGTTTTGAAATTCCCGGAGGGGGGACGAAAACCTGGAAATTGCAGCAGATGCGTCGGACTATGCGGTGGGTGCGGTTCTTATGCAAAATAGCCATCCTCTGGCATTTTTAGTAAAACGTTGAATCAGACACAAAGGAATTATACAGCTACAGAGAGAGAAACATTAGCCGTATTAATGGCTGTACACAAATTTCGAGTTTATTTCGGCAAGTGTTTTCGGATCATGCGGCTGTTGGTAGACTTTACTCGGGGAAAACCCTCACGCCCAGGTTAATAAGATGGGCTTTAAAACTCCAAGAATATAATCTAATAATAAAATATAAACCGGGTAAGGAAAACAATGTAGCTGACGCACTTTCTCGTATAAAACTGGACGATGAACGAAATGAACTTAAATGCGCTGTGTTGATTTCAAAAATTTTAGATTCTAGAGAAACAATTATTGCTGAATTGAAAGCTGATCCTGAATTTGGAAGTATCTATGCATATTTGAAAGACCCCGAAAGTTTTGAGCACACAGATATCGATGCGATAAGAAATAGAGCAGAAAACTATGAAATAATAGACAATTTATTATTTTATACGAAAACAACAAACGAAAATCTCGAGTACAAACCAGTCATCCCAGCCTCGCTTCGATTAAGCATTTTGAGGAATTACACGACGCGAAAACAGCGGGTCATTTAGGGGTCAAAAAGACTTTAAAAAGGGTACGCGAGGCGGTATATTTCCCGCAATTATACAAAATAGTAACTGCGTATGTCAGGTCCTGCAATCAATGTAAGTTAATAAAAGATATTAATTACAGCCCGGCCGGGTACTTAAATAGCATTCGCGCTACATTTCCGAATGAAATTTTAGGCATAGATCTTCTTGGTCCCTTCCCCCAGAGCGAGTTAAATAAAAATCGTTTTCTTTTAGTAAATGTAGATCATTTTTCAAAGTGGACAGAAATTCTTGCACTTAAACGCGCGTCAGCCAAAACAGTTGCAGATGCATTCTTACACAGGTACATATTAAAATACGGTGCACCGATAAAAGTCATTAGCGATAACGGTAAACAAATCATTAGTCAAATTTTTGAAAACATATGCACTGGACTTGGCATATGCCATATCAAAATGGTTCCGTATAGACCACAGGAAAACATAGCAGAAAGAGTGAATAAAAACATTGTAAAAATAATTTGCAGTTACGTTAGCACACATCACAAGCGCTGGGATGGCTACTTAAATGAATTAGCTTATGCTTTAAGAACGGCAAATCACGATACTACGGGAAAAACCCCAGCAGAATTATTTTTAGGCCGAACGTTAATTACGCCTTTAGATAAATTATTCTTTGTGCAACAAAGAGAGCAAGAGTTTAAACAGAAAGATGTGCAAAAACGTATTGATCAGGCGCTTAAAAGCTCGGATACGGCAAGAAATAAGCAAAAAGTGTATTACGATAGAAAACGCCGTGAAGCAGATTTTAAAGTTGGGGATAAAGTATTGAAGCGGAAATTTTCTTTATCAAGTGCCCCAGACAATTTTACTGCAAAGTTAGCTTCAAAATTTGAAGGTCCCCTATGTAATTCAGGAAATCAAAGGAGTCGTATTGTACCTTAAGAACGAGAGAGGGGAAATCTGTAAAGCAAGTCCCGACCAGGTGAAAAAATACTATAATTCAAATGATTTTGAAATCCTTAAAAGTTTCTTGCAGGACTCAAGCCTAAAAGAAGTAGAAGGTCCAGAAATAACGACAACTGTTCCACCACCCAAGAAGCAGAGAACTGAAGAGAGACCTAGCCCTTCTACAACCCAGACGACGGTACCAAAAAGAAAAATGAAAACTTTCAGACTCCAGCATTTAAGAAAAACAAGAATGCAAAGCCACCGCGTAAAGAAACCTTGGTAAAGAGGAAAACACCACTTACAACGTATCGCAGTAGAAATTCTACATCAAGGAGAACGCTTCCAGGCCCAGAGAGTCAGGTGCAAACAAGGCCGCCGTTCCGGAAACTGAAAAGACAGCAGGAGGAACGAAAATACCAGGAACAACAGAAGAAATTCAAGAAGGACTCCAGACCGGAGGACGTAAAGACGAAAAACGAAAAAGACAGCAACCCGACGATTGCTACGCCACGAGGCCAGCATGCAGAGGACGCAAAAGAAAAACTAATGTGGACGACACTCGGAGGTCAGTAAGGAGAAGATTGACGTCCATGAAACCTATAACGTGGAAACAGTTTTGCCAGAAAGGAATGTCGGAGTTTCAATCATCGAAAACTCAAAGATAAGTTAAAATCTTCTATAATTTTTTTTTTCTTTTGTTCCGAAATGTTATGCGTAAGTACGAAGTTCTATGTTTTGACGAAAGTCAATATGTCTCGGTTGAGACTTAGTTTTGTTTTACTTTATTTAGCTAAGGCAAAAGTATTATTTTCTTTAAGTACAAAATCTAAGAACAAGCATTTTCTGTTGGTCGAAAGACTAATTCTGTTATGTTAAAGCCAAAATTTGGCCGAAGATAAAAATAACTTCGTATTCTTGTATTAATAAGAATTTTAGTTTCAGTGCCGCCAGCTTGGCGAAGAATGAGTAAAGTAAAAATTTATTTTCTCTTATTCATTTTATGGTAAATTGTAAAAATCATATGTATTAAAATTTTGTAAATATACGTAAATACTTGAATGTTATGTAAAAGTAGAATTTAGTCTAGAAGCATAAAATTTTAGATGCTAAAAGTAAAATGCTCAAAAGCAATGAATTCAAAATTTAAGTATAAAACTGTAGATAAAATCATGCTTTAGAGGGAAAGCCTGCATGTCTAAAGATGAATGAGGGGGAAGTTACTAGAATGAATGTGTTTTGTAGGGTTCTCCACCTACACTTGAATAATTAATAATGTTAAAGTAGCTCATCGAGTTGTAGAATGTCGAGTAAGGTGTGTCTATTTGGTCGTTGAATTCTAACAAATCATGGTGGTTAGGGGAAGTGTTGTAAGACTAAAACACGAATATTCCCGTTTGACACCACACATGGTGGAGAGCCAGGGTAAAGTTAAATTAATGTTTGAATAATTGAATGAATGTGAATTAAAGCAGTAACTAAGGAAAACGAATCGTTTAAAAACAAAAATTTATTCAGTGTCAAGAAAGTGTAAATTATAATGTATTTAGAAAGATACTGATACTTATTCCTTCCAGGAACAAGATTGATTGCTGAAGTCCAGGAAAAGTTGCTGTAAGAAGAGAGATTTATATAAGTATCGACAGAAATCTAGTATACCTTTTGTTACCTAAGAATTTTTTGTGTAAACGAGGCTCTTAAGAGTTAGTTCAGAATTCTAGAAACTTTACAACAGGGCGTTTGTAGGACCTGCTTCCAAGTTTTCCAAATTCTGGCAGCGGCAAATGTAGGGTTTATATTTATTTTAACTAACATTTATTTTAAGTTTAAACTATCTTTCCTGTCAAGCCTTACTTTCCCCTGGAACTGCCAATGCCAGAGTATGTAAATTTTAGTAGAACGCGCAAGGATTCAAATTATCAGCGGAAGTATTCTGAGTTAAATAGAAAGGAAACGAGTTCGAGGGTGCTGTTCTTACTTCACGAGCGCGGAGGTAGTTAGCCAGAAATTGAAGAACCCCGCGTTTCGGCCTGTGTGCTTGCCTCGGAGAATTGTTAATCGTTCAACGTGATATTCAAAGTTTGCTGATTTAGCAGCGGTATTGTAAAAACGCGGTGAGGTTAGTTACGTTTAGAGAGCCTCGTAGTTAGAGTCTTTTTATTATTTCTTTTCAGGTTCTTATTTTTATTTTACCGCCGGGTCGGCGTAGTTTGTGAGCGTCAAGAGCACGCAATTGTAATTTCTTAAGTTGAATAAAAAGGGACTTAAACCCTTAGCAAGACTCTGTCTATTTTCCAGTTTCAACAGTCACCTCTTGGTTGCGTGCAGGTTGGAGGCGCGCAACTCTACATGGTTTTTGCTCTAAATTCGTGAACTCAACTATTTATATGATCTAAGCGCTTAAGATGGCTTCTGGTATTATCAACATCTGATATTAAGCGAAAGATTTTATAATTTTACTATTCCATGAAACAAGAAGCCATATGCAGAACGCTGCAAGAATTTTTTTTTTTTTTTCATTTGAAAGAAAACAAACGATAATTTTCAGTCACACATGCACTTCAGTGTCACACATGCGCGTTATTCAATGAAAGTAAAACCGTAAGGATCCAGCCTAAAATTCATTAGGCCGAAAAAAAAATGATATTATCTGAAAGTATGTCCAATCACAAGTACGGATCTTTCCCTATGCGCCTGGCGCGGTACAGAATGCTTATATGCGGTCCGGTGGCGCAGTGGCTAGCGCTTCGCGCAGCAGCACTACAGGTCCGGCGTTGATTCGCGGGCTGGGCAAGGTCGACTCAGCCTTTAATCCCTTGATTTCCATCACTTGGGTCGATAAAATGGGTACCAAGTTCGCTTGGGGACTAAACACTGGGGGTCCTGCGACAAGCTGACCACTTATTGAGGGCATAAGCTTACGCACCACGGGGCCCATGGTCAATAAAGCAGATTTCGGGCACTGCAGGACTTGGCCCATTAGGGCTGTTACGCCACTGAGTTTTAATTTTAGTATATATCCTAAGTCGCGCTTTCGAGACATGAAAAATGCAATTTGAATTTTGTCAGTCGGCCCAGTAGAACGGGAGATATAGAACAGTCTTTTTTTTTTTTTTTGTGTGTGTGTGTGTGTGTGTGCAGTGTACCCTAACTGGTTCCCATAAAGGCATTATATCTCGCATCCTTATAGTTCGTTAAGTGGTACTTAAAATCATTAAACATTAATTATTATTTAATGAATATAATAGTGATATGGCTTGTAAATGTGTCGTGTCGGTGCGGCATGGCGGCACTCTAAATATGCGACGAGCCGAAAGTCCTCTCGTGTGCTTTTGTGGAAGAGGAGAGGGGTGGGAGACGCTAAGACCCGTCCCACCCCGGGGTGCTCTCCATCAAAATTGGGAGCGGAACTGAGTTAAATCGATTTGTCATATGAATGGTGCTCAAGGATGTTGCCAACGGCAGGCGTAATCTAGAGCTTCTTGGCACGAGGAATTTCGTGGATTAGCCTGACTACGTCAGACAAGTAAGCTTAAGCAACAACAACAACATGGCTTAATATGAAGCTATATATGCAACATCAGCTTCTTATAGTACGTGTGCTTATTTTGCGTAAGTTTACCAAAAGCACAATTCTGCACCTTTTGATGTTAATTTTTTTAATATAATTACATTTTTTTTCATGTAATAATTTGAAACCAAGCCTTTGGTTTCAAAAGTGTAATTTGATTATGAGTTTTTTGTGTGAAATTTTCACACCGTACTTTGCAAAATTTTAATATCTTGTTAATTTTAATATTTTAGTTGGTTTTCTACAGATAACAACTCAAGAACAGCATATCCGTAACGATCCAAACTTATATTCATTGGTGTTAAAAATTATTCTTTATTATGGTAATATAAAAGTTGTAAAAGAGCATTAGAATTATCAGTTTATTAATGTGCGAAATATGTCATAAATGTTTTACTTGATATGCGTCAAAATTTTGTAAAATTAATCCGTTAATTTTGCTATATTGGGACAAATTGATAATGGTGTTACCTCTTCCACAAATAACTTAAAACTACTAAAATCGTTATCAGAAAATCTTTATTTTTAAACTTAAATTTCAATGAATATTACAAATTTAATATAAAGAAATATTATCCATGGCGACTAGAATTCCATTAGTTAACTACAAGGGTAGACTAAGATAAGGTATCAGTACATTGCTTTTCAAAACCGAAGATTAATTCTTACTTGTATTAGAAAAATATTGTTACCTCTCTCCGAATATGAGAATAAAGAGAGGAAATATAATTAGAACTCAAAACATCGGACAAAACGAGCATCCTAGAAATTTAATTGTATCACAAAGCATTTATAAATCCTGACAAAATATACTTTCTTCTATTACAGATTAATCTGGACTTCTATGTCACTAGAATGGACAAAACTGCAGACTAAGGATAAATTAATAGTATCATAAGGAAGATTCGTTCCTTTGCTGTCACAAATTAGAAAATTATTTTCGTATAAGAATTCAATCAGCAGTTGCATTCATTTAAACAGAAAGAGCAAAGTTGAAAAGAATTCAAAACAGCGATGATCTGAGTTTTCGTAAGTCAAGGAATATAATTTTTTGAAGTCATCATGTTTTCTTAGTCTACTTGAACTTCTTTCCTATCAACCTCGAAGCAATGGGGATAATCAGGGGGAACGTTTTGATCAGTAAATTTCCTATATTGATGAAAGACACCAATGTCGCGAGAGCCTAATGCGCTTGTTGAAATCGGCTCAGCATTTATGAGAGATGTTTAGACCAAGCATGTTAAAAAATCTTATTCTTGCACATTTTTGAGTATTCTTCTTTCGATGCGTCTGTAGATTTATGTTTAATCATATAAATTTTAAAGTACACAAAGATTTCTTGTGATACGTTGTTAAAAAATCCTTGTCATTTCATCCTCGATTCGGGCACAAATTTATGTATAATCATAGAAATTTTAACAGCATAAGAGAAATTTATCCAACACAACGTATCAAGAAAACTTTTTGTATATTAAGAAAATTCCAATCATATTTGAATCCAGCAACTGAAGCACCATCATGCTTGAGGAATTTGATTCATGTAACAAACAGAATATAAAGTTTTGTTCCCCAGTGCTCTAGTACAGCGTTTGTTTAAAGGTTTGTGGCAACTAAATTTCAGTTAAAAATATTGCATTAAAATGGCAAATAGTATTGTGCTACGCATAACCTATAAAATAAATTAATTTAAGCAGGAGGTAATTTCATATAGTAATTATGAGACATGGATATTGTAGACAATAATAATGCATATTGGTTCTGTAAGTATACTTAAAATCTATCCATGATTTTAAACTTTATTAAAATATTTGCGATATCATATCATATTGATCTTTGCTGAACTTTAAATTATCTCCCTACTTCATCACTACTGAAGCTAGAATCTGTTGGAAATTTGAAGTCCGTTTAATAATTAAATAGGAATATCTACAGAAATAATTAAAATCCATTTAAAATTAAATTAACTTTTCAACTTATCTGTGTTACAGAATTAAAACTTTAAGCATCCTTTGTGAATAAGAAAACTTATAATAATCGATAGATGTTACTTCCACAAATAACTTAAAACTTGTTATTTTTTCCAGAAACTCTGTATGGTTAAATTTCAATGTTTTCGAAAACTATCAAAGGCCTTGGTAGCATCTTAACTCATTTACAAGCTCTATTAACCGCTAGAAAACTTGTTTGTATTTACAACCCACAGTTGCGGTATTACTTTTCTTGACTAGTTTGCTCATAATACTTAAGGGCTAATACTGTCAGAAACTTGTCACTCAATTTTTCTACTTCTATATAATGCCCGCACATTACATCAGCTTAGAATAAGGACAAAAATCTCCATAAGTCTGGACAGTTCTGTGTTCAAAGAAGGAGTAAAGAATAATAACACTTAAAAAACGAAAATTGACTTTTTAATTAAATTTTACAATTTCATTGTCAATTAGTCTATAATTTCGTTTAAGATTATTAAAAGTTGCTAATACTTTTGTAATACTAATACATTTTCCTGAAAGTACTTATCATTTGAGGAAAGTACATTTCGCTTGTTTGGGAAGCTATGTTATATAAATTCTTATTTTTGTCTGTTTCACAGATTCCACACTGTACATCAGTAATGTAATTAAGTGTATGAAGTTGAAAGATACACATGTAATGCAAACAGGAGTGAAAAACATATTATTTCTGTTATTCAGTATAATAAAACATTTACTTTAAAACTTCAGCCATGCGAAACTGTAATAAAGGAAATTTTGCAAAATGCGGAAAATCGTTTATTTTATCTTGGTATTAGGCAGAATGCTACACGAAAACGAACACATTTCTGAAGCAACTTTGCTATGCAGATGTAACACACGTTAAAAGAATTTTGCATACAAAGTGAATGTTTTGATATTTTAAATTTGTTTCAAAATTTATTTTATAAATAATGCATTCTTAAAATTACGAAACAGTCATACTGAAAACTATTCATAATATTTCTACAGAAATGATGCAGTTTAAGTGTTTCTAGTCACACATTCAGCGCATTCCTCCCTTTAAAGTAGCAGGACTATTTTGTATGCTATCTTTTGTTAGTTAAAGCATTTAATACTTTGAATCATCTAAGTTAACTTTCCTTTTAGCCACGCTCATTCTAGCACTTCAATGAGGTTGAGCGATTCTCATTAAAATGTCAACGAGTACGTTGACATTTGTGGGTGGTAAATGCCATGTTTCTCAAAATGGTCCTCTGTAATATTTCCGCGACGTCGATTTAGTTCGTGCAAGTAATAGACTAGGAAGAACTTCATTAATCTTCATTTCCTCATCAGTTCTTCATCATGGAAGCTCATGATAGCGTCAAAGCTTAGACAAGTAATGTGAAATTTAGAAATATTTGATATTTAACAAATGTAACGTATAATTTGATGGAAAGTGGATTATGACGGATTAATCACTGCAAGGTTTTAATGTATCTTCAGTGCTCAGCAAGAAATTGTTCTGCAAAAAAAAACCTATATATTTATTTTGTACTAAATGTTAAATTAAAAAAAAAAGGTTTAGGATTTTTAATCAAATTGTTTTATGTAACACTAATCAACATTCTGTTTTAAAAAATGATATGTTTTCTAAAATCTTAATGAGTTGATATGAGTTATACGGTCTTTGTATATTGTATAAAATTATGTACCTAATGTAATCAAAATTGTTGCTTGCGTACGGGTTCGTAATAAACTGAATGCACAAGTCCGATGAAAAGTGAATAAAATTTATTCTTATCACAACAAATAAAAACAATTTGCTTAAATTTCCTTAGAGATATTCCTGTAATATCGCAATATCTCACAGTAGTTATCTTTTTAAACTACTAAACCGTTCAACAGAACTTAATTCAAAACAGAGAATCCGATTTCACCGCGAAGAATTTGCTACAGTCAACAGCAGCAGTAAATAAACAAACTTTGTAAGCAACTGAATTGAGCTGTTTTGCTGCAGCTTTTATATGCTTTTTAAACAGCACGAGAATATTCCCGCATTTTCTCGATTTTTCCGGAAAGCAAATGCGTACAATTACGAGATATCTATTTATTAAATACGCATGCTCCCGTATTTTTAATTTTTCGGCGTAGCTTTCTCTTCAAATAAGTCTCGTGTTGCATTGCACGGGAATATAAAACAATTTTAATAACAATTCTATTAAAAATAGCAAACTAAATAAATACAGAATCCGTAACAATATTTAACTCACATAAGACTTTTAAAGATAGTTTGAATAATCTTCTTTTTGGGCTATCTATAGTAACTAAAGAATTCATGATAACTAAATTCTAATGTATAATTTGCCGTAGATAGTGGCAGAATATTATATTTTTACTTTAGTTAATGTAACTGTGGAAGTTATGCATTCATATTGTCACAAAATCACAGGGTACAAAATGCTCCCTGGAAAATTTCCTTATTTTCATGGACTTTGATTCTTTTATATTCTGCTCGTATTAAAATTCTATTTTCTTAAATATTAAAAGAGATGACTTCGAAATTGTTACGATAGGTATGCATAAGAACAGGCAGTAATTTGGTAGAGCATATAATAAATTATAATGTTCTGATGGAAGGTAGGTGTGACAGATCAGAGTTTTCAAGATTTTGTCATGGTGCAGCATTTTGCACTAGGAAAATCTTTGGTAAAGGTGGGGTGTTGGTGTATTTAATTACGGCAAAGCACACTAGGGCTATCTGCCTAAGGGAAGGGATGCCTTCGTGGATGACTTTCTAAGGGAAACTGGCTCGTATACACGTTACACATGGGGAAAACCACGAAAACGCCCATGCAGCCAGCCCGTTCGCTGGATTCGAACCTCAGACCGAACTACCAGTGTTCAGCAACTTTACCGCTCGGGCGACGGTGGGCCTTTGGTAAAGAGGAGAGGATTAACATAGAAAAACGTTCACTGTAGCACTCTGGCCTAATGTTCTGTATCTCTGTTACTATATCCATGCAAATCTTTATGCACTTCCCAAATTTCATAAATCACCGGTCAAGTTCAGATTCATTGTCAATGGCACAAAACACGTTTTAAAAGAAATTTTTCTTCCTTTGTTCCTTTGCACTACATACTCTTGAAATTAAGAATATTAATTGCTACGATTTAGAAAATCTTTACCCCACTTTGCCACTTGAAGATACTTTTGATAGTCTGACAGCTCTCCCTGATATTTATTCGCGAATTCTTACAAAAGTCTCCAAAGAAGAATAACAATACTATTCAAATATTGTTTTGTTTAACATTTACACCAAATCTGATAATAAGTTTTTCAAGCAAGTACAAGGCTTGCCAATGGGATCCTGCACGTTTCCGGCTAGAATTTTAAAGGTATTATTAATTACATACTCTTCGGAATTACTGACAATTTCTTTCCTGTAATAATAAAAAAGGAGCCTATTTCAATTTCAGTAGACGCATTAAAGCTCCACTGCGTGAAGAATTTCGAAAACTTTAAAGGCTTTGAGGCATCGCCATCTTGGATGTCTTTCTTGACAGCTAGATAGCAGAAAACGATGCTATCATGGTAGGCCGGTTGCCTTCTACTCACAAGTTCACCCCCAGTCCTTCATTACAATTGCCACCAATTGAAACATTCCCAGAAATCGAGGGAACTTTTGTTACTTCTTAACATTAACATGAAAATAACATAACCTTTGCAAAGGAAATACGGAATGTGAAGCAATGGGAAAGGAACAGAATAGTAATTGCAGTAATAATATACTTACTAGCACACAATGCCTTTACGGTTGCATTGAGATCGTCGTATTTTGGTTTTTGCATTAAATTCATGAACTCAGCTAGTTATGTAATCTAAGCGCTTAAGACTGCTTCTGGTATTAACAGCATCTTTGGAAGATTTTATAATTTTATTATTCCATGAAACAGGAAGCCATGTGCATAAAGCTGCAGCTAAATGTTTTCACTTCAAAGAAAACAAACTATAATTTTCACGCTTCATTGTCACTCATGTGCGTCATTCAACGAAAAAAAGCCGTAAGAATCGTGCATAAACGTCTAAGAAAATGATGTCATTGGAAAGTATGTCCGGTCACAAGTACGGATTTTACCCAATGCGCGTGGCGCGGTACAGAATGCTTAATTTCATCATATGACTGAAGGGAATTACATTATTATCTTTTCCTTATACATCTGAAATTTCTATCAGTGTCACCAATGATTATTTCAGAAGTTCTTTTCTTTCTTTTCTATTAATTTCCAAAATTACAATTTCTGCCTACAAATTATAAAGTGTTAAGCCAGAAACAATGAACAAGAATTACCATGAGGAACACTACTACTATTATGACAATAAAGGCAGGGGTACCCTACAAATTTTCTTTAGCTACTACCTCGTGGTTAACATTAAGCCCTAAGAATACATTTCCTTTATATGAAATTTGTAATTCCTAATAAAAATATACTACGAATAAAGTCTTTTCGGCATAGTTAAAGAAACAGGAAAAAGTTTTTGGTGACGAGCAATTTCCACTGACAACTTAGAGTTCTAATTTTGTAGATTATTTTCAAATTTTTCAGATCTTTACGCACTCGTAATGAGCCAATATAACACTTTTAAATCCCTAAACATGAATAAAGAGAAAAAAAAGGAAACATTTTACTTATCCCGTAGCGCTGTCCAAAGCCAAAGAATAGATGAACGCTGTTCGCAACTAAAAATCGAGGCAAATAGATGATCCTTTTCACTTCAAACCGTATTATTTTCCTTAAGGGAAGTCTGGAAGGGCATTAAACAGCTCATGAAACTCGTTTCACTATAGTGATCGCTACGAATTCGAATTTCATTATTAAAAATAGCCAGTACGAAACCTGGCTTTCCTGAGCACATGGTCCTTCATGGAAATATCACACCGTTACAATAAGCAACCTTCGACGGGATAAGCAGCATATCCAGTAACATAAAGACGAATATCCATGTGTCCAGCGTCGAGTCCGCACTTTGCTGCTCACTGCGAGAAAATCTGAATAGGCAGTCAATTAATGATATCTGCCATCAACACGACGAAAGGCTCTCACTCGATTTTTCTCTTCGGACGCGTAACTAAACGTAAAAGCGTTTTAAAATTCTTTACTGTTATAATTCACTAATCATTGCTTTCAAGGAAATCACTAAAAAATCGCTAAAACAATCCTGTTCCACTAATTTCCTCAGTAAACGCTAGGTGAGAAAGCACAACTGCGGCTACTTATTAACAGCCAAGGAACAAGCAGCTACCTCCACGACAGCACAGAAAAATTTCACCTACACATCAAGATCCTACGCGTGATCACAATAAAAAAACAGACTACCAAAAAAACTAACAGAATCTCGTACACCCCTTAAGACTAAAATTTTCACTTTTCGTTCAAACCTCACAAAACAGAACTCTGGAAATTTAGTTTTATTTCAACATGCAGCCCCACTTTTGCAGACACATTGCTTTCCTTGGGCGGCAATTAGCCTTTATCTCATTGTTTTAAACAAGCTATAGCGACGAAACTTTTTCTTAAAGAATTCTTGCGAGAGGAAGCTGCGTTGAGCTTCGGTATCGAGTTGGGCGGTAGTAGGAACATGGTTCAATAAAATACTAACCACCAGCAAGACCAAATATTGTACGACCACTGTATTCAACTGAATTTCCGAGGGATATTTCCTCCCAGGGTGTGACCCTAATCAGTTCTCGGCCACCCTAAATCAGTTCAAATTCTTCTTTTCCGCTCCTTGGTTCTGCTGCTTTTTACTTTGATTTCCAAATGCTTTAGACTGACTCTTCTTGTTATCTGATTTTTCAGGTTTCCCCGCTTGCCGATATGAGCTCTGCTGACCATGAGATTTCTTCTGAGGGGAGAACCTTGAATACTGGCAAAAGTTGCCTGCTCGCGCGTTTTCAGCGGTTCCTCTGCTCTGAAATTTTACTGATAATCGAAATAAATTTTCTAACGTCTGCGGGTTTCTGACTCTAAGGTAATCCTGAATTGTCGGCAGTAGATGCGGCAGAATCACTTCAATAAATTCCTTATTCGCCCTCTTTCCATGCAGTAAATTAAATATCTTTATCTTTCTAAGAATCAAGTACGTTAACTCGTCAAAATTAGTTTGATACTCGCTAAAGAATTCTACCTCAAGCTTCGCTCGGTCTTTAACAACTGGGAACGCTTTCAATAACACAGTTTTAACGTTTTCCCAGATATATGTTTTCGAACCTGCATCCCTCCAACAGGAATTTGCCAATTTCTTTGAACCAACTGAGGGCTCTACCTTTTAAGTTCCCTGTAACGGTGGTAATTTTCTGCAGCTGGTTCACTGGATTATAACGTGAAATGTAACTCCAGCTGCTCGAGGAAAGTCATCACGGAACCTTTGCCGTCGAATTTTGCACCTGACTTCAAGACTGCTCTCATTTTTCCACGAGGAAACCGAATCCCTCCATCGGGTTTTCTGAAGGCTGAGGGACTTAAAGTGTCGGAGGGTTCAATGTAAATATTTCGTTCTCTAACAGCATAGTTCGTCAGAAATACTTCGGGTGCCAAATGTTGGTCTCCCCCCTTTATCTAATAATTAAATGTGGAGAAACCTAAGGAACAGCTAACCGAATAATCACTTTAGTTGAGGAACAGAGATGTCAACTCGAGAAGGGTTAATTACACGTTATTGCTCAAAATAAGAGTTAACAGATAGCCCCTGTCTTAGGGCGTACAGCAAAGCCTCCACTTGGGCTTGAACTCAAAATTATAAGAAGCAAGATTTAACTATTGCTCAACTAAAGAGATATAGACGAAGCTATTAAAAGTCTAAGTAGTTGACCCCTAAATAATGAATAAGCTATCGAAGCTATCAAGGGCCTGTAATACGGCCGAGCGTAGTAACAGCTTAGAGAATCGCAGCCAAAGGGCAAACCCGCGCTAGTCAGAAATCTGAAATTCTCTCTCGAAGTCAGTGGAACTTCAATTTTAATACTACTCTTACTCATTTGCATTAAAAGCGATTCTAAAATCACATTCTGGTAGGAAATTGTAAGCTGAAAATAGGGTGTACAGGAAAGTTAGCTTTAACTAAAGATAACTGTTAATAACTTAGGATAAACCTTAGAAAAGTATTATCGTATTATTTAGTACTGCATGATATTATTATGTTTTTGTATTGGATTTTCTGTTGTATGATATATTTGTACCCGAAATGAGAAGAATTTATTTAATTAATCATAAAATTGAGTACTATATTTCTAGATTAAAGCTGACAACTCAATTAATGTAATAATGGAGATATTTTCATCAACATAAATTTGAAAGACTTTTTAATAAACATTTATTTTATGAAAAAAAATTAAACATTTACTTTGAAAGACTTTTAGTGAACTTCTTTTAACTTATGAAAGTATTGGAACGCTTACCTGGTGAAATTATTTTAGTCAACAGATTTTACAAAATTTTGATTGGGCATTCAAAAAGACATTGGACAAATTATGTTACGTAATTCATAATCTGCTTATGAGAAAGGTCATGAATCATGACGGGGCATATGAAAGCCTGCTGGCTATTTCCTCGATGCTACCTCATGTTTTTCCTCATATAATAAACTTTCCCTTGGCTCGCTAATTCAATAATGCTTTTCTGCCACTCTGATCTCCCGACCCTTCTTTTGAAAGGGGAATGTGTAAGATATAAGAAAATGTGATAGCTGCTTTAAAAATAATTGGCGAACTCAAAATTAACTATTCTAGATTTGATGATCTCCCCTTAATTCATCTGTTCTCCCAAATTCGAGAATCATTTATGTATATTCAAGAATTTTCTATCTAACTTCTATCCGAGAATCTTCTATCTAACAACCTCAAATTAACTAATCGCAGATTAGCTCTACTTAGACTTGGCATAAATATTCTTGACACAATAAACTACGTCATTTCGTCTCTTCCCTAACTGCTGCTCTGTCATCCTCGCACCGTTTTGCTTCTCAAATGCCTACGTCTTAGGATTAAGAAAAACCATTGTGCATAGAAATTTATCATATTTAATTTGATTGAATAAGTGTCCGTCAAATTAATTGGATATGTGTGAGAACAAAGATTGGTGATTTAAAGAAATCCAAGTCGTTATCTTCATTTGTATGCCTTAACCACAGTATTGACGGATATTGAAAGCTATTAAGAGTTCCAGGCTTCGACTGCGCATTCAGTATAATGACATATATACGAATTGGTACGGAGAGAGAAATTAGTAGAACCATTCACTAAATTTCATGACCGAATTGGCGGGAACGGTGGTCGAAGATAGCTTGAATCAAGCAAGCTCCTCTCTGTGTATATATATATATAATTAACAAGCAAGGTAGTTAGTACAATACCGTAAGACCAATTTGGTCTAAAAACTTTTTAGCGCAATATGCTGCAAATTAAAGATATGAGAAATTGTAGAAAGCTCGCCAAAAAGTTACCAGGAGCTGTGGCTCCAAGAAAAGTTCAACACACTTTTTTAAAAAACAATGTCATTGAAGGGTGAAAAATTATGCTACACGTTAATTAAAACACAGTAAAATACTAATCTTTGGAAACTAGTGATGGCAAAAAATACAGTAAATACCTATCGATGTGACAAGTATAAAGTTAAAACATAGAAAAACCAATCGATGGAACAAGTTAAAACATAAAACAAACATAAACATATAAAAAAAATATAAAGCGGAAAATGGTAAATTAGCTTAACTCGAAGTCCAACCTGGCTTTTCATGGGAAATTTCTAGCTGAACGTCGAATCAAGCTAACTCTATTACGCGTTTCGCCGAAACAGACAATTGAAACTTTTACGTTAAAAGTTTTAATTAAACAGACGAATTGTCTTAGAAAATTTATTAGTCTCAATTATCTGTTCCAATTTCCCGACGCTTCCGCACAAAATGACACATTAAGATGTTAAAAGATGTAAAAACAATTCCGATGTACAAGAATTAAGATAAAAATAAAAATAAATATAAATAGCAGTCTGCTATTAGTCAAAAATACAGTAACTTACGTGCTGGTCCTGCAAGCTTAAAGAATTATAACTTTATAAATTTTAGAAAACTGAAATTAAATTTAAACGAAAACAAATGCAGTGGGTCTTGCTAAGACCAAGAAAAAATTTGTTTGTAAAAGAAACTGAAAAAACAGACCTGTGGTAATGTAGAGTTCTCCATCTTTTAATAAGTTGAAAAGGGGTTGCAATTCCCCTCAGTGTCCTTTATCACCAACCCACTCGTCTTGTGACGTAAGTAGGGCAATAGCCAATCCGATTAGACAATCCGTTGGCTGTAACTCGTGCCTAATATTCAAAGGGGGGGTCGGAAGATTCGGAAAGACGTGGAAAGACTTCAAAATGGCGTCAGTCGAGTTGTTTGAAGAAAAAGCTGCTTCTAAAAGTGAAAATGGCTAATTCAGCTAAAATTACTCAACATGGCCACAAAAGTAAGAGTAAAAAGGAAAAAACAGTCATTTGTTAATAAAAGTCGTAATTCTTCAGGCTAGAAGGCGATCAAGCTACAATGAAAAACGAAAAGGCCCGATTTGTTAATAAAAGTAGTGAAATTGGCCATCAAAGTAATTTAAAACTATTTAAACAATGGTATTAAAAGTATTGTGCCAAAATTTGTTTGGAGGAAAGAAAATGTAGTGATAAGAATTATCTGTACATTTTTACATTATTCTCTGAATCAGCCATCCACTTTATACCGTCCCATTGGGCTTTAAGCATAAAATATCACTATCTAACTCAAAAAAATCTAAAAATTGGTAAGGCTAATGCCAGTTTTTTAATGTATTTTTAATTATTTTATCAGGAATTCGGTTATTTTTTAAGATAGTTACGAAGTATAGTATTTCTTCTTGAAACTGTTTTGTAGTATTCTGAAAGTATTCTTGAAAGTATTCTGAGTAGCTGTGAATAAATTGTGTTAAGGATGACTCTTTATTATTATTTAGTTTTATATATATAGGAAATAATATATTTTAGTAAAAGATTCCAATAGAGATTTAGCTTTTATTCAAACTATTACGAAGGCTTCCGCTTATAAATGAGTAAACGTGCTTTAGCCAATATCTGCTTTTACGACATTTTAGTCACAAGAACTCTTCATTACTAATAGTTCTCCAGAGTACTGTGCTAGGAGCATATTAAGATACTCAGACATACTTCTATATTCTTATCCCTTATATTTATCTTTAAAAATATATTATGTTATTATTTTGAACTCTTGTGTCATTATGTAGAGAATAATTATCGTCACTTCACTGCAATATAATAATTTAATAGCTAAAATGGAGAGCGTTCGTTTTTAATGCAAAATTGTTACTCTTTCATGAGTCAAGCCCGTAAATCAAAATGACAGTGTAAATGTTTAATCCATATGAATAAGTTAATATTAATTTGAGAGATTTACTACGTTTTTCTAATTTCAAGAGAAGTTATTTTGGTATATTTTATTAACAGAGTTTTTACTTGAATTTCAATCAACAGTATTTGATTGAGAAAAGGATTACTTTGCACCGGACGTATTGTCTAATAGTGGATTCCAGGTCGAAGACTTGTGATTTTCATCCTTGCAAATGTACATTGGTGTTTAAAGTTAACAGAATTTTCATGTTCCGTAGATTATCTATAGGAAAGATGGACAGATTTGAAAGAAATTTGGTATGAGCATATTTTGATGTAATACAAACCTAAATATACGTTGCAACAGTCTTAATAACTACGCATAATCTTTAGTAAGCCTCATCGGCGCAAGAAGTTCTAAACTAGAGACAGCAAAATTGACACATAAAACAAACACGCTAATAGGGAATACGGTCTTTTCTGTAAAAAAGCAGCTCTCATAACATGACTTCATACGAAAAATAAGGCTGGTTATGAGTCTCTGTGGCATCTGTTTCCACTCTCCAGCGTAGCTGTAAAGCTACGCTCTTTTCATGTTTGGAAAGGTTCTGCAATTGTCTTCCAAAGAATGATTCATTCATGTCTATAGGGATTAGATCTGGAAGTTTGGCTGTTTAAGTGATGCGGTTAAACATCCAAGAGATTTGTTCTACGATGACGAGAGTTGTGTGCATTAAAAAGAAACTAAGATCGAGCTGCGCACCTGAAAAGTTTAACACATGGCCTGTTAATTGTTCTTACTTAACTTCTAATATATATTTTAAAACTTAACTGTGTTATAAAATCATTATTAGATGTATACGTATGGATATTTTATTATTAAATGTTTACAGTTTGGTTTGAATAAAGGAGAGTAGTTGAATTTATTAAAGATATTTAAAACCGAAACTACTTCTTCCATTTCGACGCCATTCGAACACCGGAACGTAAACAATTTTGGAGGCACGGCGGAGGATGGGAATTCTTCAGCAGTTAAAGGACCAATAAGTGCATTTTATTTTCGATTTACATTTGAATTTGATTCTTGAAGTTTTATATATATTTTGTATTGGTTTTCATTTTGAACTTGGATACTTCGATTATTTATTATGGATCAAGCTATTGTAATTAGATTGCGTGGTAGGGCAAAAGCGGCTTCTACAAGGCTTCAGAATAGTATTACTTCCAATTTATCTAAAAATGAACCAATTTTGCATCTGGAGCGCTTGGAAAGGATTTATTCAGATTTTGATAAATTTGCTGCCCAGTTACCAGAAGAACAGTCAGAAATTGAAGAATTTCAATCGAAGTACTTTAGTTTGAAATTTCAGTATCAAAATTTGTTAGATTCATCGAATGTGGCTAATGTGCCAAATGTTCCAGAAAGTTCTAATATTATTAATTCAAAGTCACCGAAGTTGGGTATTCCTATTTTTTCGGATAACTTTAGTGATTTATTTTTTGCAACAGTACATTATACTTCTTTATCGAATGTTCAGAAATTTCAGTATTTGATCGGATCACTTGCTGACGAGCCAGCTTCTATAATTAAGCATATGCCGTTAATTCTTATGAAGAAGCATGGGCAAAATTGCTCGCTAGGTACGATAAAAAGAAACAAATCATACAATCGTTAATTAAAACTTTTTTGGATCAAAAATGTATTTCACAGGTAGATAATGCTGATTTACGGAGATTAGCTGATACCTCGGATGAAGTTATCAGAGGCTTAAAAGCTGGAAAGTATCTATGCTGGTTCAAAAGGTACATGCAGAAACTCGAAAGTTATGGGCACAAAAAAGTGGAAGATGATTTCCCTACACTGGAATCATTTTTTGAATTTTTAAATTTAAGATTTTCGTCTCTCGAAATTATTATAAATAAAGAAGCAGAAGCTAAAGTTGTTTATAAAAATAGTAATGTTAGTTTTGAAACGGTACAGAGGTCTAAATTTAGCAATACTAATGTCCGAAATGTAATGGAATTCATGCTTTTTATAAAAGTGTTAAATTTAAGAATTTGGATATTACTGCAAGAAAGAACTTTATGAGAAAACAGGGATTGTGTTTTTTATATTTAAATTCACATCTAATCAAAGACTGTAATTCGCAGTTAAAGTGTAATTTGTGTAATTCAAAAACACATAATAGTTTGTTTCATGAAGATCTTAAAGCTAACAACCTACAGCTTTTAAAAATTGCCAAATGAAAACGAAAGCACTCTAGAAAGAATTTCGAATGAACCATGCGGAGGGTCAAGGTCAGATAGTGAGCAGTAATACGGTTCAAAATTGCAACTTGGCGATTTTGCCTACGCAAACTATCGAACTAGCGGCAAAACTATCGAAATTAAATGATTACTGGATTCCGGAAGCGAAAGCTGGTTTATTTCTGAGCGACTTGTTCAAAGGTTAGGACTGGAAACGAAGAAATCATCGGCTGCTTCTACGAGGAATTGGCGGAGTGCCAGCTATCAAAACTCGTGACTCGATTAGTTTAAAAAAATGGGTCAAGGTTAAATAGCTAAATAATTGATGCTAACGCATACATTTTAGATAGGTTTACTTTGCAATTGCCAGAACAACTCGTTAATGTAAAGCATGGAATCTATTCCGTTAGTGGATCCGAATTTTGTTCACCGCAAAGAAATTGTTTTGATTTAAGAGCTGATTATTTTTTCTCCTTCCTAAGATGTGGCCAAATATATGGTTCGAAAAATGAGACTGTAGCTCAAAATACAATTTTCGGTTGGGTGATTGCTGAGAAGGCCGGAAATAATATTGAAGTCTCCAAAACAGCAAATTCGCACTTCATAAAGCTAGAATATAAATATTGATTACGAACTTACTTGTTTCTGGAAAATGGTGGAAATTGTCGATGTTAGGAAGAATAAATTTCTGACACCAGAGGAACAATTTTTTGAATCACACTTTCTTTTAATTCAGCACTTGTTCTTTTAATTCAGATGGGCGATTTCTAGTAAAACTTCAATTTTATAAAGCATATTTGAAGTTGGGGGATTCAAAACCGGCAACAATTTCTAGGCTGCATAAAGCATGAACAGCATAAATATTTTATGTATGAATATGAAAAGTTAGGTCATATGACTCTGATTAATGATGATTTATCTAACAGATCGGACGCAGAAAAGTTTTATCTTCATTATGCGATCATTAAACCTTCTAGTACAACGACAAAATTAAGAGTAATTTTTGATGCATAGTGTAAATCTGAAAACGGTATATCATTGAATTATCTTTTAGAGGTAGGTCTGAAATTACAAAAATATATTTTTGAGATTTTGATTAATTTTCGATTTCCTGATTCGCTTTCACAGCCGATCTGGAGAAGATGTATCGTCAGGTGATGGTGGCTCCTGACGATCAGAATTATGAATTGATACTATGGCGATACAATTCCAGTGTTGAAATATGCACGTACAAATTGAAAACGGTTACGTATGGTCTTTCCTCTACTTCATTTTTAGCAACCCGATATTTTAAGCAGATAGCTTTAAACTGCAAGGAGGAATCAGATATATAGCATATTTCCAAGAGGAGATGTATATGGACGACTTATTGTTGGGTTCAAACACAATTAATGATGCGGTATCAGTCTGCAAGAAAGTATCTTCAATTTTACATGCACGTGGTTTTGATTTGAGAAGTTGAATTCCAATTCTGTAGAATTTTTAACTGAATTTAAGGAACATTGTTCACTGAATTCCGATTTCGAGTTATCTTCTAACTCGAGTTCAAAAGTCTTAGGACTTTTTTGGAATTCAACTACTAATACCTTCAGTTTTAAAGCTGCACTGCAACTCAACGCACCTATAAGGAAGAAACGCATATCGGCAGAATCTGCTCGCATTTTCGATCCTTTAGGTCTTCTTGCACTATATTGAATAAAATTTTCTATCAAAAGCTACAGCTAGCTAAAGGCGACTGGGATTCAGTTATTCCACAGCACCTCTCAGATGACTGGTTTAAATTTCAAGGGACATTCAGTCAAATCAATTATTGTGAAATTCTGATGCGTGTCGTACTTACAATGGACAGTGTTATTCAACTACATGGATTTATGTGCATCTTCGCTGGCCTATGAAGCAGCCATCTACTGTCGCAAAAAATACAATTTTACGGCTAAGGTTAATCTTTTGGTATTAAAAAGATTTTGATATTAGAGAGATAGATTTTGATATACCGTCTAGCCTATAAAGCAAGTATCCATTCCTCTATTAAAACTTTGCAGTGCATATTTGTTGACCAGATTAATGCAATCTCTTTTGAACACTTTAAATAAGATTAATTTTGAAATTTATGCTTGGAAGGATTCCGAGGTAGCTCTGTCTTGGCTATCCACTCATATGCGTAAGTGAAAAACTTTTGTTGCAAACAGAACATCTTAAATCATAGAAGTGATGCCTATTAAACATTGGAGTATTGTTCCTTCTAAAGAGAAGCTAGCAGGCGTTGCTTCTTGTGTTATTGAACCTCAGCGCCTACCAAATTGTACTTTGTGGTGGGATCTTCCACCCAGCATCAGGAAGTTTGCATCAGGAAGAGAAAATATGGCCTAAATATGAATTAAGATCTGAAGATGAAACTGAAGTAAAGGCTGAACAAAGATTTGATCCTATTTTTATTTCTCATATACGTAAATCGAGTGATTTATTATTAACTAATTTATTAGAGCATTATTCTTCTCGTTGCAAGATTATTCGTATTCTGCCTTACTGCGAATGATTTATTACTAACTGCAAACGTATCTTGTGACTCAGTACTTTTCGCGTAATGGTATTAACTCCAATTGCCTTATGCTGCTAACATTTCTAGAGATTCGAATAGCAGAAAAGATCATTATTTGATGGATTCAGGATCATTATTTCCAAGATTATTTGCAATATATTAAAGAAAAGAAACCTTTACTCAAGAAAAGCCATCTACATTCTCTATTTCCATTCATAGACAAAGATGGTCTCTTACGGGTCGGAGGACATCTTTGAAATTCTTGTTTAGCATTTAACGTCAAACATCCTGTAATACTTCCTTTTACCCATAAATTTAGAGAATTAACTTCATATTATTTACCTGCATGCTAGTCCTTCTTTATTATCCCACCTCATTAGGTAATCTTACTGGATAATTGGAGGGAAGGGACCATTGATTAATATGTCATCGATTTAAAACTGCTTCAACTCCGCAATTGATTGGTTACTTACCTGAGCCTCGTGTAACTATGGAACGACCTTTTTTCGCATCTGGTGTGGACTATGCTGGAGCTATTACCATTAAATTCAATAAGGGTCGGGGTTCTAAAACAACGAAAGATTACATAGCTTTGTTTCTTTGCTGTCGACTAAAGCTGTGCATATAGAAGCTGTCAGTGACCTGACGGCTGACTCGTTTTTTGCTGCGCTTCATTTCACGTTTAGGTGCATAACGGCACATTTACAGTGACAACGGAACCAATTTTGTGGGAGCGTGCCGAAACCTACAGGAACTAAATCAGATTTGGTGTTCCTTGTATGCTACGGAATCAGTGTCCCGAGAACTCAGTCATCATTTGAATGGCATTTTATGTTGCCTGCTTCACCACACTTCGGAGGAATATGGGAAGCCTGCATTTGCTTAGCGAAATTTCACCTGAGAAGAGTATTTATTGAAAGAGATTCTTTTAACCTACGAAGAAATGTCAACGCTACTTAGCAATAGCGAGGATATTTTAAATGTTAGTCCACTTACTTACGTGAACAATTCTGATATTGACTCTATTAATGTTTTATGGTGATACTTTGACTTCATTTCCAGAGACACATCAGCCTGTTCGCACAATGAGTTCTAGGTGGAAACTTGTTAGAATCTACGACGTGGATTTTGGAATCGTTGGGAAAGGGAATATTTGATCTCTTCAGCACCTATCCAAGTGGCAGCACGCCAAACCCAACCTGAAATTTGACACTATGGTTCTTGTCATCGAAGATGGATCACCACCTTTATCATGGTCTATAAGGCGTGTCATCGATATCCATCCTGACAAGGACGGATTGGTTCGCGTAGCTATAATTAGAACCCAAACTGGTGTCTTCAAAGATCAACTAATAAACGTTCACCTTTTCCTGCCTATCAGGACTGAACCTGATAGGGTGGGAGTATGCTTACTTTCACGTCTATCAAATTAATTTCCACTTTTTGTTGCCGTGCGTTGGCAACACGCTTTTGGGAATTGTCGTCGATGGAATTTGGTCGCTAGAATATAGTTGACCTGTAACTGTTCTTACTTGTAATATATATTTTAAAACTTTACTGTGTTATAAAATTAATACTAGATGTATACGTATGGACATTTTATTATTAAATGTTTACAGTTTGGTTTAAATAAACTAGAGGAGTAGAATTTATTAAAGATATTTAAAATCGAATCTACTTCTTCTATTTCGCCGCTATTCGAATATCGGAACGTAATCATGGCCTTAAGATCTCTCCTGTTCGCAAGAAAATCTGCTGCCTGCGACCTGCTGTTTAGTATGGAGTAAAGTATGGTACAGAGGCTTAGGGCCAAGCGTCAGCGGGGGACCTTTCTCTTCGCAGATGAGATCCAATTCACTGTAACGACTAACTCGTGATATACCTTTACCTGGAGAGAACCAGGAATTATTCATATCCGGGAAAGGGATCAGTACGGCGAAGGAGGTTTGGGCGCAGGAACCTTCATGCTTTTGATAAGGCTCTGCAAGATAAGACAGTAGACCTTATAGCTTTATTTTTCAGGGGTTCAGCTGGCCCTCAGCTTATAACATGTAAAATATATTAAACTGTTTTTATAGACGAAAGCACTCGCCCATGGACAAGAGCTGTCGACCCCATAATCGTTTACGAATGACAAAACGCAGCCACATAAGGCTAATATGGTGCATAATTTTCTGGAAAGTGAATATATTAACCGTTACACATATCTCCAAATCTTAAATTGCGTAACATGCCTCGGACGCTATCGTTAGGCAATTGTAACTTGCCTTCCTCCACCCAGAACCTTCCAGGACCTGAAAATAATGTTGGTTCTCGAGTAAGACCGATTGCTACATGGGATCATACACTGACTATTAGCTATACTTTTTGTTTGGTTTTATAATCTCTGTTCCAGAGCTACTTACTGTCATGAGGATAATATGACTAGTCATGACTATATAAAGCATTTCGTACTGCATCTTCAATTTTCGTACCATTTTTCATTAAAATCTTTCATCAGATATGGAGATAATTAAATAAATGTAAACATTCTGTTACATTTCAACACTAGTGTATTGTATATATTCAGTAGGCTTCAATACACTTAAAGTCGGTGGCTGAATATGCTGTTTTATAAGCTTAATATCTTAAAATTTTGATCCGTAGATGTTATTGAACAGGATTATAACTAATGAAATTTTGCCTCAATATTTTATACAGACTTACAAAACTGACAGAACAGAGGTGCAAAATGTAAAAGTCATCCAACCTGTCGGTCTAACTAGGCAGGCAAGTAATTGAAATCTTTAGGAGTATTTGTCTATATTTATATTAATAAGGAATTATTTGTCTAATTATTAATGTTTTCTAAGAGAAACTTATTTCAGTTGCACATGTGGAAACTTATTGGACCTTCATGTAACCACGTCCATCTTATCTTAAATAAGAACAGGAACGAAATTTTCATGTTTCAGGGGTTGTTTCCTTGGCCTGGGGTCTGAAGGAATCTAATCATGAACTTTTGTGACATAAATACAGATATTGTAGACTGATTGCTATCTAGTGAACTCTTGTTACCTATAACTGATGAAGAGTAACAAAAGCAAAGTAAATTTACAAAAAATAAAGTATACGATTGAGGTAAAGCTCTTCTAGAATAAGATTTCATATATACGTTTCAGAATTGAAAAGAAAGCTTGTAAACTGGTTTAAAGTATTCAAAATTAAAACTATCTAAATTTGAGGACATCTAAAGTGACATGCCACTTTTAAAATCCCGTGTAAATTAAGATAAGTTTCATGTATTTAAATTTACTTAGTCTCTCTCCGAAAGAAAATACTTAGTGACAAAAATCCATTAGTGTAGTTCTAACTCATTACCTAACAAAATTCGAAAATGTATCCGAACGTAGCCAATATAGTTTACCCCCTATCCTTCATATATTTTCTTTGTTTTTATGTCCTAAACTTTCATAATGTTAATTAAAAGACAATAATTATATTCTAAACTTTCTTTAATGCATCCTGTAAATTACTTGGTTCACAGACATAGCCCTATAAAGTGGCGTGTCGAAATTTTCCCTCAAACTTCATTAATTCCACGCTTAAAGTTTAAACACATTGCGTGTTATGAGTTCCCGCATATATAAAGTGGAATGCAATAAAGATTTGTGACTGCGGCCCTCTTAGCTTATCCTAATCTCAAAATTAAATCTTACTCCTTAGGGAAAGACGATTACGTAAATTTTTAGGTTCTTAAATAAATTTTTACATCTAAAGGAAAATAAGTAGTTGTAATATACGAATATATATTTTAAGAAAGTAACATTACAACTGTATCGAAATGAGAACATTGCGTGATATAAGTCATAGAAGTCAGAGGAAAGAGGAGCCGTAGATTAGTTACAGTAAGCTATTCATTATATTAACAAAATAAGAATAGAAACTAACATTACAAGAGTTGAAAAGTTTTTTAACTCCTTCCGATTAAATCTATACTTTCATTTTAACCAGATAATCTATATAATAAAATAAAACAATAAAATTACTCAACATTTTTCATACATTTTCATTCATTTTTGAAACATGCTACATGTGTTTCGAGAAAATTCCACAGAGTAATTTCTCAAAAAAAAAAAAAAAAACAGACTTCGTTTTATCTCGAGCATATAAAATTTCGTCTTCTGATATAATTAAAACATTTTAGTTAAAATTTATTTGAATTTAATTAAAATTTATTTTTTAAGTGTGGAAATCTATACAAATAGAGCAAAATATTTTGGCTTGTTCAGAGGAACAAATCAGCGTTTCGAGAAAAATTATCGCTCATGAAAGATTTTCTCCGAATGGCTAGAATATTTTCCTTAAAATTACTTCCAATCTAAGGTTGAAATGTATCGCATTTTAAAAATCTCAAGCGTCGTTTACTTGTATCAGTTCAAAATTACTTTGCCGTCTTTCTGACAGTCTTACTATACAGCCTGTAAGAACTTATACTTTTCTCCCTTTGCATTGGCAAATATTGTAGAATGAAGCATGTAAGAAAACATCAGAAAAACATTAAGATTCGCTTATGGGTCATGTAATTTATTTATCATTATTAAAGAAATATATGCAAAATTTTTGAAAGCAAAACTATAAAAATGTAAGGTAAGGTTGAGAATTTTATACAATTATTTAGTCATGAAGATTACATATAGCTTCAATTTTTTTATTTATAATCGACTCTAACTTCCCTTTTCCGGTTGATTCCTTTTATTTTTAAATGAAAGTAAGCCTCACCACACAGTGAACACAAACACGGAGTGAAGATCGATGTCAGTAGTTCAACACGGTTGCGAACCCAGGCGAAAGTGCGTGCTTCGTAGTTTTCCCAATATGTAACGTGAGTATCACCCAGCTTCTTTTCGAATATCCCCCAAGATGGCACCCTCCACTTAGGCAGATAACTTCGAGATAGTCAAACTAATCTGAAATCAAGTTCAACAATCCTTATCAAAGCACTTTATCAAAAACTGGCTACTTTATTTTTGCTAGTGATAGGCAGAAGTCTATACCTATTTACATACTACTGAGAGTGGATTTATGTGATGTACTCTTCCTTCTTCTGCTTTGAGTATTTATCGAGATATCCCTTTACAAATCCCCCCTGCGTACTTTTAGTAATTTTTGGGATATATGTCTCAAACTAAATCAATTCTTCACCTTTTTATTTTCTGTTTTGTTTTCTGTATGAAGACTCGGCATTCATCAAGAGAGATAATGGCAGAAAAATAGTTTGAATGTGATAAATTTAGTGCGATTCTTACCAAAACTGAGGCTGTTAATGAAACAAAAAAGTTGATCTTTAAGTTTTTGGCGCGCTAATTTTTTTTATTTCTAATCACTGTGCAGGGCGTTGTTTATTTTGTTTCACCGAAGCGAAAATGTACCATAATTCGTAAAGGAAATGTGATACTTACAGGTAAATAAAGATTAAAATATTCTACTTTTTTTAACTTGCAGGATCGTATCTTCTTTGGTAACATAAACTCTGCCCCATCCTCTTACCTGACGACTTCTCGCACAGGTGTAAAAAATACCAGGACAGAAGAAAGGTAAAAATAGCCCTTTATTATTCGCTAAACTCTAAACAGAAAAGACAGGCACTTCGTGCTTATAATAACGCCGACAACTTGCGGTGGAACTTAAGAATCATTCATAATCATTTCAAAGATGAAGTGTAGTGCTGGGCTAAAAATTTACAATTTTTTCCATTTACATTCTTTGGTAAGTGTCCTTGAAAGCTACAAGACAGTTCAAACGCTTAATAATGTGTTCACTTGTCTATTTGAAATTCATTGAAACAGGGGTAGTTTTTACAATAATGCACATGCTTAAGGGTTAAAAAGCTTGATCCTTAAGCACGTGCATGACTTTGAAAGATACATTGACAGATTAAGAGGTTTTATAATGTTTATTTGAAACTTGCTTATTTGAAATTCATTCCGACAGGAGTAGTTTTCACATTAAGGCATTTGCTTAAGGGTTAACAAGCTTAGAATACGTCGGGAGATCTTGATCATTCACATAGATGTAAATTATATTCCTCTGACTTCAATTATATTGTATGCATATTAATGCACACTGATGTTGCTGTGATTTATCTCATTTGTCTGGCAGTAACATCATAACACACCCACGAATTTTATTGTGGCGAGGGGCGCAGGTTTGCTTCTGACATTTTCATGGACTTGCACACCATACAGGTGGCTTTATGACTTTACTCAACTCCGTCTCAGTTTTTAAGAAGAATCCTCGATAAACGAATCCAAAGGTTTCCCATTCCTCTTTCCCTACCACCAGATTACTGCAGTGAACTTTCGGTTCGCCATGTCCTCTAAGTGCCACAGTGCTGCAAAACACTAGCAAGCACCCAAGCCTTCTTCGGGTTTGGAACCGAGGCCCCACAATAAGGCAAACAACATCGTCAGACAGACAACAGAGTGGCACTTCCTGTTTCTAATAGTAGCGTGAGCTTCTATTTCTGCAGATATTGCTGGTTAACGTGGAGTAACAGCTATTACTTTGCTGCCACTAGATTTCGACGCAGTTTTACGAAACAGGATTATCTAATCCCTGTAGAGTAATCTCTGCTACTTGTTAATATCTTCGAATTTTTACATTAGTTCTTGTTATTTGAGTTAGCCCCCGAGTGGGGCGTAGCGTGTTAGCGTCAAGTCGACGCATTGTGAATTTTAAAGAGTTTAATAAAGGGTACTTTTAACCCTTCTCCTGTGTCGTTTCTACACATACTGCAGTTGTCACCTTAGAAGATAGACAAGTGGTTCTTATAAGGTAATTACATTACAGAATTGGTAAAGTGAAAGCGTAAATGAAGTATATGATAACATAGTTAATTTCGGCAATTTGCAACAGTCTTTAGAGTGTAATAAATCGATTTTGCAGTAATATTTCAATTTAATGGGAAAAAAAAACACTCAAGCCGCAGTTGGGTAAGTAGTATGTGATTGAGGTTTAGGAGATAAGAGTTTTAACAGTTAACAACTGGGTGTTAATGTAGAATAACACTAAAAACTGTCATAACGTTTGAACTGTATGTAAAATAAAAACGGGTAAAACAAAATTCTAGCTTTAATTTGCAATATTCTGCAATTGCATTTGGTTAAAAAATAGTAACTGCTAATAATAAATCTTTCTAAACTGCCCCATTTCAAAATATCTTATTACATGATTCTTACATAATGCTAATGACTTAGGTACTTACATAATGCTTCAGCTCATCATAATATTAAAATTTCAAACTGAATCCTAAAATTACTTAATAAGAGAAAATTAGAAATGTTACTTTTAAAAACTTTTATTTGGAAAACACGAATTCTTCTCTGCTGCTTTGCCAGAGTTTGCGGTCGTCGCTTTTTATTCATTTAAAAAATACGAAAATTCGTTGTATTCTTAGCACCAATTTATCTGTATCGGCCGCATGAAAGTTTGTCTACAATAAAGGCATTGTTTTGTCAAAAATTAAAATTTGCTTGGATTGATAGACATAGATATTATATAGATGTTGTAGAAGGCACAAATTGTGTTTGCATTTAAATTTAGTATAATTTGTGCTATTATCAGTTCAAAAACAAGTTATTCCATTTACTTCTCTCAATAGATGAACCCCCGAAGAAGATGTAAATTCTTCTTTTATTGCATTTAATTATTATTTTATGCGATTATTTTAATTACTGTTTTGATTATGGGTATATAATATTTTTGGGCAATTTATTTCTAAGGTACATAAAATTATTTTATGCCGTTGCGAGCGTTGATTCAATAATCAGTTCCTCATATTTCAAAAGAAAAGAAATTTAGGTATAGTACAAGTTTTACTTTTGTCTTTCATGACTGTACAGAGATCCATCCAGACTATAAAATATAATAATTATTGCATGCTCTACATCATATTATGTCCACAAACAATTAAAATGTAATACTACCGAAAGCATCTGCAATACAATCCTACTTCCCGTATGTTAGGAAAGTAATATCTACAGTAGCTTAAACGGATTTTCCAGAACGTCTTGCTGAAACTAAAGTTTGCGACAACAGTTGAAGTTTAAAATCGAAATAAGTTTGAGTTTTGGTTAATTCTTAAGTTATTCTGCATAGAGGACAGTATTAACTTCGAAATGATCAGCTTCACAAATATCATAATATGAGTTTCGAAATCATGAAATACCGATACACATACTACTGTAGAAACTAAATTTACAAGTAACATCATCCAGAGGTCACCGTTTTTACAGTGATCCTTTTAGCAAAGAAAGACATTAACGTCACTGATTTAAACTAATATAATTTTAGGCATCTAAAAGGGAGATACGTCGCCTTTAAAATTTCAGAAAGGATATTCAGTTAAAGAGGGTTAACGGCTTTTAAGAATTAATTTAAATATTGTATAATAATAACAACTCATGAAGTATAAAAACTAAAAATTAAATAAATATGATGAGATCTTTGGCAAAAATTGATTAGCTAACGCTTATGCTAAATAGCTTGGTTATTGAAAATCATTAAAAGAATAATAATGGTTATAACCTTTTCATAGGAATGAAAAGTGGATATTAAAACAACTGATTGACAGAAACAGCATTATCAGTACTGAATGGAAGACTCACGGCTAAAACAATCCAGAGTTTTTCAAAGTACCACTTGAATAATGATGCTTGGGTTACGATAAAACTCCAATATCTCAGAGAAAATCATTTTACCCTACGCATACTTACAAGAACGTTGCTCTGAAAAAGCATTAATAACCGACAACCACAAAGACTTTTAGCGGTAACTGAAGCGTACATAACTAATATCTTCGAAAAAAAATGGTAGGCTCCATAAAAAGCATCCAAATATTTTCCGAAGAAAGCAGCGCTCACTTCGTTTTTGATATTTCTCCAGAGTACTTTCGTTTTACTCAAGAAATTCCGTTGAACACAGAATCATTTCCTCTTAACATTTGAGCTTATATATTCTCGCAGTATTCGCTATTGACCAAGCATACAACACATCAAGATATCTATAAATGGAGTCACAGGAGAATAATACCGAAAATAAAACTAGATAATATACTAGCTTTCGTCTTGAACTCTTTGCGTAACCACAAAAAATTTCGTCCTGAACTCTTTGCGTAACCACAAAAAATTTCGTCCTGAACTCTTTGCGTATCAACAACGTGCGTGGTGTGTGGTATGTCTTTTTTGAATCGATTAAATTCCTAGCACGGAATTTAATACATCGAAAATTCTTTGCAGCCACATACGGTTATTACATCTCTTTCACCATACGTGAAATTACATTTCTTTTACCAGAAAGGGCAGACACACGTATGAGTTCTTCCATTGAACCAGTATAGCCAGGTTAATATCAGACTTGCACATAACGCATTTCATAACTGGACAAGGGCCATTTTCCAGTTACTTTTATGATAGGCACCTGACAACTACCAAAGTCTGTGTATGGGAAGAAGTGGGCGAGCCTGATCATTATCTGACATCATGGTCAATTATACGAGATTTCCACCACGCTCTGCTTATTATAAATACAGCCGCCTACAAAAGATTTATGGTCAAGTAACCCTCAATACAGGGAAAAATATGTCTAATGATGCCAATACTCGAAGCGCTAGGCACTGAACTCTGCAGTGCAGAACACGGTCCCATCTAGCCATAGGAGACCTAACGTATAACATACGTATTAATATCTTTATACCAGTTAATGTAATGTCAATGCATAAGTTTAACGCTCAATGTAACCGAATAAGGGAATGCACTTTTTATGTTATGTATGTGTTAATGTTATGTTGCATGATCGTACTCTCTTTGGTAACATAAACTCTGCTAGATCCTACTAAGGAACCTGGCGACTTTTCGCCCAGGCCTAAAGAATACTAGTGCAGAAGAAGGGTAAAAATAACCCTTTATTATTCTTCAAATTCTGAACAGAAAAGGTACGTACTTCGTGAATACAATAACACTGACAACTTACAGTGGGACTTAAGAACCGTTGAACAATAACTTCAGATAAAAATAGTAGTGCTGGACTAACAATTTAAGTTAAAGCTAACTAGTTTGATTCAACAACCTACATGACGAGATACTTATTTAAATGGCCAAAAAGGCGTATCAGCAACTCCGCGTGTCAGCAGGAACAGACTCGTAACGTGCGCTGAGTAGTGAAAACATGCTCTGAATAAACTGCAAGATTCACTCGTTAAAATACTCACTTCAGTTAACTAATTCAGATAACTAAATTTGCATCCTGGTGAGGAAATGCGCAGCGAAAATGAGAGGTTCAGGAATGACACCGAACTTAAAAGAATTTGTTGTGCAAAATAAGGGAAACCTTGCAGTGTGTGTATGGATGTATTATTAATGTATAATGTATAACGAAATATTACTAACAGTTTGGTTAAATGTTGCACGAACTTGAAATCGTAATATATATAATTAATAAACCTGTATAATTAATAAGCATGTATCATGTGTGTATAATTAATAAGTATGGATAATGTATGTATAACTAATAAGCATGTATAATGTATGTGTAATTCATAAGCACCACTTCTTGATGTAACGTATTTTTATGTAGTCACTAGCTGTGTAATAAGACTGGTGCTGCTCTGTAATTTGTCAGTAAAGATCGGGAACGTATTATTAATATATTATATGTATTAATAATATATAATGCGTAACGACGTATTACTAATGGTTTGGTTAAATGTTCAAAGAACTTGAAATCGTAATGTATATAATTAATAAGCATGTACAATGTATGTGTAATTAGTAAGTATGGATAATGTGTGCATAATTAATAACCATGTAAAATGTATGTATAATTAATATGTAATATGTATAATCAATAAGCACCACTTTTCGATGTAACGTAGTTTTATGTAGTTAGAGTTTGGGAACGTAATAATAATGTATTACATGTATTAATAATGTATAATGCATAACGAAGTATTACTAATGGTTTGGTTAAATGTCCAACGAACTTGAAATCGTAATATTTATAATTTTATAAGGATGTATAAGTATGTATAATTAATAAGCCCCAACTTTCGATGTAACGTACCTTTCTATAGTTATAAGTTGCATAATGTGCATTGGTCCTGCTCTGCAGTATGTTTGTAGAGTTTAGAAACTTTTATTATTGCCTGTATTGATAATCGAGTGCACTATTTTAATGTATTATGTACAACGATGTATTACTACTGTCTTAATTCAACATAGTAACACCATTTTTTGATGTAAGGTATCTTTATATTGTCATATATTGCATAATAAGCATTGGTATTGTAAAAATCCGTAGTACGTTTGTCTTTCAATGTCAGCCCTTGTTTGGAAATGTTTTTCTCGACAGTTGCGGGACACAGATAATACCTGAACAGTCAGTGAAATCCACCCGGGTATCCGGACCCTGCTATCACCTGTAACTTGTATTAGATGCAGAAGATTTACCGAGAACTCTGTTCAACCAAAACACCCTCCTTTGCCAGAAGATCGAATTAGAGACACAGCGCCGTTTGAGGTTACCGGTGTCAAAAATTAACAGGTCGATTACATTTGAAACATGGAGGGAAATGTTGGATTGCGCTGTACGCTTGTGCAGTTTGCAGAGCGTTCCAGTTTGAATTATTAGCAAAATTGTCATCAGAAGCATTTTTACAAACTCTAAGGGGATTTATTGCGAGAAGAAATAGGCCGTTTTTATATACAGTGATCGAGGCACGACGTTTTGTAGAGCTTCAAAGTTATTAACTGATCCTACATATGAAAAATCCGTAACGAATCTCTTGTAAAGAACATATCATGGAAATTCCAACCTCGAGCTGTACCATGGGGGAGTGTCTAGTCGGAGTGATCAATTAGCCGCACTAAACAAATTCTAAGAAGAGTATTGGGATGAGAAGCCTTAGATATTGAAGAACTCTATATGGTCATCTGCGATGTTGAAGACTTGATGAACTCTAGACCACTAAGCACTATCTCCGAAGATATGAGATATCCTCCTTGTCGGGGGAAGGTAACTCAGTCTGGAGGGCAACCTCCAAACTGCAGAGATGCCACACCAACATTCCGCCCCTTAAAGGCCAGAACAGAATTGCTTACACTGAGACTGAGAAAGCTGAGTCGCTAGCCGATCACTATGCTTCTCAGTTCTGCACAAACAACATGCCACACAGTCCTACAGAAAGTATTGTTGCACAGACATTTACAAACTGTACCTCACAGCCACACATAGACAACATTCCCCCTGTCATCCCATCGGTCTTTAAGTATATCTCCAAGCTGAAAATCAACAAAAGTCCAGGCATTGACTGCATCTCGAACAAGATGATAAAGAAAATGAGAATGCGCATGCTTTTCAAAGTCATCTAGATCATCAATTTTATGCTTCGCTTAGGTTATTTCCCAGCAAGCTGGAAAACTGCAATTTACTGCACCAAACCTGAAACCAGGCAAATCTGCTACTGACCCAATCTCATATAGGCCAGTGAGTCTACTGTCAGCTCTGAGCAAGATAGCAGAGTCTGTCCTTCAAAAGTTGCTGGAATATGCTGAAAACAACAAAGTGATTATTGCAGAGTAATTCGGCTTTAGAAGAAAACACTCAACGGTGCTCAATGTATAAGAATGTGATTCATAAAATTGGTTTTCGATGTTTATATTATAGTGAAAGTGATTAAGAAATACGTGTTCAATAGGTCTTTGAATACATCCTATACGTGTTACTTATTGCCTCCGTCTCATTTGTGAATAAATTAGTCAGATAATTTTGTACCAGTACACGATTGGAAATTATACTTTAAATGTGTGTTAGAAAATTATTTACTCTTCTGCTTTTCCATTTTCTGCTTTCGCATCCACATCACAAACTGATATTTTTCTCACTAAACTAGATTCTAAAAATGTAGCATTGTTATATGAAAATTATAATTTTATGATATTAGGAATTTAAATTTTAATGATTTGATTTTGAAAAGTACGTAACGAATATTAAGATTGTGAAATTATTTAATTTAGAAAAAGCTATTGAAAATTACTGTACTAATGATTAGAAATTTGGGTTTTGTTAAAAAAATTTGAATTATTTTGAGAATGAGATAAATATAAACATAAATAGTAATGAAATAATTTTATATCATTATAAAAATGTAAAAAGAAATGTTTTTTACTTGTTTATGCAATATATTAAAACCGTAATATTGAATATTGTTAGAATTAATAAATTATTGTATGTGAAGATAAAATATGTTAAGATAAATTTTGAAAGCTTCTACCTTACGAAAAATATTAACTTTTACTTACAATTATTATTGTTGTATATTTCAATATATACAATGGAGTGAGGTTTAAAATGTTTTTTAATAAAATGGAATGTTTAGCGCAATTCAAAAAGACTAGTTACCTTTAAAGGAACGGAGGCCTTTATAAGTAACTGCCAGAGCATCTCTTTAAAGAATGGTGAATATACATCAATTAGTTAATGTGAATTTAAGCAATAGATTAATATATTTGCATTTCGTGGAAGCTGTAACGTCATCAAGTTTTATGTAAAATAAAAAAATTATAAATTTATTTAGAAATGGCGAAGATTAAAAACAAACTGGTGTCTTCTTTCCTACGCATCCTAAATTTATTACAATTAATAGAGAGCATCTCCAGAATTATTCCATGTATGTGTGTACAGACAGAGAGGACATAAACTGAATAATATTTAATTTATAAATACTATGAATTTCCCGAAAAACTCTGCGAAAATAATTATTTAGGAAAAAATAAAATATATGGAATTTAATATTAACGAAATATGGCAAATTTTCTAGCAGGAAGGCACAGGTAAAGAGAAATGAATCTCAACTTGGAAAACATTTGAAGGAACAAAAATGTGCGATCACGAGCGCAACAGCAATGAAAAAAAAATATGTATTAAATATATACATTAACACTCAACTTTACTTGTGTGCAAAATTAAGAGAATTTGTACAATATGTAGAATTTCTGAAAAGATAATAGACATATATTCATGAAATTGGTAGGAATATACATTTATAGCAGAGAAAGAGATGTACCTTTAAAATGTCCTTTCATATACGCATGGGCTCATAGTACGTGGATATCCAAAACACCTTCAAAGAAAGAACTAAAAATAAGTTTAATATGAGGTATGGTCCTCGGACAGGTCGCGCAGCTTCACGGTATACTGGGCAGGTGGCAATTGAGGAGTCCCTGTGGCAGTAGATCCACATCACCAGCAAGACATTTTTTTAACTCCAGAATGGTTTTCGGGCGAGGATGACAAAATGAAATTGCCCACCCATAAGCTTCCTAGACATGCCCTATAGGGTCAAGAGATCTGGCTGACCACTCCATGAGGCAAATATCCCCACCTTCCAGGTAATCGTCGACCAGCTGAGCCCTATATGGACGAGTGTTGTCATCCATTAACAGAAGCCTAGGAACACCTGAAAAGTCCAACATAGTGCTTTAAGTTCTCCTCTGCCTCAGAGCAGTTAGGGAGCCTTATAAATTACAAGGAGACGTGAGTTACCATACAACCTAATGCCAGCCCGAACCATTACTCCTTCACGATCTTAATGATATTTTTCCCTAATGAGGGTGGGATAGTACTTTGTTCCAAACCCTTTGCAGATACAGTTACACCAATACTCAATGTCCAGGCTAAATCTCGAGACATCTGTAAGAGGCGCAATGCTTCACTAAAATATGGTATAAGGAGCATGTTGTCTGCACCATGCTAAACCGCTTCCTTGTGTGCTGCACTAAGTATGATGCAGACAACGGGTCTTCTGACATATAACCCTATCTCATGAAGCCTTTGGGCAACTTTACACCTTGAAACTTGGATTCCAGTGGCACCATACAGTTCACGTGAGATTTGTGAAGCTGTAGCAGTCCTGCGTTGCCTCACTGAAATTGCAAAATAACAATCCTCATTCGTCGTTGTGGATGTTGGTCGACTTTGTCCAGGTCTTCTCTACATCAATCCAGTACTTTGAAAGTGTTTCCTCAAATTGCAGATGACTCAGGGCGTTACACTGTGCCCTATATCTACCTGCGCTTGTAACTGACCTGTCTCCAATCTGCTGACAATTCTGCATGCCTTTCTGTCATCCATACATTCGTGACTACTCATTTTACATACGTTATAAATTTTTCTCAACTCTTACGAGAAACACGGCGAATCTCTCGAAGGAGTAGGAACACATAAATTACAGAAAATCCCATGTGTGCTTATATTCCCTCCACAATCACAGATCCGCAGACACGCATGTGTTCACTTACGTATTTGACTCTGGATACTAGCGTAATTCTTCTGAGTATAAATAGTACTTTTCGTTTAATACTTTTCGTAAAAAGAGACATGACTTTTAAATTCCATTAATTTTGCTCACGAGTTTGTATAAAGTGTGAAAACGGGACAAAAGGATTTTGGATATTGAGCCTCAAACCGCAAGAGTTAACATGATGCTTGCAACAAAATAAAATGGTGTATCAATAACAAACATTTCCCTGAAGAACCAAAATTTATGTACCAAAATAAAAACCATAACTCTCCATTGATAATGAATCTGACAGGGAGAAATTTGTTTTTGAAAATAAATCGAATTTCATGCAAAATTAACAGAATTATTTCAAATTAAAATAAGCAAAATTATATTTTCTATCCAGCATGTAATCTAGACTACAAATAGCATATGACTTACTAAACATTTGAGCTTATTTTTAACTTTTAAATTATATTAGTAGCATTTTCATTGATGAAATTAATTTGCAAATAAATAACAGAATGGAACCAAACGTCCCAAAGTCCATCGTTCATGATTCCAAATTACTTTGCTCTTCTGTAGATGTGGCCAGTTCTAAGTCGCTAACATTCGGCATCCTTTATCTGATCATGTTTTCAGAATACTTGACACTTCAGAGGTAGCCATGTTATAAGAGATTCTCTTCCTCCTTCCAGCATGTCTTCATGTTGTAACGATAGCTCATTCACCGCGTATTCGAGAGGTTTATATTCAAGTCCCAGCGAAGCCATTGTTCATTTTTCATGTTTCCGGCTTGAAAATAACCTAATGACTCTACAAATGGCACTTGAACTAAAAGGTGGTGAACAACCATTTGTCACCACCAGGATTTGGCAACTGTGTGCCCTTATCCCCAGTCGTTCTTTAAAAGGGGAAGTATATAAGGTATTCTTTCATACCTTTTGCTTTTGGTTTATTAGATTACGGCAAAGCACTCGAGGGCTATCTGCCTTAAGGGAGGGATGCCTTCGTGGAGGACTTTTTAAGAGAAACTGGCTCGCATACACGTTACACATGGGGAAAACCACGAAAACACCCATGCAGCCAGCCCGTCCGCGGGATTCGAACCTCAGACCGAACTACCAGTGTTCAGCGACTTTACCGCTCGGCCGCTGGTGGGCTCTTTCATTCCTTCCACCATGCCTTTGTGGAGTATCAGTAGCACATTTGGCGCGTATTCGAGAGGTCTAGGTTCGAGTGCCGGCGACGGCAGTACTTATTCTTCAGGTACTCCTGCTTTAAACAAATTCTAATGACTCTACAAACTTATAGAGCTGGCAGCCGTTCTAATCGAAGCCATTTCTAACTTGTGTAGCATATAAATGTAGGGATAAAAATGCTAGGAGGATCTATGGATTTCTAACAGTTATCAGGTTTTTTCTAACTTATTCACAAATCTAATTGAAATACTAAAATGTGTGAACCATACAAAATACTTAAACACTGAAGTTTTCCGTTTTATAATCTCTCATAATACAAAGTATATCTAAAAATGGCTGTGTAGAAGTAACATTACTTTTATACAAAACTAACATTTACTTTACTCTTCAGTTTTTTAAAATTGAAAGCACGGAAATTTGGTTTATAGGATTACTTATTTAAAATTATTTATATTAATATCTCGTACTTTTAAAATTCTTTGATGTTTGCAATGCTTTACATATTTCCTTCACATAATTAATGAATATTTACCAGGCGTTCATAGTAGGTAAAAATTCGAATAATTTTGCTCCGTAATAAAAGCGTCATTATTATTAGACAACAGATATTCTATTAATACTACTTGTGTCAAAAACTGGGGAAATTTTAATGAGACTTAGATTTCTGTATAGAATTTCAAGGGTTCCAGTGTATTTTATACTTTATTTTTCATAATAAAACTTAAAGTCTCAAAGCCCGATGCTTCAGTTTTAAACTTCATTGTACTTCTGTTTGGTTTTGTATTGCATAGCTTAGTAAATACTGACAGTAAATATAACTTTATAATTTTGTCTTCATACACGTAACTCTTTAATGTACACCATATTCAAGGAAACAAGTAATACATATTTCTTTCAGGCGGTAATTTTAAATTGCTTTGTGTAAGGGGCATTAAGAGCAACTATATAATTTACGGAACATAATGAATGAAATTTGAAAATAAGTACTGAAGTAACTGGAAAGCCAATAATCTAATAGTATGTTCGAAGGAATAAGTAAGAACTCAGCAACAGAAAATATAACTGCAAATTAATGAAAATAGGCAAATAAAAGGGAGACAAACTTATGCAAATTTATAACTGTCATACACATGGTCTCATATTATTCATAACCGTTATATACATCTAGCAAAAGTACTCTAAGTCGCTATAAGTACGCTCTATGGTTCTAAATATCCGTGTAATACTTAGAAAAAGTTTTGTAAAGATATTTATAGACTTGTAAGATTTACCTAAGTTTTTAATAGTTATCTTTAGTTAAAGCTGCTTTCCCGTCCCTCCTAATTTAAGATTACAATTTCCTACCAGAATGTGTATTTAGAATCCCGGTTAATGCAAATGAATAAGAGCGGTGTTTAAGTCAAAGTTCCACTAATTTCGTTAGAGAGTATCAGAGTTTCTGACTAGCGCGTTCACCTTTTGGCTGCGTCTCTCTCTAAGCTATTACTATCTCGACCGCATCTCAGGCATTCGATAGCTTTCTTATTTGATATTTAGCTGGCAACTACTTAAAAGTTTGATAGCTTCTTCTATATCTTTTTAGTTAAGGATTAGTTAAGTTTTATTTTTTATTACTTTGACTTCAAGACCAAGTGGAGGCTTTGCTGTACCCTCTGAGAAAGGAGCCGACTGTTGAAATCTTATTTTGAATAATAAAGGGCAATTAACCCTTCTTGAAATTTACGTCTTTATTCCCGAACTCAACGATGGAGGGATCAGAGTTCGCCGTGGAAACAATGAGAGCAGCCATGAAGCCAGCCACAACTTTTCGACGACAAAGGTTCCGTGATAACCTTCCTAGAACCAGCTGTACGTGCATTTCGCGTTATATACAGTGAAACACCTGCAGAAAATCACAATCGCTACAACGAACCTAAAAGGCCAAGCTCTACAAGGGAATTGGCAAGTTTCTGGTAGGGGATTGCAGGTTCGGAAACACATACTTGGAAAATTTTAAAACATTGCTATTGAAAGCATTCCCGATAGTTAAAGACCGTGCGAAGCTTGAGGCAGAGTTGTTTAGCAAGTATCAAGCTAATTTCGACGAATTAACGGACGTCATCTTAAGAAAGATCCAAATTTTAACTTACTATATGTAAAAAGGCCGGACAGTGAACTTATTGAAGTGATATTGCCTCGTTTACTCCCATCAATCCAGGACTTTCTCGAAGTCAGAAACACGCAAACATTAGAAAACTTATTCCAATTAGCAGTAAAATTTCAGAGCAGAGGAACCTCTGAAAACTCGCGCGAAGACAACTTTCACCAGTATTCAAGGTTTCCCCCTCAGAGGAAACCTCAAGGTCAACAGAGTTCGTATCGCCAAGCGGGGAAAGTTGAAAAATCAGATAACAGAAAGGCGGGCCAACGGCATTTGGAAATCAAAGCAAAAAAAAAAAAAAAAAGAAAAAGAAACAGCAGAACCAGAGGGCGGAAAAGAGGTTAGGTTAAGTTATTTAATTACTGCAAAGCCTCGAGGGCTATCTGCCTAAAGGAGTGATGCCTTCGTGGAGGACTTTCTAAGGAAAACTGTCTCGTATACACGTTACACATGGGGAAAACCACGAAAACCCCCATGCAGCCAGCCCGTTCGTGGGATTCGAACCTCGGACCGAACTACCAGTGTTCAGCTCTAGGCCGCTGGTGGGCGGGGTGGAAAAGAAAAATTTAAACTAAGCGCGGTGGCCGAGAAAAAGGTCCCGGTCACCTTTTGGGAAGAAAAAATCCTTCGGAAATTAAGTTGAATATGGTAGTCGTACAAATTTGTTCTTATTGAACGATATTAGTACTACCGCCCATCTCGATATTGGAGCCCACTGCAGCTTCCTGTCGCAGGAAACTTAAAAAAAAAAGTTTCGTCGTTATGGGTTGTTTAAAACAAAGGATAATTGTCGTCCAAGGAAAGCATTGTATCTGCATGGGAAAAGTGGAGCGGCACGTTGAAATAAAACTAGCGCAAAACTAAATTTCCAGAATTCTGCTTTACAGGAGCAAATGGACACTGCTGAAGAAGAAGAAGAGGGGGCTACGCCGCAGGTGAATCTCAATCATCTCGAAGAAGAGAAGAGAAAATATGGGAATACTGGTAAGACAATTTTATAAATTATTTGATGATAGGCCTGGCTTCTCTCAAGTGGTACAGCATGGAATAGATACCGGAAGTACCCCTCAAGTCCGGTCTAAATCTTGCCAGTATGCCAGCGTGAAAGAGGATGTTTTGAAGCAGCATATTTAGAAAATGCTCGACAACAAAATAATAGTGCCAATTAGCAAGAAATTATTTTGTAAATAACTTTTTTGAGATTCGCAAGTTGCAAGAAACTAGTTTGTAGATATCTTTTAGTAGGAAAGACTTGAATTACTAGTGAAACTTGTTAACTTAAAATAAAGATTTTGGGAAAAGATTGTAAATTGTATATGACAACTATCATTGATGATGTGAAACGAATTAAAAAATGTTATATGTTAAATGTGGATAAACGTTATATTGAAAGTAAACATTTTTAAATGTCAGTTGTAAAAGTACCTTAAAATTAAACTTGTATAAATGAATGAATAGAAAGAAAGTACAGAAGAAATATGCTTAAAGTTAGGGTCTCCAGCCAACACTTAAAAGTTTAAATCAAATTCTCTTTTAGCACATTATGCGTAGTTTTGTAATTAGAGCGTTTTCTAAGGTTTTGAATGTCAAGTTTTAATAAATCATAGATGATGGTTAGTGGTAGAGTGTATTCGCGGTCACAGAGCAACGACACGCTCAGTTCATTCAGTACAAATATCTGGAGATCATGAGGAGAAAACGGAATTAATCAAATTATACGGAATTTGAGGGCCAAAAAATTCCAAAAAAAATGTATTTGTAAGGGAATAGGAAGTGTTGTAAAAGAATACTAATACTGTTTCCTTTTAGATAATTTGGAAGGACCAAGACGAAATACCAAGATGAAGTTGATGTTTGTGCCAAATCAACTTGTAAAATTTGTAACACTTATTTTTCTTAGTTTTAGTCTAGCTTTAGATATTTTGTAAAGTGGCCCTAAACATAAAAGTTTAATGATGAAATTGATTGAAGAATGCAGAGTTTTAGAAGTTAAGTTTAAGAAGTTTTGTAGAATTTACACTATTAAACAAGGCCGTTTTAAGACCTTATTCTTCGAGTAGATAAATTCTGGTAAGTAAAGATGTAAAGTTTATTCGAAGTCTTAACAATTATCTTTACTTAAAGCTACCTTCCTGTCCTTCCTAATTTCAGGTTACCATTTTCTACCAGAATGTGGTTTGAGAATCGCAATTAATGCAAATGAGTAAGAGTGGTATTTAAGTCGACGTTCCACTGACTTCGTTAGAGAGCTCAGAGTTTCTTACTAGCGCACGTTCGGCTTTTTTGGCTACGTCTCTCTCTAAGCTGTTACTACGCTCGGCCGTACCTCAGGCCTTTTATAGCTTGCTAGCTTATTTGATATTTAGGGGCCAAATAGCTAATTTTTGATAGCTTCGGCTACATCTTTTTAGTTAAGCACTAGTTAAGTTTTATTTCTTATTACTTTTTTGAGTCCAATCTCAAGTGGATTTTTTGCTGTACGCTCTAAGAAAGAGCAGAATTTTCAATTCTTGTTTTAAATAATAAAGGGCTCTTGAGTTTTACGTCTCTGTTCCAGAACTCAAGCGATTACTGGCTTATATATTCACGAGGTTCCTACACATTTACCAGTTAAATAAAACAGTGGAACTCCACCAGACTTATAATTTTTATGCTCAGTTTATCGAAAGTCTTTACATAGGCTAACTAACGCTTTGTGGCTTGGTTTATCACCCTTGTACTTTATCCTCCGTTTTCTACAATTCTCTGAGCCAGTGAATTTGTTCACAGTACTTGCATTGATTTGCTAACCAATTCGCAAAGCATATAGACTTTGTAACTTATCTCTGTATTTCTTAGAAACGTTTAATACTTTAATACCTTCACACGTTGTTCAGCAGTGATCATTATTTTTTTTTTTGTTTCTGAGAAACTACTCCAGATTTTCATAGCTTTCTTTGAAAAGAAGCAATTGATAAATACCCAGAAAAATATTCATATTCCCTTTGGGCACGAGTTTGCTGTATTTTAATTACTTCTGACTAAATGTACGAGTACTAGGACTTTTATTGCTCTTGATCCTAAGCTATAGCAGCGATAATAGAGTATCCGTTTGCATAAATCCATTGTCTTGACAGTTCCAGATGTATAGCTGGATAGGTTTTATTTCTACAAATTATACGGAATTTATAGGCTTTCAACAGATTTATTTATAGATATATAAAACATTCTGTATTTATCAACATGATTGATGTTTATGGTAAAGTGATAAAGAAGAATCTTTCTAAGGAGGAACCGCCTTCGCAGAAGACATTCTTATATAAACCGTTCCTATTAAGTTTATATATGGCAAAACAGCGAATACGTATGTGCCCATCCGAGGAATAAATTATAATATCAGCGCTTACTATCTTCAGCCATACCACTACTGGAAAGCCTTTGACAGTAAATAGAATCAATACACCACACAGAATTTAGTATTAACATAAATCTAGGAAATGTGACCACTTGGTATTTGAAGCTTTGGTTATTCCATCTTCCTACATTTTGAATTCTGGTATTAGAAGCAGACGTATTTAAGGTATCCTAAACATAATTTAAACAACTTAAATCTGCAAATCTGAATTATCATTACTTAGAAGACATATATGGTAATATACATTACCTTCATTAAAATGCAATGTGAACTAAGAGTTTTGTGAGGAAGCTTTATTAGGTTTAATTATCTCGTTTCTATAACGCCGAGCAGGTAAAATTCCTCTTGCATTTATACTGAGAGATTCAAGAATTCTTTCAAATTCTGCTATGAATATCTGAGCTACTAAATTTGGAGTCTTTATTTCCTGTTGAAAATGAAAACCTATTGCTGGAAAAATGATTCCAAAAAAATATTTTAAAATGAAAGTCTACATTAATGTTTCATAATATAACATTTCGCGCTTTGTTAATTGAAATTTTCAAAATTTCAAATTATGCAACCATAGTTTGGCGTAAATTTAAATAAACTTCTAGAGATTTCGATATTTAATTCATCGCTTCAGCTAATAATTATTCAAATTAGCTAGTCGTAATAATTAAAACTTTTCTTATTAAATTTTGTTAATTTTAACCTAAAACTGACAGTCACTGGTATCAAATTCATTCGAATAGTTATGGGCATGGTTAAGATAGGAAGAATAATTTAGAATTAAAAATCATTTTAAAATTTCCTATGGGGGTACTTTGATTAAGACATAAATAGATTTTTAAATGTGGACATTTTTCAAGCCTATCTGGACCATTTATAGTATATGTAAAAAGATGTCGCACGTGACAGTTGCTTTCAGCGGTTTCCTGTTATTATGTAATTTATCACAAAAATTTATAATGCTAATCTCTAAATGGCTCAAATAATACTCTTAATGATATAGTTCAAATTGTGAGTTTAATGATATTATGAATTATGTATAATCATGTTGTGTTATTATTTTATAAAGAACATTTGTCTTTTGTAGAATGTACACATTTATCAGAATCAATATTTTTACAGCTAAAATTAATCTTCTGTCACGTTCAGTTAATATCTTCACCTCATGTAAAATTTCTCTTTTCAGTGCTACATTCTACAGCACCATCTCATAAAATTTTCATTCATATATTCATTTGATATTACTGTATTCCAAATATTCCGGTCAACGATATTGCTACCTGTGTAGTTATGTTGTGCAATATTTCGATGACAAATTTTAAATTATGGCGCTAAGAGTTTCATACCGTTATACGCTCACGTATTATCCGCACTTTTTTTTACTAATATTACATCACTAAAATGCAGGTGCGGACATTAAACGGGTCTTTCAAATGTCCCGCTTTTTTTCGTGAGTAATTTTTGGTGTAAATTTAATTGCAGACAGTCAAGTTAAGATCTAAGTGGAAGAAAATGGTATAAGTAATAAAATTATCAAATTTAAAGTTGTCTAATAGCCTAGTATATTCTATCTAATAGTAAAAGTTAGCCATTTACAAACTCACTTTCTCCCATCCACATATTATATAATATAAATTACCCCGTTTACGTTATCAACACTCGGCACGTATTAGGAGCACAATACAGAGGCACAAATTAACTAACACTTGCAAATTTATTATTTACTTTTACACAAATTAATTAAACTTTGGTTTCTTTAATGTCTTGCACACATTATTTTTTTTTAATCTGTTCTGACGCACTGTATGAAAATCCATATCGTTTCATTATTCGACGCAACCAGCCTTCACTCGCCTTGAATTGCGATTTAGGAATGTCTTCTTCCCGTGCCGCAGCAAGCGCTCTTATTTCGCACATTCCCCGTGTCATTGGCACGCATGTCATGAACATATGCAACTACGTTTTTTTTTTTTTTTTTTTTTTTTTTTTTCTTTCTAAGTTCGGAAACTTGCATTTCGAACCACAAACCGCACGTCTTGTTTTGTTCTTTGTCGCTAGCTGATCATGCTGTTTGCTCCCATTGCGCACCTATTATTTCGTTCACCTTACATACTCTTGCTGCTGCTCATTTTCCTTTTTCCTGAGCGAATTCTACGACGTTAAGTTTAAAAGCCTCTACATAGCTGCTGTATTTTCCCATTTCAAGCACGCTACTTGCTAACTACCACAAATTCCAAATGATACTATGAATGAAAAGATTAAGCTTGAAATATGCGAATGCTCCAAGGAGGAAAGAGGAGGAAGTAATTTTATTACAAAAACAGTAAGTGTGGTGAAAACCTGTTTTAACTGTCTTCATTTATTATTCCGTCTGCCGAGGGCATTGCTGTCTCTGATGTTACGGCTTCTGGTTTTGCACCAGAATGCAAGGAAAGTCTCTGCTTTCCATCCTGTCACCAACCAAAGACAAAAAAAAAAAAAAAAAAAAAAAAGCATATTCTTTCTTTAAAGATGTTTATTGACTAATGTTATTGACTGAAGGGGAAATAGCGATGCCAAAAATATATATTTTAGAGTAAGAAATTCTTTAGTTTTGGGGACATTGTGCGAGTCATTTTTTTTACATAAATTGTATCTGTAAAGTTGGGGTGCGGACATTACACGAGCGTATACAGTAATCTGATAAAACACAAAAATTTTAAGGGGAGTAAGTAAGACCTTTTCGACAGGAAAAAACGCGAAAACTTCCCTTATTAATAACATTTTTATTATTGTTGTAAAACTCAATCCAGATTCAAAATAATTTATAGAATGGATATTATTATTATTGTGTTAAAGTGATATTTTAATTTTTATCCCCAGAATTATATTTTTTCGCGAAAAATCTTCGCAGGTGCTTGGAATGACAGATTTTAAATACGCAATCGCACTTATGTTATAGAGTTTGGTTTTCTTCAGGAACATAAACTAATAACAAACTCTTAACAGACCCAGAACGAATTGCCGCTATGGTCACCCGTTACGAACCCAGAACGGACTGGATTGGATTATTCAATTATGGCAAAGCACACGAGGGCTATCTGCCTGAAGGGAGGGATGCCTTCGTGGAGGACTTCCTAAGGGAAACTGGCTCGTATACACGTTACACATGGGGAAAACCACGAAAACTCCCCTGCAGCCAGGCCGTTCGCGGGATTCGAACCTCGGACCGAACTACCAGTGTTCAGAGTCTTTACCGCTCGGCCGCTGGTGGGCCACGAACCCAGAACGAATTGCCGTTAACGACAGAGTCTTAGGAAGGTTTCAAAACAAACCACTTTTTTAAATCAGAAATCGAATGTAAACGTGTTTGGTGTGGGCACAGAATCAAGCCAGTACTTGTGGCCACACAAATTAAAGTAACAGTAAATTTCAGAATTGAAACTAAGTCTTGTAGCCAAAAACTACACTATTTACTTAGCGTGAAGCTGGCTCAAAAATGTCCCATCACAGTAACAAATTAAATATCTGCAGCAGTAATGCAAAGCCGTTTAAATACAATCCTTTTTGAGTTAATAAATAATACTAATAAACCTAATAAATCTAGACCTTGAATAATTTACATCTTTTATCTTAATTTTCAAGTGTCTAGTGCAGTGATTCTCAACCTCTTTTTTTTTTTTTTTTTTTTTTGTCGAGGCGCAATTTTATCGATTTCAAAATTTGGTGGCACACAAAGAAAAAGATAAGTTTAAAAGTTGTTTACTCACCTAAAATACACTGTGTCAAATAGTTTATAATAATAATTTTGAATGTAAAATAAAGTAATATGTACTACAAAACCAGCAGTATGTTTCTTAAGGGATTAATTACAAGTTAGTAATAAGAATACTTATAATGAGAAATTTGAGCCTAATGTTTTTGATAATTTCATTTATATCTGGTCATCAAAATTACAATGCTACTCTCATATCGTCTTCTACATTTAACATCTTTTTTACGTTTTTATGTTGGTTAATATTGAAAATCCGAATTCACACAAATAAGATGTAGAAAAGTGTAATAATATTGTTAAAGCCTTTTTTGGCCATTATGGGATAATCGCATCTAATGTTAATACAGAACGAATTAATTGATTCTTCCAAATATTTTAAAATTAAATATCGATTATTAGAAAACGAAATTAGTTCTTCCACTTCGTTCAAATTTAATTCAAATGCAGAAGTATTCTGCACCAAAATCGGCTTGGATACCATAAGTGGCGCACTTATTAATGTCTTAAAAATCAAATTTCGCTGATTATCATCGGTACCGTACACTAGGATTAAACCTATTATAATTTTACTATATACATTTCTAAAATTTGGCGGCACGCTTTGAGAATTTGGCGGCACACAAAAGTGCCGCGGCACAGTGGTTGAGAATCACTGGTCTAGCGTTTCAAACCTAAACATGTTATATTTTTTAAGATTCAGAATAGTCAACTATATGTTTTTAAATCAAAACTGAAAAATCGATTTTTTGACGCAAATAGATCTTACTCAAGCCTTTTATAATTAGCAGTGGTATTATATTTTGCATAAAATATGCATACTTGCTTAAGTTCGTGCTCCTACAAGCAGCGATTTAGAGCAGTAAATTTCGTGTAATAAAGCATAAATTTTACTTATTTTATGGAAAAGACATTAGCGTCAGTGCCATGTCTCCATCGAATATCAGAAACAGCTTGTTTCATTATGTAACAGCAAAATAATTCTTTACATTTTATAGCCGTTAATAAAATAAAGCTACTACTTGTTGATTAAACGAACGTACGAAATATTTACGCATTTCCTGAATGATTCTAAAGGCATTCACAGTTTACGTGTTTGGATGTGCTGTTCAAACTGAATTGGGACTACAGATGAAACACAATATAAATATGCTCGAAAAGTTTTTAAAGCTAAATATTTTGTAAACTATTAAAAATGTGTTTTATGTTAAACTCGTTTTTATGCTATTATTCGTTCATGCCACGGATTTACGAACCTTTTGCACACAGTAGCTACTTAAATCAGTTCCTGCTAAAGAGCCAAATAGTCTAATGTTTATGCTTACGTGTCTAAGAAATATTGGCCTTTATAACCTAATTCAGCTAATGCTTCATAAGAGCATCACGCGAATAACCCATTGAAGTCTCTTAGTAGGAAAATAAGAGACAAGTAGGAAGGAGAAGGCCGTTATCTCATGAGCCGGACAACTATCAGAGCGGTTAAAAGAAATTAGTGAGCACGCTTCTCGGGAAGACCAGAGATTAACTTAGGTAACGAAATTGTTATTTCTAAGATAATGCGCTGCAAACCGTCTGATGTTAAAATTCTCCGGGAGGATCGCATAGTTCAAAGAGGGGGTGAAACTGCCCTTGAGACAGTTTATGCCTTTAGTGAAGTATTTCTTATTGCTCACTGTTTCATTTTCTGAAGGGTGTCAACTACATAATCAATTTTTAAATCATCGATCTTATTTCTAATGTTAAAACGCTCCCCAGTAATTGTTCAAAGTATCTTATTTTGTACAATTAGAAGCCTTTTCAAATCCGTCTCTGTAGCGGCAGCCTAGGAATGAGACGCAATGCCCAAAATAGACCTTATAATGGCGATATACATTTAGCGCTTCTTTAACAGCTAAGCTCATAATTCTTTCCGAGTAACACTTATAGTTGAACGGCAGTGACACCAGTTTTACTTACAGTGGTGGGCACGGTGCAATACCGATTAACCATTATGGTAAAGGGACAGTGCCCGTGCTCCCCGTTACCTATACCTATATGTACGAATAGCAAGTAAGTCTTTGATTTAAATAAACTCCTAGGTAACAAACACTATTTATTCTCAACATTGTACTTCCAAAAGATATCAAGGCTGAATATTTATGATCTTTGACTTTTTGCCGCACGAAAAGGAGCTTTGATTTTGAGGCATTGATAGGAATGTTTCACTGTGCACAACGTTAGTCAGTATTCAACACAATGTTCTGAAATTTGCTAACAGCGTTGTGAAGTTGAATTGATCTAACTACTATAGCGGTGTCATACGTGTAGCAAGCCAACATCGAGCTGTAAGTTAGTTTTCCACGCAGAACGTCACCCAGAAGGTAAAGCACGGGACATAAAAAAGCAAAGACATAAAAAAGGTAAAGCACGGGACTGAGACACTATCCCTGAGAAACGTCTGCTGCAATTTACCTGTAGGTAACGATTTTCACATTTCACAACGAAACCTTTGGATAAGATACGAATTTAGCAACATGAATAACTTCTCACGGCAAATTAAATTTGATGAGTATACAAGCCCTTTATACTGGACGTCATCTGAAAATGTTTCTTCCAAGTGCAAATAGTGCTTTGTGTTAAATTAATGATTTCGTTTTGAATGAATTTGTTTAAGTGCTAATCTAGAAAAGCCATCTCAAAATCTTCTCTGCATTTATTTCTATTATGTGACATTAATTATCTTATCATAAACTGTGAACATGCAAAAGAAAAATATTCCCTTCTAATATCACTACGGTTCAGTGTACTACGCTACCTTCCACGGCAAAATGTACACAAATAATGACTGAAGATGTGAACTCACGCGCATTTGATGGTTATACATTAAAATAGATATTTAATTCGATAGAATAACACTCTTCTAATAGCACGCAACTACTTTGGGCAGCAGAACCCTTAACACTTTGAAACTTAATTTAATTGCTATGTTTAGATCGATTCAAACCTCGCTGGTCTTAATATATTTGAATATATCTGCCGCTAATTATTAGGTAGCTATGCTTATAATTTTCCGGAAATACAAAGAATTGTTTAAGTGACTTCAAACATAACGTCGCAATTTTGTCAAATGACACAGTTTAACAAGCGAAGCTTTATGTTTGCAAAAATAGCTTACGAGATGTTTTCACTAATCACTGCAGTTTCACGTCGACTGCTGTGTTTCACTTGCTGTGTTGCGCGTGGCTTGTTAGCATTATATATATTTCCTAATTTGCATTTTCTTCTGTCTAGTACCAAAAGAAGCACACTATATAAAAGTTATATACATATGCAAATGCGACTAAAATTATGACTTAATTACAAACTAGAAATAATGCCGTCTTTGTTACAATTCACTGCACCGCTACTAAATTATTTACAAACCCGAAACTTGCTAGTGAAAACACTTCTTTCTAAACAAAATTTTACTTCCCATGTTTATGATAAAACTACAGCTTTCAAACTTAGTATAATTAGAGCATAGATATGATTTCGAACATATCAGCACTTTCGCAGTATTCACGGATCTCAGCAACTCGAATTAAATCATCCTCAAGCATTCTTTTACTTTCATTAAGATTTTCTTCGCATATTTCTATATTGGGCGCATTAAGTGTTCAGAACGATCACAAAAGCAATTATTAGAGTTTTACGTATGTTTGAAGTTGGTGCTTTCACCGAAGAGTTAGCAGAAACAAAATTATTAATGTGTCCTAATAATTAGCACTTGAATGTATGTGCATGTTGAAGAATAAGAAAAGGTCAGACAGTACATTAAATTATTAAAGAGCAGGATATAACTTTGGAATGGACGCGTGTATTGAAGAATAAGGATTAACACAAAATTACAAAATTGCTTAAGATCTCACATTTGCAAATGATGAAGTTTGTTTATTTGTCTGCAAAAATAAACAAATAAACAAACTTCATCATTTGCAAATGTGCATTTTTAAATGATGAAGGGTGGTACATTAGATCACTGCATTTAAATTGAAATCAAAATGCGAGTAAATCATAAAATTCAAAACGTTTATGTATGGAAATTTGAAACATTTATTAAACTGAAGATTCAAAGTTATTAGATGAATCATTTACCAAAATTAAGATAAAACAAATAGAATTTCTGGAGACTACTATGTTAACTTTAAATAAAAGAATCATTTTATCACTGTCATGAAAGATGTATTCAATGTGAATTTTAATGAGGTTAAATCAATAAATCCCAATAAGAATGAAACAACAATCGTGTTAAAGCATTTTTGTAAGGATCGGAATTTAAGATCTTACAATCTCAATACAAATAAATAATACAAATCTCAGCCCATTATACCAATAATATGCGCAAATTATTCGCAGTCATAAAGAGTTAAAAATAAAGGTAAAAATTAATCTACCAGTTTAAATAATAAAATTCGTTTCAGACGCCATAACATAATACTCGTATATAATATCTTAGCGAAATTTTTGTTTATTACGTTTTTTAGACAATTTAAAGTTTTAATATAACTACATAGTTAAATTCGTTTATAATTCGTAGATGCACCCAACCGGTATAGTGGTTAGCGACATTGACTGTCGTACTGAAGGGTCCGAGTTCGAATCCCAAAAAAGGCACGGATGTTTGTAAATGTATAGCGTCCGTGAGGCATGGGAGCACTCTAAACACGCCGCGGCCGAAAGTCCTCTCGAGAGGTTGTGGTAGGGGAAGAAGGTGTTGGAGATCCTCTTACTCGAACCCGCCCCCCGGGGATGTTCTCCATCAAAAGTGGATGCGGAAACTGAGCAAAGACCTGGATGGTACTCTTGGCAACGAGAGGCGCAATCTTGCACTCCTTTTCGTGGCTTTGTTCTGACGGTCACTCTCAGGCAATTGAGATGATTCACAACAACGACAACATAAATCGTAGAAACATATTTGAATTGCCAATTTATTTGCTTCATGTACATTCCTATGTTTTTTCACTTTTTTTCTTATTTTCTACATTTTTGGAAATTATGAATATATCCATTCATTTTATTTATTAAGAGGAATTTTTTAAAGCTTTTCTGTGTTCCAATGCTTAATTATGATTGATCGAAAACTTTACTGCTCCTGACAGAACCTTCTTCTTTTTTCCTTTTGTTAACGCAAATTTTCATTCTCATTTAAGCTACTAGTTTAACTGGGAAAAGCTGCATAACAAACATTTACATACAAGTTAGCTATTTAATTAAAAATATTACTGACATATTTAATAGTGATTTTAAAGTATTTATTTTAACTTAGTATAAAAAGTATGTCAAAAATATCGAAGGATGTCAAAAGGTAAATTTGTACAAAAAGTATATCATACATGGCATGTTCGAGAGTATCATTATATTAATAAAGCTGGATGATATTTCTGTGGTTATCAATTTGTATAACTATTATCGGAATATTCTAATCCTTCCAAAACATTATTTGTTGCTTGCAAATGGATGGCATTGTATCACCCGTGCTGCTGGTGCACTAAGTGCGTTAAGCTCTTGAATATAGTTACATATTATCCTATAAATGCTGTTATACCTTGGGCGCAAATGTAACATCGAGCAGTGGATAACTGATCATAATTCAGTAAATGCGGCATGATATACCATCACATTGACTTTTGTCAAACGGACTTTAGCTATTACTGTAGTAATGGTAACTTATATTTCGTTTGCCATTAGAAGCCATCTCTTTTTCATATAGTACTTGCAATTTTTCCTTCTTATTTGGAGATACAAGTTGAAACAAATTTTTAAATTAAGAATTCAAATAAAATTCAAAACTTTAATGAAATTCCTTATGTTTAGAAAATTTTAAATCAGTGAAACTGCCAATATCTTTCATAAAACCGTTTGTTAGTCAACCTTTGGTAACAGCATGTTATAAAAATGCAAGGTTATTAACTTTCTTTAAACCGAAGTGGGGAAAAAAAATTTTTTAATGCTTTGATCTTCAGCTTGAAGCAAGTTGAAATGTACTGAGCTACAAAAATGAAATTGTTTATCAAGTAAAAATTGCTCGTATTGTTGTAAAATAAGCAAATTCTTAAACTAAAATAGAATGCGAAATAGGATTTTGTTTAAATTTCCAGATTCATATGAGGTGCATGTCGCAATGTTTATGCGAGTTGGTTTATGCACGTTTATGCAATGTCAGCATGTTTGTTTATGCAAGTTCTACGTTCTAGTCCGTTATTTCGGTTTTAAACTACAGCTTTCTTTCAAATTACAAGACTTTATTTATTTTATATTTTTTTCTCTTTTATCAGAAGTACGGATTTTTTTGCAGAAGACGTTAAGATTAGGAATAAATTAAATAAGGGTGATAAACATATCTGACAGCCATATTAGAAAATTAGTAATAATGATAGCTCTAGAATTCAAGCTGATGTTTCGGGAAATGTTTCACAATATTTATAGTTGACTCATCTGTTGTGTCGCATATCAGTCCCACATAGATATATTCTCAAAGAAATGCTAAGAGATAAAATGCAGTAATGTAACTAGTACTGATTTCCAAACATTCTAATTTGCCACAGCCTATCAGTATTTATATACCATGCTATTTTTCAGTAATTGCATTTTAGAAATTTAAAAGCTTATAATTTTCCTTAAAGGTGATGTAAGCATTTACAACTTAAAATCAAAATCATACTTTTTTTTTCATTGATAAATAAAATTAAATATTAACATTTTACAGTTTTTTATTTTTATAATTTCTTTATGAGCTGAAGATATGTATAGATGCATGAATAAAAATATAGAAAAATTATTGTTTAATGACATTCGCGACAATATACGTTTTCTTAATGTTAACAAAATCATAGAACTCATGCTTAAACGACACGCATAAAATATTTTAGACCTAACGAAATAAAAACAAAACTGATAAAAGAACGTGTGAAGGACTTGAAATGTGGAGAACGTTGTTTTCCCAGTTTTATTTGAAAGGCAATATCAAAGTTAAATTTGAAGTGAATGCTCGAAAGATTTTTAATGTAAATTTAAGTATAAATGTACGTATATTTGTGAGAAATTACTGTAGAAAAAGCTTACTGAGGACTAAAAATGAGAAGCTTATTTAAAGAGAATTCCAGAGAATGAAGAATTGGCTGGAAAACAAAAGTAAACTCACTCAGTCTTCTGCAGGAATTTAAGTAAGAGAAGTCTTTTACTGCATAAAATATTTAGAGAAGTACTTTCTTTCTACCGATTCAAAGCGTGATCTTCTATTTTAAGAAAAAATAGTTTCTCTTTTCTTTTCTTTCCAACTTTCTCATTTGGGCATTAAAAATAATTGGTGCATGGCCCTCATTTTTTACTGAAACATTTGAACTAAAAGTCTATGATATTTACCTTCAATTTTTTGTTATAGGGAAACAAGTCTTTAATTTAAATTTTGAATTCATTAAACGCATAACATATCATAGCAAATATGAATTGCATGGAAAACAGATTTCAAGAGGCAAAATTAAATGCTGCAGAAGTAGGGATCATCTAGAGGTAAGTACTATAGTTGCAGATTTAGAACTGTAAATAAATATTACAGAGGAATATTTTAAAAAGAAATGGAACTCTTATGTCTGATTTTTGTTTATCTATAAGAGAACAAAATATCTAATTATATCAGCAAACTTGCATAGAAACACTAACTGCAGAACTGGAAGGTCAATTAGATTTATTTTAATGCACTTTGCTATTAAATATGTAAAACTATTTATAACTGCTGTCTATTTAAATTTCATGTATCTGACACGGGAACCTAATTTTAAAGCTTGGCGTTTGTGAATATCCTATTTAATTAATTCGTGCTTGTTTTTGATTTCCAAATAAAATTAATAGGTCAAAGAATTTACGCTATTGATCCTATGCGATATGTCATTAAAGACTTAATTTCTCTTGAATACTGCATACTGCATTTCTTACGGGTTCGTTTAGACAAGGTTTGCTAATTATTTATTTTGTTTATGTTATTATTAGTTGAAAATAATTAATATAAACGCAAATGCTTAAGTTATTTTCAAATCTAGTTTATACGTTAAATTTGTTGTATTAAAAATGGACAACTTTGTTGTAACAACAGTGATTATGAAGTTCGGATTTTTAGCGTCTGTAAACGTATACTAAGAAACAGGAACCTATTCGGAGTTTTACATATTTTATGGGTGGTGATAAAGTAGTATCACCTGAATGTTTAGAGTAGGCCTTCTTCTTTTAAAAAATATGATGCAAAAAGTCCTCTACCTGTATTATCAAATTTTCCTTTCTCGCCACTTCACCTGTTTACATGAATATCGATGATAATACAGGAGGTGTGCGAATCTTAGAATTTTTTTATAATAATGATATAAATTTGATATTGTTTAAAAGTAATTTGTTAAATTGAACAATCGTAGCTGCGATATAATGGGTCTATTTTAACGCAGAAAATTTCGATAGCCGATAAGAAAAGAATTTCTTGTGTTTTTCTTATTGGTCATGTTTTGACGCACTATGTAAAAAGCCCTAGGAAAGCTGGGAATATGCTCTAGTTTTAGGTATGTGCCCCGTTCTACCCTTTTTTCAAATCGAAAAATTAAAGCAAACAAAAGAAAACGTAGAATATATATATTTTCCTGCTGTTGCCATCATTTAGGAAGACGCCATGCTATCTCGTTTTACAACAGATTAATCCCTCTTGGTTAAACCTCCTCAGCCTTATCATCGAAAAAAATCTAGCAAAGCTGTTTTCACATTTTGCACATTACGGAGGACCAAAGAATTCTATAAAGATCAATAAAAAGAGTAGGATGAAGGAGCAACGTCCGGGAAACGTAATAGCAGACCGCACATTGAGTTGAACAGTGTTAAACGAATGTCGCATACTGCGCATGCCCAGAAAAAAAGTTGGCGTAATTATTATGTTGGCGCGATTTGAAAAGAAGATAAATACGGTATATGGTAAATGTACCGCCATCTGATTGTAAACAAATCTAGCGTTTAAAATCTTCATAGAGTATAATGTAAATGTAAAGTAATGTGTCAAAATACGATTTTTTCCTGTACTGCTCGAACAACTGGAAAGCTGAATGATACGATCAAGTATGAATTCGATTGAAGAGTGCAAAAAATGTGTAAAGGAAATCAGCGTAAATACAAATGCCCAGCGCAAAAACTGCAAACCAAATGCTATTGCAAGATTGCTTTCAGGTATGTATTTTCCCATTTCAGTAAATTTGATATGTTATAAATGCAAGTATGTTTATGTACTATGTCACAGTATCATCTTTCTTAATACACATACAGTTCATTAGTTTTTTTATTTTTTTAATTTTTTAAAACATTTCCTAAATTTCTATATATTGTAACATTAAGAAAAAAGTTTTAAGGAATGATTTGTTTCCTTCAGAGGAATATAGCAAGTGTTTGTAAATAATACTGAAGAAATTTACAGTTACTTAATGCTGTTTACTTAATTCTTTGAAATAAGAAAAAAAAAAAAAAAACCCGCCAACATACATTACCAAACTAGGAGAGAAAATCCAGTTTACATTACTGAATTATAACATGTAAACAAATTAAATCTAAATAATCAATTATTACGAACATATGTTAACAAATATTAAATGCAAATTCAGCAAATAAGCCTTAATTAAAATGAAACATATATTAATAAAAAAAGCAAATTCAATCAGTAAGGACGTTAAAATAAAGAGTAAACAAAGTTCCATAATATTGCAATTGTAAACATCACTGAACCAGACTGGACAGCAACGGACATCACGAATAAGCTAATGTAGGGTTGCTTACTCGCCAATATTTCTCCCCGCGCCAAATGTACACCATCAAGCATGCGCAGTAAGCGAAATTCGCTTAACACTATCAACTCAATGTGCGGTCTGCCATTACGCATCCGGGAATCAGGTATCACCCTCAAGCGGTCGAGTGGTAAAATCGCTAAACATTGGATTTTATTCAACCTGGGTTCGATACATGGTGAACTGGCTGGCTGCATAAGTGCTTTCGTAGTTTTCCGTGGCTAATGTGGATGCGAATTAGTTTCCTTTAGAAAGTCCTTTTACCACCGCCAAATAAACCAGAACCGAACCAAAGTTGAAAAAAAAAATTGCAACCAAAGAGGAAAAGCGAAGTAATTTGTTTTGTTCCGAAATGATAAATGAAGCATAAGGTATGGTGTTATCATGTTGGATGATAACGTCTTATCGATTGAAAAGTGCTTGCAGCTTAAGTATCCGTTTTCGTCTCAGTTTGTCCATCAGCTGACAGTAGATCAGCATGAATCATTTCGTTACATGAGAGCAGATTCCAGAGAATTATTACTTCATATCCCACTATACACCGTTTTAACTCTTGTTTCGTATGAAGATAGCGTTTCCACTAATTCTTCAACAATTGCATAGTAGATGCATGCATGGAACATTATTCATCTTTAAGTTTTCTGTTTCCGTCCCTTCATTTCTGAAACTAGCGATGACATGTGCTATAGAAAAAGTTTACTCTCCGTACCGTTGGTGAATATTTTTTTCAGAGCAAAGCTGCAACGTTGCGTTAGTTGTAAGCAAGTGATGCCTGATATGCTCCTTATCTTTTCTTATTATAAATCATTTATATTTTGTTTGCAAATGATTAACCCTTATAGGACTGTTATCTTTATATGCTGTCTGCCCACATGTTTCATTGGCTGAATATTTCATTAGTAAGCACAGCGTCATGTACGAACAACAGTTACACTCGTAATCTAAAGCTCTAAAAACAGGAATAAATTTTACACTCACCTAATACATAAAATTAATTTACTACTCGTGCTAATGAATAAGAAAACGTAAAAGGCTATCATTTTTACAAATGAATATGATATGTTTATATTTTTTAATTATCATTATGGAATATTTTAATGCAGTTCTTAAACGTTAGTTTTGAATATGTTTTAATATTTAAGGTGTATGGTGTATTTAATTATGGCAAAGCACACGAGGGCTATCTGCCTAGAGGGAGGGATGCCTTCGTGGAGGACTTTCTAAGGGAAACTGGCTCGTATATACTTTAATATTTAAGAAAAATGTTATAATTAAATCAATAAATATACTTTTGTTATTCTGTATAATATTTCATATAAGAAAATGCGTAAATTTTAGTCAGTCAAAATATAGCTAATTAAATATCTGAGCTTTCCATTTCATCGCCACCATGGTGTAACACTTCTTTTAAATGATCTATTGCTTGCAGTTTTTCTTGTTATGATTATGTCAAAGGACATGAGTTTGTTTCATCTACATGAGTAGTATAAGCCCCACTATAGCAGGCGGAAGTGACGCTGGACCATCTTGCATCGACTGCTGTCCGCCATATCGAATCACGTGACCGTCGTCCGCCATTTCCCCACGTGGTGTCCCTTTGGAATGACTCCTCCTTTTCCCGTCATGCTTTCCGTCCTAAATCGCCGGGGCATTCATTAATTTTATTCTGTAATTCTTTATGAATCATTTAATTATTTATTATTTAACTTAACTAATTAAATTCTGAATCACGTGGTCCTTGGAAAACATTAGCCATTTTTTTTTCTTGTACGGCGATTCATGCTGCCTTTCACTGAGAGAACGGAATTTCAAGAAATGCCTGGGCCCGAACCCATGATGTCGAGATCTCCAGCTACGCGCTTTAACCACTGAGCCACGCTCTTGTTGGAGTGAAAAGACTTAAGATTCGTACTTATAAAAAAAGGCAAAGCGTTAAACGAGTTTTTTACCGATAGAAAAGTTTCTTTTAAACGATGAATGGAGCAGAAGATATACATATTTTTTCTTTTTAATTTTTTCGAACATTGATGACTTTTTTTCGAAAAAAATAAAGACTAATTGTGCTTAATTTTTTTTAATATTTATCAAAAGATTTTTTTTTCCTGTAAATGGGTGATTTCATTTTCTAACGGGAAGAATTTTTCAAAATCATTTTATTACTTGCAGCGAATGAGTTAAAACGGTATTTTTAAAACTTTATTATTGGTTTTTCTTAAATACATGTTGCTGCTGGCTCCATCTAGTGTACATAACATCTACTAAAGTTAACTGGATGATTAAAAAAATATATATGAAGAAGTAACATATATTTTCTTTCCACGGGAATCGAACCCGCTGTCTCCGCAAAATTTAATAAAAAGGAATTGAGGGGCACCGCATCCAATACTTTAAGCGATTCCCCACAATTCCTTTGTTGAAATGGTTCTTAATTATGTATATAAGGTTTTTTTCTGTGAATCGACATCTTGGTTTACTCTGAATCCACCATTTTGAAAGATTTTGCTTTGGGGAGGATGGCATCACCCATATCATGGTTGTGCATGACATTTGTTCGAAAATGGGGTCTGCTTTTTCACTCCTCCTTTCGGTAGACATCTGCATAGGTGAACGAATACATTTCTGTGGACCAACCAGAAAAGCTGAAAAATGATATGGTCTCTTAGCCTATCAGAATTTTCAGACAAAGTAAAACGTTCGAAGCTGAGTTTCAACTGCTGGATTGCCTCCGAAATTCATTACTTGCTAAATTTTGGAAGTTGTTACCACGCGTTGCTTATTTAGTTCTGTGTTTGCTTTGTTGTACTGTTGTGCATAATGAAACGTCTACCTGCAAATTCATGTTTTTCATCAAAGAAGTTTTGCGGTGCTTCATATGACGAAACTTTCCTGAAGTTTGATTCTTTGTCAAAGAATATGTTTCATCTCGGTGGGGATATTTTTGTGACTGTATCGTGTTTTTTGACTCGTGTTCACGTTCGGAAATATGTGACTGATGACAACGATTTGCTACATCCTACCAAAGATATAGTTTCGCTTTCTCCTCTAGTATGGAAAGAATTGTGCGATCATACAAATACATTTGCTTCTTTTGAAAGTTCCGATAGTGTTTTTATTGTGAAGAAAAATGTGTGTGTTTCAAAACAAAATGTCAACGATGAACTAATTATATCACTGCAAAGATTGTTCCAAAGAAAAGATTTGCGATTTGAATTTGTACCGGAACGTGTTCTGTTGAGGAAAGAACATTTACGCAAACTGGACTCCAAATATAGCAAAATATGTGGTGTCGCGAAAGAAAACACTTATTTCTAAAACTCTTACTATTTTGTGAAAAAGCAGTTGGTTGGTGATACACATTTCGAATTGAATGAATATGCTGGTGATCCAGACCGTCCAAATGGATTTCATGAACTGCAGGACTCCTTGTGTAAGTGTATTGAAAAATTTATTTCTAACAAAATTTCAGTACTTTTTGTGTGCTTTTGTTGCAAACGAGGGTTTAATAATCAGCTCGGACATGAATGCTTATCAACAAGCCTTGTTGAAAAATGTGAAACTTATTTTGACCAGGCATTTTTTACAGTTAATTGGCTTGAGATAGCAAACGACTTCATTCGTCAAAATGAATGTAATATAAATTTTAGTAAACTAATTGTTACTGATGACTTTTTTGATGTTATTAATGTAAATGACGTACTGACTAATGTTCAAAATTTGTATGTATGTGACGAAACTAATTTGTTTAAAGATTTACTGAGTAGTTCTTTTTGAAAAATGAAATAAAATATTAGTTTTTATTCACTTTTTTGTTTTGCTTTCTTTTTGTTTCAAAAAAAAAATTTTTGTTCTAAAAAATATTGTATATTTTTTGAGTGACTCGGCATGAATTTTAATTTTCTAACTGTATATTTTTACTAATAGATACTAATTAAAATTTTTAAAGAGTATTGCAAAAAAAAATATTTTTTAAGTAGGAGCCGCTATATAAATGAATATCAGTGTGGTGTCAGTCCATCATAATTATAGTTGCTATAATGGACGCAACTCTTATTCAGACGTATCGAGATGCTCAAGTCCCCGGGAGTTTCGGTGGTGTTAGTGCTTTGCATCGTGCTTTAAAAGGTCGCGTGGAAACAAAAGACACCCAGAAATGGTTGCAAACCAAAGATTCTTATACTTTGCACAAGCCTTTAAGGCACACATTTCCCAGGAACAGAGTAATCGCAGGAGGTTTAAATGAGCAATTTCAATCTGATTTAGTGGATATGCAATCCTTGGAATCTTTTAATAATGGGTACAAATATCTACTGACATGTATAGATATTCTTTCCAAATACGCCTGGGCTATCCCTCTCAAAGGTAAAACAGCCATGTCCATCAAATCTGCTTTCGAAAGGAAATTTTCGTAACGTACATCCGAATCTTTACAGACAGATGCAGGGAAAGAATTTACCAATAAGCAAGTTCAAGATTTTTTGAAAAAGAAAAACGTTCACATTTTCACGACACACAACACTACCAAACCTTCTGTCGTGGAACGGTTTAATAGAACCGTTCCACGAAATGAATGTACGAAATGAATTTACGTGCTACTTTACCGAAATGAATACATGAAAGTATATTGATGTTATGGATAAACTGATATACAGTTATAACAACACTTGGCATCGAAGTATTAAAACAGAATCCGCATCGGTTACGTTACAAAATCAAGAAAAAATTTGGAGAACATTGTACGGTCAGCAATCAACACAAAAGCCTGTTACTTCAGATTTAAAAATTGGAGACACGGTACTCATCAGCCGAAACAATTGCTCTTCAAAAAAGGATACGAACAAAACTGGACAAGAGAAATTTTTACAATACATAAAATAATTAACCGAAATCCTATCGTCTACAAATTAAAAGACTTAGTGGAAGAAGATATAAAAGGGACGTTCTACAAACAAGAAATACAAAAAATAGCGGAAGGTACCTGTCGAAAAGGTACTGAAGACAAGGAAGGAAACATCGGGGGAAATCAGAATACCTTTCAGGAGGACATCCGCCAGTTCTACCAGTCAGTAGCAAAACCAGCTAGGACCTCTCCTCTTATTTACTACTTCTACGATGCTATCCCTTTTATCAATAAATCAACTTTCTTCGCGTTTGAGTTCCGTGGAAGAATTCTGGGTAGAAGATAACTCTACTTTTGTTTTTTTAATTAAATTGTTGCGTGCGTACGGGTTCATAACAGATTGAATGCATAAGTCCGATAATAGGTTAATAAAATTTATTCTTATCAAAAGAATTAATTATCAGAACCTGGAATTTTCCTCAAAGGTATTCGTACAAATGTTCACAATATCACGCAATATAATCAGTAGTTCTACTTCAGACTACTAAAATCGTTAAATATAACGCAGTGTAAAGAACATCTAAATAGAAAGGTAACTCGGATTTCCCAATTCACGCGGAAATACCAACTCGCAGCAACTGTAACAAAGCAACTGAACTCAAATGCTCTATTATAGATTTCAACCGATCGCGAGAAATTTCTAGCACTTTCTGCCTCTCGAGATTTCTGGAAAGTAATAAGAGAATGGAATTATGGTTACAGATAAAATAGTGGTCAATTTCATTTATTCGGTTTCAATACAAATTACCGAAATATCCATTTACTCAATGTTAAATGCAAGTGCTCCTGTATTTTTACTTTCCAGGCATAGCTTTCTCTTAAACGTTTTCTCGCACTGCATTGCACAGGTAAATATAACAATTCTAATTAAAATTCTACTAAAATTATCTATTTAAATACCAAATTCTTAACAATAGTTTTTTAATTATTACATGCTGCTAATATTAATTCTGCATATCGACTAGCATATTTTTCGCTTTTAACTTTATTAAATGTTTAACTTATTTTTAACATTTATATTAATTATTATTTTTGTATTTTATAATGTACACATGCGAACACTTTCGAATTTTGAAGCGTGCAATTAAATTTTAGCTAATTTGTATGGACATTAGCTCTTCCTTATAGGGCTAATCTGGTGAAGGATTTTCTGGAAAGATAGGATATTAACCGATTTCTGGAAAGAGAGGATATTAACCGAATGCATTAGCCAGTCAGATCTTCAGATATGTGCCCTGTACACTATGTCTGAGACGCGGTTGGGAGGGCATCTTCAACCAGATTTTTCCCTCCCCAAATCCTCCATAAACTGAAAACAGTGTTGTCGCCGTATTGGGACCGATAACCGCAGACGCTTATAAGCAGGTTATATTCATAGGTCCTAAGTGTCGGTCCGACACTACGTAGAAATGACACAGGCATAGGATCAACAACGGCAACAAATCGATACAAGTTAACAATGTACGATCGACACGATAAAATAGAAATTTTGATAATGATGCAATATTGCTTAAGACGATTTATCGCCTTCTTGTTTCACATTTGCCATCTTCACATAATTTTATAGCCATACAATAGATCCTAAAGTCCACAGTTGCATATCAGCGACACGGCATAACAACGGCATAGGAATGGGCATTCTATAATACATAAATTATTATAATTAGAAAAAAACAGTAATCAGAAAGGAAAGAATTTGATTATTTTTTTCGCATAACTGCATAGAATTTACACCGGAAGAGAACAGACACAGACAAGGATCCGAAACAAAGTCAAACCAGATTTTTGAATTGCTTTATTGATACTGTGCCGACACAGAGGCTTCAGTTCAATGCAACGCCATTTCTTTTTCGCTATCTCTTCGTAAAATATTAGTCACGTCGCGAGTATTGTATTATGACACTTTTACTTTGAGTTTAACTTTAAGGTGTTTGAATTAAGGCCCGTTTCCACTGCTGCGTATACGTTGCGGTGTCTATGCGTTTCTCCAATCAGCGAGCGAATTCACTTTGATTGACATCTGCAATCAGGTCGATGTGCGGTGACGGATGACATACGGATGGAGTTCAACAATGTTCAGCTTCTATCCGTATGTCTGAGGATGCGTTGTGGTCACGTGGTAAAAAAGGAGCAATCAGGTGTTGTCACCAACAATTAATGGCGGCAGAAGTAGCGATGAACGCTGGCTTAGGGAAAGAATGTTTTGCTAAAATATACATTATAAGGAGAAATTTCAGATAAGAAAAATAAGATAACTGCAACTACAGTACTTGTCCGCAGATAAAATCAGGTGGCCAAGAAATTCAGTTCAAGAAAATCAGCGGCCAAAAATTATAATTCCAAGTCCTCGAAATAGCAAAATTTGTCCTGACAATTATTTCCTAGTTCTGCATACTCGTTTACCTTTAATGAAAATGAATGTCTGATTATATCAAAGTGCTATATAGCAAATTAAATATGATTAAAAGATTTGTTATTTTTTTCTTCTGAAACAGGTAAAAACTAAAATTACGTTACGTTAAATGTTAATTATAAATTAAATTTGATAGCCTTTTAAATATTCCACTGCATTAAAGAGTATGTTAAATTTGTATTTCCCTTTATAAATATATTTTATTGGCTAACATATATTTGTAAGCACATGAAATATATTTTTAGCAGCCCGTTTAACTTCAATCGGAACGCCACTTTAAAAGATAATGTTTTTTGTAAAAAATGTACTAGAAGCTGAAAAACAAACACTATGGTGAATTTTTCAGACGATAGCACACTGAAATAGGACCAAAAATTTAGTTTTAAGAATTGATTTACTTGATGATGTATATAAGACAAAATATGCATGGGATTCTCGTATGGTACTAGCTTAGTGGTAAAGCTGACGGTAATAATGTTTACTTTCGGGGGTCGTGAGTTCGAATCTCATACGTTTTTTGCACTCTGCAACTTTCTCAGGTTTTTGTTCCAATATGATCTATATTCGTGTTTTATAATTTATTTCTATTATTATATGCGTTAAATATATTGTTTTATTTATGCTCTTATTTACTTAAATTTCCCCCCGCAAAAAGTTTGAAAATTATATAATACTAATTTAAAGAATACCCAGTACATATGTATTTGAATTTAACAAACATTCTCTATTCGTAAAAAGCAAATTTAAAGTTAATTAAATTTAAATGAAATGTAATGCAAATAAATAAATGATTAATTATTGCTGCGAACTAATCCAAAACATCATTTAAATTCTGAGAGAATTTGTAAATCAAGAATCAAAATCTATGAATAAATATATAATTCCAATAATTTATTAATCCTAAAAAATTTATAAAAACGCATAAATGAATAATAGGATAGATTTAATCCTAAAAAATTTATAAAAATGCATAAGTGAATAATAGGATAAATAAATTTTTGGAATTATATATTTATTCATGGATTTTGATACTTGCACTTGATTTACGTGTGCTCTCAGAATTTAAATGATATTGTATATTAGTTCGCAGCAATAATTAATCATTTATTTGTTTGCATTAAATTTCATTTAAATTTAATTAACTTTAAATTTGCTTTTTACGAATAGAAAATGTTTGTTAAATTCAAATTTCATTCCTTGCAGCAATGGCGCAAGAAAATTATTTAAATTTAATTTATTTTGAAACCTTGTAGATATATATATATATATATATATATATATTCGTTTCACTTTTATGTGAATGTATATACATGTGCTCAGACTTTGGGATGTTTACGACTCTAAACTTTCATTCCAATTAACATGAGACAGTATTAATGCCCGAAACATTTTTTAACAAAGAATTACTATAATAATTGCTTTCTATCAGCCCTTTCCGGCAGAAGCGCAGGAATGAATTAATAAAATATTTTCATTTTCTTTACCTAATGCGTGTATATAGAAAGAGAAAAATCTTATTTTTATAACTTCTTCTATAAAAAGAGATATGAATTAAAAAGATTTAAATTAAAAATAATATTTTATGGATTATGCATAAAATATAACTGCCCATAGTGCATTTTAAAACAAACGAGATTTCTAATAAATTATCCAGCTATGACCCTGAAGTCAGTGGTTTACAAGCATAGCAAATTTTGCGTAAATATTGTGAACTTTTCTTTACAGTTGCTCTGTATTTTTAAAGTACCAACTATTTTTAATTCCTTTAACTTTTTTATTTTATTTATTTATTTGTTTATTTTTTCACTAACAGTACATTTTAGTTTTAATAATATATATATTATTTCATTAATATTTAAGGCTTCTAGAAACGCAAAAAGAAAAAATTTAATTTACTTCTATGAATAAGCTTCTATGAAATTAGTGATGTTCATAATATGCATTATAACCTTACTTATCTAAAAATTGCTAGCGTACCTTACTTTCGCAGTTCATAAGCAGAAATAAAAATTTCCAATAACATGGAAATTTAGTAAACAAAACTTTTCTGCGTTTTACGTCAGGATCCATATCAAATCCAAAACAAACAATATTCGCTTAAGCGGGAATAATTCAGATGTTCACCGTCGTAACTCCCGAACGGCTTGTTTGGGGCCAAAATATTACGGTGACACCTAGCGGCGGAAAATGAAAATATTCTACGGATACGCGGCAGTGGAAACGCTTGTACGGATGCCGTAGGCTTGTCTTCAAGTGACGCAACGCGTTCGTACGCAGTAGTGGAAACGAGGCTTTAATGTGAAAATGCGTCCAACTTTATGGAACCTATATACAAAACTACTACTAATTTCCTTCTCGAGTTATCGGGATGGAAAGGATACATGCATGCTGACCAATACTTAACAGCATTTGACATTAAAACTTTAATGAGCCTCTTCTTCAGCATTATAAACAAAATACAAATATAACAGTCTACTTGTTGTTGAGATATTTGTAATCGCATTCTTACTAGTTAAAAGGAAGTATAGCTTTCTGCCAAGTCCGATACATTCATTAGCTTTCTGCCAGGTCCGAGTTATTCTGAAACTTAATCCCATTCTGTATGTTTCTTTTGATTGGTTATTTATTGTGTCTTGTTTATGATTTGTTAAACCATGATCTAAGTTATATATATGACCTCTGAAACCGCTTATGGCTGCTGGGAGTTTGGAGTTGGAGTTTTTTGGATGGGACATCTCATCTCGAGTCGACTGGTGTACTTGGTGCGTGTAGGACGCATGTGATTTCTCTCCGTGCCTCGTGTTCCTGTGTGCCATTTTCGACGCCATTTTGGGTTTTTTACTCACCTCGTGCTTTTTTCGTGCCTGGATTACTGTGATTGCTATGTGATTACAAGTTTTTCAGTGTGTTTTGCGAATCTACAACGTGTGATTTGTGAAATTCTGTTCACTCATCATGAGTGAAGGTGATAATTGTGTGAAAATTATGGAAAAGGCTGCTCGGCAAATTGTTAATTTCTCTGAGGATTACATCGATTACGGTAACTCGGTATTAGGTGGAAACTGGTGTGACATTCTTCATAAAGAGGATTTCGGACCTAGAGATTAAATCGCCTGTGTGCAATTTCGTGACAAAATCAATGCGGATATTAACTCACAAGGTCGATATTGTGCAAACAGTCTACGGATTATGACGGATGATACCCAGAAACAGCTTGTAGAAGAAAACTACAGAAAGACCAGAAGCGATTGCCGAAGGACTTATTTCTGCATGCACAGGTAAGTGCGAGTTCTTTAGTAGTCTGGATCCTGGTTTTGTTAATCGATTTAAGGTAAAATGTAATTAATAGGAATCTTAATTTATCTGATATTTCTGATGTTTTGAATATGTGTAATGTTATTGATGCTCATAATACTACTGACAATGATAACAAACTTAAGCCCAAGGCTAGAAAAAACTCGGTCAAACGAGTTAAAAGATCAATTAATGATACTAAGGATGACGAGGGTTTTATTCTCCCGAAGAATACCTCCCGCCCTGTTAAATTAGTTAAAAACAATATTGATCTCCCTTTGGCCAATAAATTTGAAAAACTGTCTTGTGCAAATAATGATGCTAATGAAAATGTACCAAATAATTGTAATGAAAATGAAGTTGAAATTATTGATATGGACACGCAACAGGGTTCTGACGGTGTCATACCACCAGCTCTATCGCCAAAAATTCGGCTTATCATGGTTAAGGCTGATATAAAATTCAGCGACTTCATCAAGATATTAAAAACTGACAGCAAAGCTGACTTTGTAGGCAAAGTCAGTGGAGAATTCCTGAAAATCTTCCCGGCTACAGAAAATGACCACAGAACTGTTACGAGCTACCTGGACTCTAAAAAAGTGGATCACTATGTTATACTCACAAAGCATGACAGACCGATCAAGGTGGTAATCAGAGGGTTGCCAATTGACTGCCCAGTGGAAGAGATAAGCGAGGCGCTGCAAGACCAAGGATTCAAGGTTCGACGAGTCGCTCAAATGCACAGAGTAAAAACCAGAGTTCCTATGCCACTCTATCAGGCCCAAATTAACAATGTACCTGGTGTTGAGCAGATGTATGACATTGTCAAGCTCCTGGGATTTTATGTTAAAGTGACTGCTTACCAATCAAATGGAAGTGTTGTGCAGTGTCACAACTGCCAACACTTCCACCATTCTTCAGATAACTGCAAATTTAAACCAAGATGCGTAAAGTGTGCTGGGCCACACAAATCCGCCGAATGCTCTGCCAAAAGGCTTGATATTGTTAAATGCTGCAACTGCTTACAAACAGGGCATACTTCTAATTATAGGGGGTGCCCTAAGTTCCCCGTCAATAACACTATTAAAAACAAAAATGCAGGTGTCAGAGCTGGTTCTGATACCCTAAGCGCTCCCAAGCAGCGAAACCAATGTACAAAATTCTCATGTGTCTAATGGTCGTACCTATGCTGCGGCAGTTAAAAATGTTACTATTGATAATTCTGAAAATGTTGTAAATAAGCCATCTACTAAGCCTCGTAAAAATGAAAATGTTAAATCACATGTTGATATTGCTAAAAATTGTAACCCCTCTGCTGAGGGAGGCTTTAGTGCCATTATGGACATTTTTAAGTTATTTAAAGAATTAAGCTGTGTTTTTAAAGGCCTCTCAGTAGGCAATGTTATTAGTAAAATTAGTGCCAGGCTGCCAGAGTTGCAAGAAGCTAATAATGCCATTGACAAGCTATTTGTTGTCTTTAACATTTGTGAGGACATATTTGGCTCTAACAATGTAAATAATGAATAACTTGATGAATAATTGTGTACATATTTTTACATGGAATGCGAATGGACTATCCCGTAAGATTCATGAACTTCGGGATTTTGTAAATAAGTACGACCCCGATATCTTCTTCCTACAGGAACACCGCCTTGGCCCTTCATCACCTATCTTCGAGCAGAATTATGCTGTACACAGATATAACAGACCAGCTACAGATCAGAACCCTCATGGCGGGGGCACAGCACTTCTTATTAAACGCTGCATTCCTCACAACCCTGTTCCAATTCCACGGCTATCAGCCATTGAGGCCTCAGCCATCTCACTCATAACAAGCAATAATATAACATACATTTTTGTCTCCCCATACATTCCACCCACACGTAACCCTCAACTTGTCCGTATGGACTTGCAGGTTTTACTCTCACTTGGCACACATGTAATTATTGGTGGAGACCTTAACGCTAGACATCGTGCATGGAACTGCTATAATTCAAATGACATAGGACGTGTAGTTTTCAACTTGGCCAAATCGGCGAATCTACACATAGCAGCTCCCAAAACACCAACACGGTATACTTCCCGTTCTACTGGAATCTTGGATTTCTTCCTGCTCAAAAATACCAGCGTTCCGCTGGATATTTCTGTGCTCGACGAACTCTCTTCTGATCACAATCCGGTCAAACTGATTCTGAACGTCAGCAGCTATACTCCACCAGACACAAGAGTCTTTCGCACGGACTGGCGAGCCTTCGCCAAAACTCTAAACAACATGCACTATACAACCCCCACAGTACAATCGAGGGATGACATTGATAATTTAATCAAGACTTTCACTGATGATATCACTCATGCTTACTCTGCAGCCCGAAAGCCTGTGCCGAAGGGGCACACTTACAGAAGCCAAGAGCTCAGACTTCTCATCAAACAACGCAACGGTGCCAGACGTCAGTTCCAGAGATCCCGCAACCGAGAGGACAAACAAAGATTCAACAGACTCTGTGGAGAGGTCAGATCTCTACTCAATACACAGGCACAACTCAGCTGGACCAGGTACCTTCAAAACCTCTCCACAGACGATAACTCGCTATGGAGAGCCATTAAAAGGTATACGAAATGCCACAACAACATTCCGCCCCTTAAAGGGCCTCAAGGGATCCATTACACCGAAACTGAGAAAGCAGAACTTTTAGCGCAGCATCTGGAATCTCAATTTCGCACAAACAACATTCATGACTCTACCACTGAAAGCACTGTTCAATACTTTCATTCCACTTTCTCTACAAGCCCACGCACTGACAACATTATTCCAACCTTACCTTCAGAAATCCTAGCTATTATCAAGAAACTCAAAAACAGGAAGAGCCCTGGCATTGATAACATCACAAACATCATGCTTAAGAAGTTGCCAGTCAAAGTCATCTTCATTCTCACCAAGATCTGTAACACCATCCTGGAATGGCAATACTTTCCTGAGTCTTGGAAAAAGGCTAAAATAGTCCCTATACTGAAGCCTGGAAAACCACCAAACAAACCAGAGTCATACAGGCCTATAAGCTTGCTTTCGTCCATCAGCAAAGTGTTCGAAGCAGTCCTGCTCAAAAGAATCAACGCACACCTGGAGGACAGCAACATTCTGATTCCCCATCAGTTCGGCTTCAGGAAGCAACTCTCCACGGCTAATCAGCTCTACAGGGTTGTTGAGACCATCGCTGAAGGAATGGCTAATAAGAGGATCACTGGTGGAATTTTTCTTGATATAGCAAAGGCTTTTGATAGAGTCTGGTTGGAAGCACTCACATACAAGTTACATGTTCTGGGTTTCCCAGAATACATCATTAACATCACCAATTCCTACCTAACAGGTAGATACTTTGTCGTTCACGTGGCAGGCACAAACTCAACTTTCCACCCTATCCTTGCAGGGGTCCCTCAGGGGTCCCTGCTTGGACCTACATATTTTAACATTTATGTGAACGATATTCCCACCACACATGACACAACATTAGCTATGTATGCGGACGACACTGCGATCCTGGCACAAAGTGGATTTATTGGTCCAGCAATTCAACGACTACAGAATCACATCCATGCACTAGAGACCTGGCTCACCCAGTGGAAGATTGCAGTTAATGTGGACAAAACCAAGGCCATCCTGTTCACTAGGAAAACCAAGATCAAGAAAAATCTCCAGTTCTTTGGTACCACCATTCCCTGGGCCAAGCAAGTCCTATATCTTGGGGTGATCCTCAACAATACTCTCACATGGTCCCCACACATCACTTCTATTATCCAAAGGTTCCGGGTTCGTAAAGCGAAACTCAACCCCTTAATTGCTCGGAACAGTGTGTTATCTATAGACAACAAGTTACTTATTTACAAGTCCATTCTCAGACCATTACTCTGTTATGCCAGCCCTATCTGGGCCCACACACGCAAAACTAACAGAGGCAGGCTGCAGGCTTGCCAGAATATTGTTCTAAGGCAAATTACCAACGCAGAATGGTACATCAGGAATAATAGAATACATGAAGAGCTGGGCATGATGCAGCTGAGATCATTCTACTACAGGCTGGCCAAAAGATTTCACAATAGGCAGCAAATTATTGACAACCCCTGCATCAAAATATGTGAATATGATTATAATGATCTTGCGAATATTGATCGTTCCCTTGCTCAGCTCAATGTGTACATTATGTAACCATTCCTATGCCTGCATTATGTATACTCTTTCTCACCTTATACCTGCCTCTGATGTCATGTCTGTTCTCATTTTTATTATCTTCTAATGTATCATTAATTATTGCTCATATTTTTTGAATCATGTATTATGTACTTAATGGATCCAGACTATTGACTTACTCACTTACCATCTTACCATGTCACTTTTTAGTCACAGCTCGACAGCTTTCCTGGGCTTCCACCATAACAGCAATTTACCCTCTAAAGACCTAAAAAATTAAAAAATTAAAAAAATATATATTTTGGTAATTACTTATATGCTTATATTGAATGGTTAACTGTGAATATAATATTAAATGATACCAGACATATTCTACAATTCTACAAGGGGTAAGGGTAAGGCCTCTGGCCTAGGCACCCTGGTGTTGCAAACACCGCTCTACTGGGAGGAGGTGCTTATGGCTGCTAGTGCTTGTACTTAGTTATTTCTGCTTGCATGTAACTCTGCGTGTATCTATGCATATCTCGGTAATAAATATTTGCTTTGCGAACCACGGCATTTTCTATGTTTAACAGCAGAGCGTGTTTCCTTCAAAAGTTAGAATTCGCTGATGTTTTCCCTAATTGAACCTTCAGTGTAATAATTTATCGTTCGCGTGATTTTGATTTGGTGTTTCGTGAATGATGCTTTTTTCGGAGGTGAAAGGGAAACTTTTGGTGTAGCACCATTTGACGGTGTTAATTACTTTACTGTTTGGTGTCGAAGAGTTCGAGCAGTATTTACGGCAAGGGAATTGGATACGTTTTTGGAAACAGAAGTAGTTGCGGACAGAGTTGCAGATGTTTTGAAATCAAAAAAGGCTTATGCCTTAATATTTGCGCTTCTAAGTGATAATGTTATTGCTTCTCTTTAACGTGAAGACACTGCATGTAAAATATGGAAGAAACTACAAGCTACGTATAGCGTTAAAGGTGCAGTGAGTCAAATTTTAACGCGTAAGTGTCTAGCTACCATAAGGAAATCCAAGGATGTGTCAATGAGACAGCATATTGACAGCATAATGAACCTGGTGAGTAGTCTACGCATCTCTGGCTCTGAAGTAAGTGACTTTGATATTATTATTTACATTTTAATGTCTTTGCCAAAGGAATATGAAAATATTAAGGCATCTCTAGAGAATCAGCCAAGCAATAATTTGAGTTTAGATTTTGTTACAAGTAGACTTATTGATTGTGAATCTCTTATGTTTGATTATAAAAATGAAAATAAATATTCTAATCCAAATACAGATAACTCTGTTTTTATTAGTGCTCGTAAAGACTTGTTTTGTACTTATTGTAAAAGAAAAGGACATTCTGTTAAATTTTGTAGGAAAAAGAACTGCGTCTGTCATAACTGTGGGAAAACTGGTCATTTTAAAAGTGAATGTTTTGATAATTCAAAAAGCAGGCAAATTCAAATAGTAATTAGTATGCATCCCCTGCAATATCTTTTATGGCTGGAAATCTTGTGCATGATCAATTTATTATTGATTCTGGTGCAATTTCTCATATGTCTTCTCACAAGGAATGGTTTACCTCAATTAAGCCTAAGACTGGAACTGTTAAGTGCGCGTCTAAGTCGGCGGTTTTAGAAGTGGAAGGAATTGGTGATATTTGCGGTAAAACTAAGAATGGTGTTGAAATAATGTTAAAATATGTTCTTTACGTTCCAAAATTAAACGGACAATTAATTTCTGTCAAAAATATTGAAGCAGCAGGTTTGAGTGTAATTTTTAAAAATGAAATAGTTTATATTGAAAACAAAAACAAGCGTTTTAGATTTGGATACTTGGACAAATGCGGACAATATTTTAGTGATTTTTCACCAAATTTATTTACAGCTTTAGCAGTAAAGAATGATGATTTATGGCACAGAAGGTTAGGACACTGCTGTGATCAAAAATTAAAACTGATGAATCTTCCTGTAAAAGAATCCTTTTGTGAAGTATGTGTTCGTGCCAAACAAAGTGCTTTGCCTATAGGAAAGGGTCCTCGCATAAAAGAATCCAAACCGCTTATAACTATACACACTGATATATGTGGTCCAATAGAACCTCAAACACTCCATGGGGAAAGGTATTTCATGACTATAATTGATGACTATTCGAGATTTATGGAAATCAGACTGCTCAAAAGAAAAAGTGCCATTGCTGATGAACTCAAGCTATTCTTTAAATTGAATCCAACGGTTACAAAACTGCGCTGTGACAATTCGAAAGAATATGTCAGTGGAGAATTGCATGAAGTTGTTAAAAGAGCAGGTGTAAAAATAGATCCTGCACCTTCCTATACACCTTTTCTAAATGGTGTTGCTGAACGAGCAAACAGAACTGTACTGGAAAAGGCTAGAGCAAGGATACTTGAGGCAAAATTACCAAAATTCCTTTGGGGTGAAGCAGTACTTACAGCTGCTTACATAAATAATCGACTCCCAAATAGTTCAGTTGACAATCGTGTTCCTTATTTTCTGAAGTATGGTGAAAATCCTGTTTTAACAAACATTCGTGTATTTGGCTGTGATGCTTATACTCTAGTGCCACCATCGCAAAGAAAGAAACTAGATAAAAATTCTGTCAGAATGATATTTGTAGGTTATTCCACAATGGGATATCGTTTAATGATTCCAGAAACAAGACGCATCATTGTTTCCAGAAATGTTAAATTTAATGAAGAAAAGAAGAAAGTAGAAAACCAAAATATATTCCCGATAGTTCTGATTTGAGTGAAAATGACAATGATTACATTAAAAATGAAGACAAATCAATTTCAGACACTGATAACGGCGAATTAAATCCTGCAAATAAGAAGGAGGAACAAAGAAAATCTTCAAGAGAAAAGAAACAGCCAGTTAGGTATCCTGATCCTGAGATTTACCAAATAATGTTTGCACAAGACACTCTGACATTTGAAGATATTGTAAATCTACCACAAGTAGAACAAGAACCATGGAAAAGAGCTATGGACGAGGAAATGAAATCTATGGAAGATAACGACGTCTGAGATCTACAAAGTTTACCCCCTGATAAAAGAACCATTTCCTGCAAATGGGTTTTACGTAAAAAACGAGATGGAACTTACAAAGCGAGGCTTGTTGCTCGTGGCTTTATGCAAAAGGAAGGCATAGATTATACAGAAACGTTTTCTCCAGTGATTAGTATGTGCTCTTTACGTTTAATCTTGGTAATTATCAATAATGAAGGTTTGCAAACTTTTACTTTAGATGTCAAGACAGCTTTCTTGAACGGTAAGTTAGATGAGGTCATCTACATGGACCAGCCAAAAGGATATGATGATATGAGTGATAAGAAATGTAAACTTAAAAAGAGTTTATATGGTCTTAAACAGTCTCCTCGACAATGGTATCAGAAATTTCTTAATTTTGTTATTAAATTAGATTTTACGCAATTGGACTCTGAACCATGTATTTTCATCAGAAATTTAAATTGTAAGAAAGTAATTATGGCTCTTTATGTAGATGACTTATTAATTGCAGGTTCAGATGTAAAAGAAACAAATATTATAATATCATTGTTATCAAATGAATTTAAAATGTCAAAATCTGAAAGTGTCTCAGAATTTTTGGGTATTAGACTGAAATTTGAGTCTGGTTGTTTGTATTTAGATCAGAAACCATATATTGAAAAATTACTTGATAAATTTAAAATGTCTGATTGTAAAACAGCCCAAACTCCCATTGAACCAAAATCTACAGTAGCTGATTTTCAGAAAGGAAATGCATTAGATGGCCCATACAAAGAATTAATTGGATCTTTACTTTATTTAGCATATATCACAAGGCCAGATATTATTTTTGCAGTAAATTGCTTAAGCCAACTGCAGGAGCATCCTACTGATGTTGCCTGGTGTGCTCTAAAAAGAATTCTTAGGTACTTGAAAAACACCTTAAATTTAAAATTGATATACAAAAAGGGTGATTTGGAAAGGGCAAACTTGTGTTTGTATGTAGATGCAGATTGGGGGGGGGGAGATACTCAAGATAGGAAATCAATTACTGGTTACTTTATAATGTTTTCAAACTGTCCTATTATGTGGTGCTGTAACAAACAAAAGTGTATTGCACTTTCATCAACAGAAGCTGAAATAATTGCTTTATGTAAAGGTATTCAAGATGTTTTATGAATAAAAAATGTAGTAAATGAAATTTCCAGTGCTAAAAATGTTTATATTTTTGAGGATAACCAGTCATGTATTAAAAGTATTGTTAATGAAAACTTTTTAGGTAGGTTGAAACATATAGATATAAAATTAAAGTTCACTCGTAAAACTGTTAAGTAAAATAATATTAGAATTGAATATGTACAATCAGGTTTATAAATTGCAGATATGTTAACTAAGGCTTTGTCTAAAAAAATTCTATGAACTGTTATCATTGAGCTGTTTAAAAATTGTGTAAATCTTTTATGTTTTGTATAATGTGCGATTAAGGGGGAGTGTTGAGATATTTGTAATCGCATTCTTACTGGTTAAAAGGAAGTATAGCTTTCTGTCAAGTCCGATACATTCATTAGCTTTCTGCCAGGTCCGAGTTATTCTGAAACTTAATCCCATTTTGTATGTTTCTTTTGATTGGTTATTTATTGTGTCTTGTTTATGATTTGTTAAACCATGATCTGTTATAAAGTTATATATATGACCTCTGTAACCGCTTATGGCTGCTAGTGCTTGTACTTACTTATTCCTGCTTGCATGTAACTCTGCGTGTATCTCTGCATATCTCGGTAATAAATATTTGCTTTGCGAACCACGGCGTTTTCTATATTTAACACTTGTATTATGACAACTTTACTTTGGGTTTAACTTTAAGATGTTTGAAGAAATTAAAATTTACGTTTCAAAGATCATCCTACGAGGAACTACTTCCTACTTTTTATAAAGCTAGCTATAAAATGTTTAGATTCCCGGATTCGACATAACTGTTCTAGACGTCGCGTACTCCAACATGAATACTCAACGGCTATTGCTTTCCAGTGGTTCCATCCATCTGCTAATTGGATACGCTCTTCTCAATGCTTCATAAGTCTCTGGAGGGAACGAGCTCGTGACTAAGTTCGAAGTGATAGAAAAAATTCAAATTGTCATAGTATGACTGTCAGAGAGTAGATATATTCTGCATTAGCCTCCCTTTTTTTCAGTCTTGCAACTTTTTTTTTTCAGCTTCCCACATCTTTGTGACTTTCGTACGCCCTTGTGTGTGTGTGTATATATAACATGATTTCCGTACAATATATTTTTTGTATTTTATCAACTTATGCCCATACGGATTTCATTCAAATCTCCCTACCTCTTCTGGTAATAATCGAACAAATGTAAAAATTCTCTTAATTAAACACCAGCTTGTAGATGTATGTACACGCTGTTGTATAATTAAGAGAATTTATTTATTTATTTATTTATTTATTTATTTATATATATATATATATATATATATATATATGATGTATCAGCTTTTGTCCAGAATAAATAGATCGTTGAAGAAATATAGATGTAGTCGTAGCTTAAATTATCAGACGATAAGTTTAAAAAACAGGATCCATTTATTATTATTCAGGAGAAATAGCAGTTACAAAATCAGATATCCGGAGTAAATAAAAAGAATTATTAATAACTTTTTGTATGAAGTTTACTGCATCGTTGCATTAAAGAAAAAGCCCCGAAATTCTTTTGCGAGTCTTTTTATAGCCTCTGGAAAGGCGGAGCTTCCAAGAAATGACGTCAGCCTCGTCAGCCATTCCAGTTCGCTTTAAATATTTCCATAACATTCTATAACTGTACGTGTAGAAAAGGCGGGAAAAACAACTTGACTACGGGGCTGTGGATTTAATTCCACGTACGTTTAAATAAGAGAATGTCGCCATTAAAAATGAAAAGAACATACAGTTAGAATTTTAAGTGTATGCTTGACTATGGAATTTTATTATTACAAATATTCCCCCATCTGAAAAGGCTTGAAGCCGGGCGCCTCGACCACAAGACATTCCAGATAGAAAAAATATTTTAAATAATTGCTTAATTTGTTTGAAGAAATCCAATCCAGAATTCGAGTTACAATAATATTAATCTTAAATAGACACACTCACTATAACACAGTCAATAATAATATCAATATATAAATCGTAAATAATATATCTTAATATATTGACATTTATAGAAAATAAAGAAAAATAACATTATGCATGCAGTATTGGGAAAACATTTTTCGAGAATAGTTTCAGTTCTGGATCCAGGTCTTTAGAGATTGCTGCAAAACATTAGAGCAGTTCTTGTTTTACAGATCTTTCATTTCCAGTTCGTCGTGGCTTTAATATTAAAAATTTCTATTTGAGGTGAGGTATTCCTCTATGTTTTCTTCATATCATTGACAATTGAATACTTGACTAATTTCTTAACATTTCCTTTTGACTTTCAGTTTATTCACAGTATTTCATTTTGACTACTTATTCATATAAAACACTTATTTTGATAACAATCATTTTACACAATAATTTTACTCGTATTTTACCTTTTACTATCGACAATGTCAATTATGTTACTGCATTGTCGTTAAACACAACTTTCAACTTCAATAGTATTTTATAATTACGAATAATGTCATTGCCAAAAATATTGACACATAAATAAAAATTAAATACAAAGATACAAAACAACACACCAAAAATTTACAGCACAAAAAATTAGACATAAAATAATTAGAGGTGCTCTAATTACCTTTAGTAGCAATCCCAGTTGAGCGTTTACCAAAAGGAAGGTATGTCTACCTATTAGTGATGTAGTTTAAAATTTTCTGGGTCTTGGTAGTGTCGTAGTCTGGAAACATGGACAATATCAGTAGGTTTCTTTGTGTGGTAATTCTTTTTATCAATTTCATAATTAACCTCAGATAATTATTTGACAATTTGGTATGGTCCAGAATAGGGAGATGTCAATTTACGTGTATTCGGAAATTCAAATTCATCAAATAAAACTAGATCACCAGGTTGAAAATCTACGTCTGCAAATTTTGTGTCATAACGACTTTTATTCCTTTTATGATATTCAATAGTTCTCTCTTTAGCTAATTTTCTCGCTATGTCAACCGGAGGGTAAGTATTTTGATCTAGGGGAGAATCGAAAGGAAGTTTTCCGAGTAAAAGATATGCAGGGTTGAATTTAGTTACCGAATGAGGGGAATTATTATATTCACTAATAACTTGATCCAAAATTTTCGTCCATAGAATTTTCGATGATGTAGAATTTACTTTACATCTTAAACGGGTTACTAGGGTTTGGTTCACACGCTCTACTTTACCATTTGTCTGGGGGTCATGGGCAGTAGTTAGAAGTTGTTTTACATTATAATTTCTAAGAAATTTTTTGAATCTATTGCAGGTGAATGCGGCATTGCGATCACTAAGGATTTTTTCGGGGACTTGAATTTGGAAAATTTGTTTCAAAATATTAGCATAAGTTTCTGTAGTTTCACTTTTAGATGGAAAAGCCCAGACATATCTTGTGGCATGATAGATCACAAGACGTAAATATTTTTTTGTAGAATTATAATAATTGAAACCGCCGACTGTATCAATAGAAAGACATTCAAAAGGTTTATCAGTTGGGTGTACTTCTTGCATAAGTCCAAATTTTTTTTTTTTTTACTTTTATTAATTTGACAAACATGGCAATGTTTCACGAAATTTCCAATATCTTTACTAATGTAAGGCCAATAATATTGTGGGGTGATTAAATTTAACATAGCATTAATAACTGGGTGTCCGAATGTTTCATGAGTTTCAGTTAATAATTTTAATCTTAAGGATTTTGGTACCACAATTTTATAACCTTTTTTCTTCTTAATTACCATCAAATCATTTACTTCTACATATTTTTTATCACACACATTATCACTCTTTTGCTGTTGTATAATTTCATCACGATTAAGTAAATACACAGAATGTTGGAGTTGGTGAGAAACAGGTTGTCTAGAAAGCATATCAGCTTCAACGTTTGTAGATCCTTTTTGATATTTAACTTCGTAATCAAACATACTGAGTCGGAGTGACCAATGGAATAATCTGCCTCTTAAATTCTTAACATTTTTAAGCCAAACAAGGGCTGCATGATCGGTATGGATTGTAAATTTTTGACCGTGAAGATAGTAATAAAATTTATCTAATGCATCAACAATAGCTAAACATTCAAGTTCTATAATTACATAATTTTTTTCGTAATCTTTTAAAGCTCTAGAATGGTAGGAAACTGGGTGTAATACATTACTTTCATCTGGCTGCTTCAAAACAGCTCCCACAGCAATCTGTGATGCATCAACAAAAACATGACAAGGTTTATTTGGATCATACAATTGTAAGACTGGTTTCGAAATAAGAATATTTTTCAGTTCGTCAAAAGCAGTTTGACATTGATCATCCCAATGCCATGGTACATCTTTTTTCAATAATTTATTTAGAGGAAGTCTTTAATTTAGCATAATTAGGTATGAATCTATGATAAACATTTACAATGCCTAACACTCTTTGTAGTTCTTTTACATTACTTGGATATTTCAAATTTTTAATACTTTCAATATTTTGGTTATCTGGGGTAATTTTACCCTTTCTAATTTCATAACCTAGAAAATTGATTTTATCTTTGGCAAAGACACATTTACTCTGGTTCAATTTAATACCTTCTTGAATAAACATTTCAAATAATTCACTCAAATGCTTTAGATGTTGTTCTTTGGAAGAAGAGTAAACAATTATGTCATCAAAATAACTACAAGCAAATTGGATTTTATTTTTAGTGAGGATGCGTTTAATAACTCTGTTAAAGATAGCCGGTGCATTTTTGAAGCCAAAAGAGAGTCTTAGCCATTCATACAGTCCAAAATTTGTAATAAAAGCCAATTTTTCGGTGTCATCAGGGTGAATAGGAATGTGCCAAAACCCTGATCTTAGATCTATTGTAGAAAAAAATATTTGCATTACTTAATTTGTCTAATAAAAAGGTCTATCCGGGGCAGGGGATGAGCATCAGTCTTTGCTAAAGCATTCAACTTACGATATTCAATACACATTCTGGTGTTTTTGCTCTCATCGCGTTTTAATACTAAAGTTACTGGGGATGCATAAGGACTATTACTTTCTTTAATAATTCCATTTTTTAATAATTGATCAATTTGTCGTCTAATTTCTTCTTCTTCTTTAGGGAAAGTTCGATAAGGTCTTAAAATGACAGGCAAATCAGAAGTCAAGTTAATTCGTTGTGGTTCAATGTTAATTTTACCTACATCATATTTATTTTTGGAAAACACATTCTTATATTTATTTAACAACGTAATTAATTCAGGGTTTTCTTCCTCCATACTCTCTGAATCTGTTGTTATTTCACTACTTTGTTTTTTCACATCACCTTTTTGACTTTTTAGTTTTACATTACTTTCATTATTTGCATTAACCCTTGTTACCTTAGACATCTTATCATCATTAAACTTCATAATATTAGACTTATTACCTTCCTTAACTATTATACCTTTAGACACATTATTTTCATTAGATATATAATTTTCATCAACACTTATTACCTCAGAGATATTACTTCTAGGTTTTGTCTTAACTGATGGCACTACATTACTGTTTTCTTCAAGTACTTGATTAAGTTGTTTGCCTAATTTTAATACCTTTTACCTTTTGAATTTTTAACTGTAAATTGTTTGCAGATTTTTCTGAGATGATAGACAATTTCGCGCCAGTGTCCACGACACAGTCGACTGATCTGCCATGGGATAAAAATCCCTTAATTCTTAGTTGTCAAATTCCCGAAGAATCCGACCCCGAAATTTTTGTTTTCCACATTAGAATTAGTTTCAGTTTCGTTGTTCTCATTTCGGAATGGGCAGATTTGAGCCCAGTGATAACAATTTGGTATCCCTTTTTTGGTACATATTCTACAAGGTGATGGGGGCTATACCGTCAAAATTACTATTAGTTTGGTGACTTACAACTTTCTTTCCGTTGTTGATATTGCTGTTAGATTTATTTCTAATTTTTTGAAAACAATGAGGTTTGTAATTAGATGCATTGGGTCGATTATCAACAAACTGACGATTATTATTTCAGAAATTAGATTGTCTGAATTGTTGACTATTCCTATCTCTGTTATAATTTTGTGAATTTTCATCTTTAAATTCATGAATTTGTCGAAGTTTGTGGGATTGTTCTAGCCAAGTTATCAGATCAGCGGGACGTTTAACGATCATCAAAGACTTTAAGTTCAGTGGCAAACCATCTGTCAAATCTTCTAAAATAATTGCTTTATCCAAATTAAGCCGCTTAACCACTTCAATTTTCTTTCGAAAGTAATTTGTGATGTCTTCTCTGGCGTTATATTTTAAATTAGCGAAGTCGCCGAAAGTAGTTAAGGTGGGATCGATAAAGTTTTCTTTTAATATTTGTTCAAATTCTGAGTAAGTTTTTAGCTCATGGCAATTTTTAATATAGAGCCAGAGGGCTTTTCCCTTAATGTAACGAGAAATATTTTGATGTTTCCAATTTTCGTCCTTATTTTGGCAGACTTTGTTAAAATAACCTAACCAAGAATATATGTCACTGTCCTTAGAATCTTCAAATGGAATAACATTTAAATCTATTGTATCTTGATTCACGTTCAGTGAATCGTCAAGATTAACGAGTTCCTGATTTGTCGACATTGTAACTGAAACTTTAAAATTTTCTTGAGAACAAAAAATGTGCACTTTTCTCAAAATATTTTTACAGTAGTTAAAATATTTAAAAAAAACTCTTCAGATCAACTAATCAACACTTCATAGAATAATAGACTTAAATAAAAATTTTGTATTCCCAAAATTTTATGATTATCACTACACATTTCAGGATAATATCAAATCTTACTTAGAATAATATTAATTAGAATAAGACTTGAAATTTAAATAAACTCGTAATTACTTTAACATAATATATTTCAAACAAACTCTTGTCGTAGCAACTCAGTTCACACACTGAGAAAAAATAATTTCTTAAAATATGTTCTTACTTGGCTGTTGAGTACACTATTTAATCCTGCTCGTTTGTGTGCTGTTAAAAAACAACAACAACATCAAAAAAAAAAAAAAACCCAGCATAAATGATTGAAATTCTTCAGCTTCTTTCCAGCAGACGATATCCAAATCATGCGGTTCTAACTATGAGACGCGCTCAAAATTCGAAGACAAAGCTGTATCACAATTCAGAATTCATCAGTTGTAAAAAACAGACACAAACTTGCACTTAAAAAGTTCTTGCTCTTCCATTGGATCTTTGGGTACACCTATCCTACCGACTCCTTGTTATGTATCAGCTTTTGTCCAGAATAAATAGATCGTTGAAGAAATATAGATGTAGTCGTAGCTTAAATTATCAGACGATAAGTTTAAAAAACAGGATCTATTTATTATTATTCAGGAGAAATAGCAGTTACAAAATCAGATATCCGGAGTAAATAAAAAGAATTATTAATAACTTTTTGTATGAAGTTTACTGCATCGCTACATTAAAGAAAAAGCCCCGATATTCTTTTGCGAGTCTTTTTATAGCCTTTGGAAAGGCGGAGCTTCCAAGAAACGACGTCAGCCTCGTCAGCCATTCCAGTTCGCTTTAAATATTTCCAGAACATTCTATAACTGTACGTATAGAAAAGGCGGGAAAACAACTTGACTACGGGGCTGTGGATTTAATTCCACGTACGTTCAAATAAGAGAACGTAGCCATTAAAAATGAAAAGAACATATATATATGTATATATATATATATACATATATATATACATATATATATATATATATATGTATATATATATATATATTATATATATATATATAATATATATATAATATTATATATATATATATATATATATTGATACACATAAAAGTAGTAAGTAATAAATCATAAAAATGTGAGACCTAGTTGGTCAAACATTGCGCGTTGAGCTGCAAATTTTAAAATAGATTGATAAGAAAAATTGTAACAGTACCGATGAAAGTGGTTTGGATAATGAGACATAAAATGAGTATTTTAATCCATCCATAACTAACGTTTCGGCATTCACTTATGCTTCTGTTATGCAACTACAACACATCTACATGAAGCCAATTTTTCTGCGCGCGTGAGACAAAAATAGTGATCACTTTATTACTTTTTACGTATCTTTCAAATTATTTTGCTTTCTTCGAAATAAGTATTCAGGAAAAATGACCTTTTTATATTTTAGATTCATTCAGTACTAACAGAAATATTTATTTGAATATACTCCAGATAAACTTTCAGCAAGAATCTACAAGCATCAAACTCAATTCCTGACATAGATTGTTTAGAGAAATAGAAAGAGAAGCTACAATAATATAAAAAACGAAACGCTCGGGAAGATGAAATTGAATATCTCTTTTCTGTGACTGGAGGCAAACAAGACTATCATATATTGAACTTCAATACAACGCGGAAAGAAACCTTTTTTTTTTTATAGATTTCCGTGAAACGGTTAAACTTTGCTTCATTTATAATAAATACTATCAAGCTAATAATTTTTAATACACTAATTATGGCTGAAGGCACTCAATATTATTTGACAACTCTACTCAGAGTTATTAAATTAGAAATACTTTTAAGTTAATGTATTTTCATTGAGAACTCACTCATATACGTATATCACAGATATAATTTTTTTTCTTGCTTTTTTAACTATTACTGAGCATTTGAACGTTTACTGAGAATGATTTATTGGGTAGTTTAATACAATTTACTTTATTCAACTAAATTCATCATTCATAATTTAACGTTCAAAAAATTGAACAAATATCTGTGTGTCAGTTACATCCATGTTTCGCTACATTCCAGCGCATAAGGATACATTTATTTGTATCCAAATCCTTCTTTCCAATGAACGCTTATAAGGTATTTCTCCCGCATTCTTAGCATGCCTTCGTAGTGTGGAGGTCAGCACTCTGGGCGCGCAATCCAGAGGTCCATGGTACGATACCCGGCGAAGGCGTTGCTCATTTTTCATACCTCTTGCTTCCGAAATAACCTAATGTCTCTACAGTGGCGCCCGAACTGAAAGGGTGATGAATTATGATTCTCCACACCTCAGGATTTGGCGATTGGGTCCCCTAAAACCCAATCGTCCTTTAAAAGGGGGTATATAAGGTATGATATGATATGAGGGACGCAGCCCGACCCTCCTGGCAGACTTTACGTCGTCCTGTGGCCTTTTTGCGGGCTGCGCCAGGGCAAGCTAGAAACAACACCTTCACACATACACAAACAGACATAAAGAACATAACTAAAAAACAAAATTAAAATTAAAATCCCTACTGCAAGCTTATCATGATTAACATTCTCCATCATTTCCCTGGCAAACGTTTTCAATCTTTGAATGAATAATGAAGGACACAAATGTGGATGCCATGTTGATGCCATAAGAAGCTTGTAGTCGTGGGAGGTTTAAAGCTTGTAGTCGTCAAGCGTGTAGTCGTGGAGGCTATTTCTCATTGACAAATATTTCTCTAAGCTAACACATAATAAATTGGTCCCAATAAGTGAGCATGTTGCATAATGCTTACATTTCTGATACTCTTGCATAAGAAGAGAAGAAGTGCTTCAGCATCTTACTAGCAAGAGAAGCATAAAGCAAATGCAATGTGTTCGATGCGAAATCTAACCTTAGAGTGTGCTAGTTTCGATTTCGTTATTGTTTGATTGGCTAATTAATAGCACTCTAAAATTTTTATCCGTTGTTTGTGATTCATTTCGGAAAACCATTTGCATCATCAGCGTTATGTAAAATTCATAAAGCCAAAACATTATCACCATCCTCACATTTTTCAAAAAACTCGTCTGGATGATCTGGAGAGCACATAATGAAAGGGGAATGTTGTTTAACTGCTCCTAGAGAAGGTAAGGAACTATTCTTGCACTTAACGTTTGAGACTGATGGGAAAGGTTGATAATCTAAGCGAATTTGATAGAGAGCAGATTGTAATGGACTGAAAACTCTGAAAGAGTATCTCCGAAACTGCACGACTGGCAGATTGTTCACGACCTGCCGCTGTTAGTATTTATATAAAGTGGATAAATGACGGTGAAACCAGCAGTAGACCTCAAAAGTATTGTTCAGCCACGCGTCTTCAAAGAAAAAGGACGTTGGAGACTGTCCTGCTCAGTACAGCATAATTGGTGTCAGATAGTGGCCCAGCTGACAGCCCAATACAATGCTGGTCCAAGTGCAAATATTTCGGAACACAGTTCAACGGACAGTATTGGATATGGGACTGCGCAGCAGGCATCCCATTCGTATGCCTTTGTTGACCAAGGGTCATTTTCAGCTACGGGTAAAATGGGCACAAGAACATCGAGACTGTATCATGGATAAGTGGAAAACAGTTGCCTGGTCAGATGAAGCACAATTTTCATTCATCACGTCAATGGTCATGTTAGGGTACGCCTTTTTGCAGGCGAACAATTGCACTCCCCCAGTACAGCAGGTCAGACACAGGATGGCGGTGCCAGTCCTGCCCCATGTCACAAAACTCGAATCGTTTTTGAATGGTTCGAGGAGCACAAAGATGAATTCCAGTTAATGTCCTGGCCACTTACCTCTTCGGATATTAATCGGATAGAGCATATTTGAGATGTCATGAAGAGACAACTCAGAGCTCAAACACCACCTTGGCGGAATGTCTCGACTTTACGTGACCAATCCTTAGACATTCGACACAACCTATCTCCAGTCCTCTACCAAGAACTTGTGTCATCGATGCCAAGGATAACTGCAGCTGATTTGCAGGCCAAAGGTCCCGTAACGCGCTATTGAGTAGGTGGTCGTAATGTTTTGGCCCTTCAGTGTAGTTCCTTATTTTAATTTCTTGAAAAATATTGTGGAGACATTAGGTTATTTTGAGGCCGTAGATGTGAGAAATGTGCAGTGCCCTCTCCGGGACTCGAAGCCTGGAACTCTTGAATATGGGTTGAGCATGCTTCGAATTACACAACGAAGGCATTCAGAAAGGAAGAATAAAATACCTTATAAGGTATTAAAACTCATTTCAAAAGAAAACCGATCATTTTGTTAGAATATCTTAACATGGTAATCTACAAATGTAAAACAACTTGTTAGATACGCCTTTCCTCTAAATATTTGTTTTTCCTCTAAATATTTGTTTTTGTTCTTTCCTCTAAATATTTGTCGCCAGTATACTTTTCCTCTAAATATTTGTTTATTCAAAATTATTTGCAGTCTTTTCCTTCTCTGATTGGTTACAGTAAAATTACATGCGAATATTAATAAATTATTACGTAATCTTAAGCAATAATATAGTGTAATAACTAAGTATGGGCATGTTTGAGTTTGAAATATGTGGAAAGAAATTTAAGTTGTGAGTACAACATTTTGCAAATTTCGGATTTTAATTTGTTCCTGTGACAAAAATTATGAGTAGTTTTGATTCAAAAGAGACATAAATCACGTATATTTTATAAAGTATATCACCACCAATACAGAAAATTAATTTTAACTTACGAGCGCAGTCTGTCAGCATCATTATGATTAGCACTTTGATTGTTTCAAATACTAAATGGTTCAATAAAGTGTTTCTTTTTAATTAACTTATTTATTTATGGACTTCGGCTGTTTTTAGAATCAGCAGCTATATCGTGACTAGCAAATAGAGAATGTATTTATTCAAAATAGAATGCAAATAGATGCATTACGTATTAAATAATCCTTAGTAATTAACCTGCCCTCAGTATGCTTTTGAAATTATTTACGCATCTCTTCCTCTTACTTACAAATAACGTGAAGCTGAGCTTTCCATTTTGTAAGACATTAATACTTGAATACGCGATTCTCGCTAACCCTTCATAAAGAGGATGCATTCATAAAGAACTTTCTAAGGAAACCTGGCTTCAATACATGTTACACATGGGCTAAACCACAAAGACGCCTGTGCAGTCAGCCCTTTACCCCAACAGCACGGGGGCGTTGCTGTCACATTGCAAACATGTCCACTGTGACGATTTCAATTTCACAGTGGCTTTGTAATGCCTACAACGCCAATGTGTGACGTCACAAAGCGGCTTAATGTCCACTTTGTGACGTCACACTGTTTTGACTTATTGACTTCGTATTGTGACGTTAATATGAAGTCACAATGTGACTTCATATTAACGTCACATTTCGACAAAAGTCACATTTCGACATTGTTGTGAAGTCACACAGTGACGTTAAACTGCAACCATGCTGCGACGTTGTTGTGAAGCTTTTGTAAGGTTACACTGCGACATTCATGTAACGTTGCACTGCAACTTTGATATAAAATCATAGAGTGACATGAATGTAACATATAAAATTGCATGATGCAATGTCACTAAAAATGTGAACGAATTGCACGCAACACTGCATTACTTATTAAATTACTAGTGTAATGTCGCAGTACTCCTATTTTAGAGAATTGCTTCATTAAAACAAATAACTAAAAGAGTGCTTCATTATCCAATAAGAAGTTATACTCTTCAAGAAATTGCATAGTTCCGTAATCATGCGAAAGTTTGTTTATTACACAGCTGTATAAAACACAGAGTACAGAACATATTATATATGATCCAAAAGTGATCATATAGGCATTTTCTGTGCATGTTACAATCCAAATACTTTTGAGTGTTACATGTCCAGAAGCTACATAATTTTGCTTTCTTTCTTTAGACTTTAATGTTTAAAGACACTTATTATTTTTCCAAAATTTCTGAATTGTATTAAAAATCTGAATTCTTATTATAGCTTATTAAAAGCTTAATTATATTCCTTAATTTCATATCCTTTTTTCCCTAAATAAAAATATTTATAAAAAACTTCCATTGGGGTTGCAATATTTTTTCTAATTGTTTGGCTTTTAATATTGTTTTTTCTTCTCCATTTGTTTATACCTAATCGCTTTTCGTTCCAGAAAATGTTAGCTTCATTTTAACCCTTTGTTTTCCGTGAACTTCAAGTTTGCTGTCTCAAATTGGCTATTGATCAAGAACTAGATAATTTAAAAGCAGTAGTAATTGACAAGGGCTTTTCATACAACATTATTAAGCAAGCAGTTAAAAAATTCTCATCTCAACACACCAAAATGCATACTCTTGCTTTAGGAGATTATAAAAATGCTCTTATCATTCCTTTCTTTCCTACAATTAGCTATAAAATTGCACGTATTTTACAGAAATTTAACTTTCGCGTCGTTTATTATCCTATCAATAAAATTGGGAGTTCCATACTTAAGGACCCCATTCCGGATATGAATTACTGTGGTATTTACAGGATTCCTTGCTAATGGGGTTTAATTTACATTGGTGAAACTATGAGAGCCTTAAAATTTCGCTTTAAAGAATATGAGGCATACAGTTATGTTAGGATAAAGGAAACACAGAAGTCCTCAGTTGCCCAGCATTGTTGGTCTGAAAATCCCGCTTTCCATTGTTCTGCAGCCAAAATTATTCAAACAACATCTTTCATGGGTGAATTAGATTTTCTAGAGGCGTTTGACATTCAAATAATCTTTCTGTTCTAGTTAACCACCCTAATTCCAATCCATTTTTACCTTCAGCCTTTAAGGAATTTATGTTTTAGTTTTCTCGTTTCATCAATAGATGGCGCTAGTAGTTTAACTCCTGTCCAGCCTTTCTTAACTTATCTTATCTTTTTACTATATCTTATCTGGTTCATTTGCGCTTTGGAAGCTGAGGCTGGTATTTCAGTAAAACTGTCGGAACTAGTCCTGTGAAAATTTGCAAATATATCGTTGATTTTTGTTGTTTGATTTCTAAATTAATGTGAATCTCTTATTTTAAATATTTCTGCATTCCGTAAACGCATTTTGCTGCTTTTCATAACAGTTTAAATTTAATACAGGTTTGCACAAATTATTATGCAAAACCATAATAAATTTGCATGAATTATAACTTCAGTTCATAAAATAATTATTGTTACCAAAGCTGAATTACAGAAAATCTGTATTTATCACTGAGAATATACACTTTACTGTAACGTTCAAAGTAATGCTTAAGTGGTATTAAAAGCTCATACTGTAAACTGAATGAAAATCAGCTGTTAATGTGACAGACTTCATAATTTCCATAGTTTAATAAACACAAACAGCGAGTAAACACTTTCAGTTTCATTTGGTTTACCGTATATACTGACGTGAATCATAGTAGCAATAGTTAATGTATAATAATTAAAGGAACAATAAAAATATATTATTAACAATGCATTTAGAATGAAACGATCATTGTTTAGAAAAATACCAGAGAAGCATGAAATTCGTAGAAGCGCGAGAAAATCACGGAAGATGCTTTGCTGTTCACAAATTTCTGCAATTACAGAATAGAATCCGAAACATTTTTTAACTTGATTATTTGGAATTATATGATTTTACAGAGCAAAGTTGAACATTCAGAAAACATATTTCTGTGTAAAGATGACGTAACATGAGACACAAGCTTTCCTGCAATGCCTCTCGTTTAACAAAAGTATGAAAACAAAGAGTTCCAGTTACCCGAAATAAGATATCCGAAGCTCTAATTACGTGGATTATTTATTATTTATGTATTATCTGAAGTTAATTTCATTTTTATATCATTCCAGTTTTTTTATTTAAATAATATGAAGATATAATAATTTACAATGCGTACTTTTAAAAAGTTAATTTAGTCTGAATGAATCTGTACAATGCAGAGACATACCGTTCTTGGCCAGTCAGGCATTTGTCTGTTATGGGGCACAAATATTTCACAGATAAGAATTTTAAAGGCAATAGAAGTATTTAGGAGAAGCAATTAATGAGATATCTAATGGCATGACTCTGATGCTGTACAGGTGGATTTTCTTCAAAGTATTACCTGATTTTTTTTATTAAAATCAGACATATTTTCAACCTATAAATGCCTAAAAGGCATAAATACCTATTTTAGTATTTATTTTATCTTTATATTATTAGATGGAAATTAAAGAAACATTTTTATAGTATACTTTTAATTGAAGAGAAATAGATTATACAATTTCTTTAGCAAGAAAATTTATTTTACCTTTACTTTTAACACGGTAAATATAAAAACACGTTTATGTCATTCACTTTAAAATCTACAGAATTAAAATGTAATTTCATTTATTTATTTCATTTGAAATGGAAATTGGATGTATTTATAAAAATAAAAGTGGTTCCAATTTTCTCAGGAAAAGAGGGTATTTTATATTGTATTATGGCTGAAAAGTGGTTTCAGTTTTCAAGTGCATAAATTTAAAACTTTCGTTAAAGTAAAAAGTAAAAAAAAATGTAAAACTTTTTCTGGAGCATTGGCTTTTCGCTTTAAGCAAATTTCTGATAGAAATTTATTTGTTTGTTTTAATGCGGCAAAGAACATGAGATCTGTTCAAGTAAATAGAATTCACGAAGTCATATTTTCCCTTAAAATCAGGTTTTGTGGATGGTGGCAAAGACTTCAATTTAATGAATAAATGTTTCATAATATTCGAATTTTCAAATTTTTACAGTGAAATTTCGAAATTCCTTTGAGAAAGATTCCTTTCTTAATTTTCGTAAGCTTTTTAAACACGATTGCAGAAATTATTAACTTTTCCTTGTTCATTTCTACAAATGATGCATCAAGCAAAACTAGATATTATTAAGTTAGATAATTAAACTAGACGTAATTAGAAAGTTAGACATAATTTTTAAATTTCATATAACAAGATTAAGTATCTTGTTTGGAGAAGTGAAATACATTCATTTGAAATACAATTATTATTCAGATAAAATTTGTTGGTGTGGCTTAAGTATGCATATCGATCTATAGTAATTTTCTTTTCATTTATAACAATTTCTGTAATGGGTTAAATTAGGTTAAACTGCAGTTTTAAATTTAATTCCTTTATAAAACGAAGTAACTTTTGCCTTTGGAAACGAATTAAAATTAATTTGCGCTCTTTTTTCAGAAGTCATATTTTAAATTTCGTTCATACGTAAGTACCGATGAAATGTAATTTCCTTACTTTATTTATATCAAAAGAAATTAATACCATAATCACATTCCCCTCTCAAGTAAGAAATACTTTTGAATGATTGTTTCTCATGGTTTTATTAATATGTAACGTGAATACTGCCAGTTTTCCTTAAAATGTCCTCTAGGAAGGCATCCGTCCGCTTAAGTGGGCAGCCTCTGTGTGTTTTGCCATATTCAAATAATCTAACGAAAATTAAGAAATATTTTCCTTTAACTCTTTAATAAGGAAATTAGGTTACTTTAATAATACATATTAAATCTATTATACGTAAAAACGTTCGTAATTTCTTTGAAGAAAATATCTAATGTAATAAACTCCAGAAAAAAATCTCAGAAGTTTAGCAAAAGGAACTATGTGAAAACGTTCAGCGTTGTAAATCTAATCTAAGAAATAAGCCGTACCGCCAAAATTGGCACAACCGGCAATTTAAAAGAAACAAACTGAAAGATAACTGGATAAACACTACAACAGAATAAGGACTACTTATCCAAAAACTCATCCTCCGCTGGAGATGTGTCGACGTCGCCAACGGGTCATCTCGACCTTCATTCAGAAGGTCGAGATGAATAATACGCCATTTATAAACTTATAACAGTTAAAATTTTTATTATATGTAACTAGAACCTGCTTGCGGTAGTATGACATCATTTGCAATGTTAGGGAAATATGGTATCATTTGCAATGTGACGAAAAGTACCATGCATGGAAATAATTAATTTGTGAAATTAATTCTGAAATCTTCCAGAGCACTATATAAAGTACTGCAATAAAATTCATAAAATAAATTCCTTTTTCGCATTATATTTTAAAATTAAAAGCAACGGAAACTAAATTATATCTACCAAATAAAACCGAATCCCTAAATTAAAATTTCTAAGCACCGAGACAAAAATAAGAGTAAACATTTGCTTGCTTCTGCACTCTTGGTAATACAAGAGAATCGATTGGTATTCATTATTTCTTTTTGTCCGTATCTTTTAAATTAGGCTTTTATCATTGTGTATTAATTATTACTGGTATCATTCACATCAATAAGCAGTAAACAGTGCTTACCTAAAAATGTTTCAGTTAAGTTACGAGTTTTTCAGCTAACAGAAGAAACAAAATTAATAATACTAGATATGGTAGCATGTGAATTCATTCACACTAGAATATAGTTCCACGATTTCAAATTATCATACCAATAAAAACGTGCTATAGACTGTCAATATTTTTATTTAAAAAGAAATAAGTAAAATTGCAAGGTATTAGCATAAAAATAGTTTATTTAAAAAGGATTATTGAAACATTTAACAATGAATTCGGACTTCAAGGTCTTCTCGCAAGAATACCTTCCATTAAAGAAAAGTTATGTGCGCAAGATCAAGGAAGGTCAAGGTGGAAGAGGCTTAGAAATTTCTTGTGTTCAAGTTAAATGTTTGCTGTGACGTGCTGCATACATATCCACATCACAATGCGACATCTCTGTGACATTATATCATGGTCACAAACGTAATGTGACGAAAGTGTAACATTGGGACATCACGGCAACGTCACAGGAATTAAGTTTGCTATATGGACCGGGATTCGAGGTCCCGGTCCAAACTTCCACTAGTTAGCGACTTTACCGCTAGGCCGCCGTAGAGCTTTCCTGCGATGAAAAACATTTCATCGTTTACATGTCAAAAAGAGTAAAGCTCTTGAAATCAGTAACCGCAGGTTTTCCGGGACCTCATAACAGTTTTGTACATATAAAAAAAAGCAGTCGTTCAAAAATGTCAGTTGGATGTGAGATTAAAAGAAATAAAATGAAATCATAGCGAAAGTCAGATTACTGCATTCTAACATGAGCATGAATATAGTACAGGGTGTTTCCAAAAGAATACTTTGATTAAAAAAATCATAACTATTCACCTTTTAATCATTTTTGATAGAATAATGTATAGGTAGAAAGAAGGAAATCTTGAGTTTCATGCATTTGGCGACAGGTAGCGCTGAAGCTTTTCCTTGTACCGCAGTTCCAGTGTTTGTCTACATGGCGATTGCGCAACAGAAATTCTTTTGTGTACTACGCTTCTCAAATTGTGAGTCCTTAATGAGTGTTAAGCGTGATCTTCGTCGACAATAGCCTGATGTTCATCAACCTACACCTCAGAGCACTAGGCATTGGTATAAACAATTCCAAAACACGGTTATCCGTGTGAAAGTAAAGTGCCGGGTCGTCTCCACATCTGAAACGAAAATGTGGAGCGCATCCAACAGAATTTTGCACACAAAAATCCACTCGCCGTGCAGGTAAGGAACTTGACATTTCTAACAACCTTTTTCAAACGTGTTTTGTGCAAAGTTTGATTTTCAGACCACACGAGATTCAATTGCTGCAAACTTTTCATACAGCTGACAAAGAACAACGTGTGGATTTTTGTGAATTCGGCTTTCAGAATGTGTCACAAGATGATAATTTTTAACACGCTTCGTGTTTTTAACAAGGCTACTTTTCATGTAAGTTTCAAGGTTGGCCGCCACAATATTAGAACACGGAGGATGAAGTAGCCACATCAACTTCTACAGCATGAGAGTGACTAGCGAAAAGTTAATGTTTTTTGCGCTGTTTCTCTTAAAAAAAGGTGTATGGGCTTTTTTCTCCCCATAAAGGCCATTGTTACGGGAATCACATATCTCGATATGTTTAAAAACTGGCTTTTTACTCATTTAGAAACCTATTCAGATGACTTCGTTTTCCATCAGGATGAGATACCAACCACATTGGATCTTGGACATTCGAAAATTGTTTAACAATAGCAATCCTCAGCTATGGATCAGCCGCTCCTGATATCTGACGATTCAGTTAAACATCACCAGCCTCTAAGATCGCCAGATCTCTTCAGTCTGCGATTTCTCCTTGTGGGGTTTATAAAAGACTCCGCATATGTGCCTCCCCTTCCAGCTACATTAGCCGAACTGAATATAAGCATAACAATAGCTGTGGAAGCAGTGTATGCTGATATGCTTGCGAAAGTTTGGGACGAGTTTGACTACCGCACAATCATATGCGATTCATTCAAAGGTGGACATATAGAGCATCTTTTATTTGGTTTGTAAAACGTTTTATGATCAACCATGTAATATAATATAAAATTAATTTAAATTTTCTATGTTCAGTATTTTTAATAATATATGTATTTCAAATCGGATGATTATTTTTGAAACACCCTGTAATTTAAGGTAGAAAAGACTACTGTTACGTTCAAAATCTTCTCGAAAAATGTTTGTCGGACAGCTCTGTTCTAAATTTAAAAACATATTACTAATCAGCATCTAAGAAACATTCATCAGTTTCTACACACTTGTAAAAGTATTCCTGTCATTCCTGGAAGTTCTGAGAAAGTGCCTTTTTTGATAATTGTCATAAGATTGTAATCATATCTTTGTCTCAATGGATTGATATTTCTTTGACTCAGTGAGTCGCTTATTAGGATCTCCTAAGGTAGGTTTACTGTGCACCTTGATTTTCCAAGAATTGAGTGCTACATTTATAGTCGTTTTTAGAACTTATAGTCGTATAGTTGTTTTTAGAATAAAGATGGGCTGAAGATAAAAGAAGAATAACGTAAAGGTGTTTTTCGATATTCTAATACCCTAAACACATGAAGTTAAGTACTTTAGAATTAGTACTTCTCCGTTTGAAAGTTCAAAAAATTCTGGAGAAAAGATTTAAAAATACAAAACAAAACAAGAAAAAAAAACTTTCAATAGTATCGATAAAATTCGCTATATGCGATTTTTATATATTTGGAAGTTCGCTACAGCCGTATAAAATAACATTACGCCTTTAGGTTATCGAATGGGCTTAAAACGTTCGCTCCTTATATCCAGAATTTCGTTATAAACCGAGTTCACTATAGCGAGGGGTAAATTTAATGAGATTTACTGTTTAAATGGCTGGTTATTTGTACTACTTTAGTGATGACAGGGACACGAGGGCTATCTCTCTAAGGGAAGAAATATCTTCGTGATAGAACCTTTAATGGAAATTTTCTTGTATTCACATTGCACATGAAGAAAACCACCTAAACTGCTAAGCAGCAACCTGCTTGACGAAGTCCGTACCCGGGTTGAACTACCAGTATTCAGCAATCTTACCTGTCTAATTTATGATGTCCAAATGTGATGGATGAAAACCGTCCCTCACGGTAGTATTATAACTCTCTGAATGCGGGGATAAAATTCATAATATACTACAGAAAATATACCTTTTCTTCTTGCGAATCTGATCACACTTAAAATCCCACTTTCTGCCGACACGATATGAAAGTTCCCAGGCTACGTTTAGCATAAGTAGTGAAATTCTCGGATCCCGCGTTCGGAGCTTTAAGTGTGTTCTCAGTTTACTGGTTTCTCCTCGGATTCTCCGTTTCCTAACTAATATGATAACCAAATATGATGGATGAAAACGGTCACAGCGGTATTTTAACGGCCCGACCGCGTATACAAAATTCATAAACTCATAGGGGAAAAAAAAAAAAAAAAAAAAAAAAAAAAAAAAAAAAAAAAAACCGTCTTTTCTTCCTACATTTGAACATTACTTTTTATATTGCTTTGCTGGCGAAAAAAATGATTTACCAGCACTTGATTTTATACTTTTACTGTAGTTTTCAGATATCGTATTTCTTCACATCTCAGTTGTCTTTTGAGTATTAGGTTAAATGTAAAAATTTTTTATAATCCCGATACGTAAGAAAAAGAGTGAGGGTTAGTATACTATAAAGTACAGTATATTTTACATTATTTTAATTAGTATTAAAGTAACTAATATACACTCATGTCCATAAATTAAGGATAATTCGCCGTCACCGCGAAAATCGAACTCTAAAATAAATATATCACCTGTAAAATCACTACACACATCTTCAAGAATCATATGCAAATTTCAGGAAGTAACCAGATGACACTGATGGTACGTCACAATGACGAGAGTGTAAGAGAGTGATATATAAGGAATACAGGCAAAGAAGTAAAATTGTTCGCAGGCGCTTGATAAGCATTTCAGTGCAATAACCGAATAGTTATGACACAAAGGACGCATTTGGATGATTTTTTACGTGGTAGAGTTATCGACCGTTTGGAATGTGGGCGTACCTAACTGGAAGTATCAGACAAACTTGGAGTTGCCCAGAGTGTCATCTCCAGGCTTTGGCAACGATTCCAAGATGATGGTAATTTGATTAGATGTTACAGCATAGGTCGCCTCAGATTTACAAAGCCAAATGAGTACCGGTATTTGGCAGTTACTGCCAAAAGAAACAGGCGGAGCACAGCCTCAGCCCTGTCTCGTCAGCTCCCTTCAGCCGCTGGTACGACAATTTCAAGGTAGACCGTGTACAGACGCTTAGGGCAGATTGGTCTATATGCTCGTAGACCTGTCAGATGCGTTCCACTTACTGCAACTCACTATCGCCTGCGGTTAGCCTGGAGTAGAGAGCATGCATTGTGGACACCGCAACAGTGGGCTTGTGTGATGTTTTCCGACGAGTCCAGGTTTAGCTTGCAGTCTGATTCTCGCCGGACTTTCATATGGAGAGCTCCAGGTACCCGTTACCACCAAGAAACCATCATTGAACTACACCGTTACGGTGGTGCAGGAGTGCTTGTTTGGGGTGGAATTATTCTTGGTTCCAGAACTGACCTGCATGTTCGGTTTGTTTCGAGGCGCCATAGGCGCACAATTTGTGTTTATGGATGACAACGCCCGTCTTCACCGTGCAAACATCGTAAGCGAATGCCTTCAATCGGAGGATATCACCCGTATGGACTGGCCAGCATTCTCACCGGACTTGAATCCAGTAGAGCACGTGTGGGACATGCTTGGCCGACGAGTTGCAGCCCGTCAACCTCCTCCTACATGTCTACCGGAACTTGGGAGAGCATTGCTTTTGAGTGGTGTAATATCCCCCAAGTTCAGATCAAGATCTATAATTTGATACTCAGCATGCCTAGGCGTTGTACGTACTGTATTGCATCGTCTGGGATACATACAATGTATTGACAATCATACCAACCATGTAATATTGGTTTTTTGTAAATAGGTTTTTTTCTTGTAATTTGCTCCAGGGAGGAAAAAAAAGCTAATTTTTTAATAATATCAAACATATAGCATCTTTTTTTGCTCTTTACCTTTTGTTTAATAAATAAGCTTTACAAATAAGTCAAATTTGTTTTGCTTCTAACCTTTCCTTTGCCTGATTTTGCATTATCCTTAATTTATGGACAGGAGTGTAGTACAGTATACAGTGCATTTTACTATACATTTTATTAAATGATGTAAAGAATTCACAGAGAATAATTTATTAACACAAGTAGCATGATCATGTCGTAATGATGTTACAATCTCATCTGGTATGATGCTGCAAAGATGTAACATCATGTCATCTTTAAGATGACCATATGTCCGCAAAATTCAGCTATTGCGACCGTTGCAAAGACGTTTATTTGACGTCTTTACCTCAACTTCTAACGCAAACATGTCACTTTCGCGTCTTTACCTCATTTCGCTGCCGAAGTGTCAGATGTTACGTCATAATGACGTCGTATTGCGACGTCTTAGTTATGCCTTAGCATCTGTAGGAAACTACTGATTGTGTGACGTTTGCGAAAGCGATAAAGACCGCTTTACCGTTTTTATTAAATATAATTACATTATGCTTACTAAACATTATGCTTACTAAAGTTTAGTGTGCTTAATTTTTTTAAATCTTCGGGTTTTCCCCTCTAAGTACTTCCTTTCAAGCTTATTAAACTTTTGAAACCGATCTACTGATGTATTTTCGAAACACTTACGTAAAAATACATATTTTAAAAAATAGGTTAATAAATCTGAATAAAGGGAGAGCTACAAAGCTATTCAGGTTTTATCTGAAACATATATATCACTGAATGACTCTATTCTACATTGTTTAATTTAAATTGTTTTTAAAAAACTAAGTTTAGAAAATACAGTTCCAGTGATAGATCTATATCTTCTTTGAAGAATGTGTTTATGCAATTAAAAGTGCAGGGAACATTTTCATACATTAGTGCATATGTCAAATGAGATATTTTAATTGCAGATTTATACATAAATATCCAGCAGTTAAATCACTATATAAAAGAGTCTTTTCCTTTACCTTTATTGATTATATACTCGTTTAATATCTGCACAGATCAGGTTTAAAATATTGTTCACTCCATTAAAATCCGGACGTTTAATTATACATTATTCAAATTCCCATTCCTTTTACCTAATATTTCCACATGACTGCATTGTGTGTCGTTTGCAATGTCTGTTTTAATAATCTTCTTATTAAAGAATTTTGCATAAATCATCAATTATTGTACTCTTCAAGATTTAGAATTTAGTTTATTAATGGAAGATATCTGTATAGTAAAAACATTATTTTTGGTTCTGAAATTTTTTAAATTCTTTTTTCGAATATTACTCCATACAAGGGACGTTCAACTTAAGTTTAAAAAAGATTAAGATTTCCTAAATGTATACCCATTTATTTTTCATTTGTACATATTTATAATTTTTTCTATAAAAATATACGAGAACAAATGTTTCTACAGCAAAAGAGAGCATTAATAGCTATTTTAGACTTCAGAATTATCCGAAAATGATTTTTATGCCGGAGAATCACACACCATATAAATATTTAAACACAAAATCCTACATTCATCATCTACAAATTTAGAAAAATATTTTCTCGAAATAAGATATGTAGAATAAAACAATAAGTATTTAAACATGTAAAAGAGCTTATACGCAATAACAAAACTCTTAATTTTGTTTAATGTTTTCGCATACACTACTGTGAAAAATTTACACTGAAGTGACAAAAGTCATGGGATAGCAATATGCAAATATACAGATGGCAGTAGTATCGCGTAGAAAATGTATAAATGCGAAGTGCTTTGGCAGGGCTTTCATTTGTGTTCACGTTATTCATGTGAAGAGGCTTTGACGTGATTATGGCCGCACGACGAGAATTAACAGACTTTGAACGCGGAATGGTAGTTGGAGCTAGACGCATGGGTCATTCCATTTCGGATATCGTTAGGGAATTCAACATTCCGAGATCCACAGTGTCAAGAGTGTGCCGAGAGTATCTAATTTCAGGCATAACATCCCACCATGGACAGCGCAGTGGCCGACCACCTGCACTTAACGACCGAGACCAGCGACGTCTGCGTAGAGTTGTCAAGGTTCACAGACAAGCAACACTGCGTCAAATAACCGCAGAAATGAATGCGGGACGTACGAGGGACGTGTCCGATAAGACAGTGCGGCGAAATTTGTCTTCCTTGGCCTATGCCAGCAGAAGACCGACTCGAGTGCCTTCACTGACAGCAGGACATCGCCTGCAGCGACTCTCGTGGGCTCGTGAGCATATCGGTTGGTCCCTAAACGAATGGAAAACCGTGGCTTAGTCAGATGAGTCACGATTTCAGTCGGTAAGAGCTGATGGTAGGGTTCGAGTTTGGCGCAGATCCCACGAAGCCATGGACCCAAGTTGTCAACAAGGCACTGTTCAAACTGGTGGTGGTTCCATAATGATCTAGGCTGTTTTTACATGACATGAACTCGGTCCTCTGGTACAACTGAACCGATCAATGACTGGAAATGGATACCTTCAGCTACTTGGAGATCACTTACAGCCATTCATGGACTTTACGTACTCAAACAACGATGGGATTTTTATGGATGACAATGTCACCGGGCTACAATTGTTCGCGATTGGTTAGAAGAACATTCTGGACAATTCCAGCGAATGATCTGGCCACCTAGATCGCCCGACATGAATCCCATCGAACATTTATGGGACATCATCGAGAGGTCAGTTCGTGCCCAAAACCCTGCACCGTCAACACTTTCACAATTATGGACGTCTATCGAGGCAGCATGGCTCAATATTCCTGCAGGGGACTTCCAACGACTTGTTGAGTCCATGCCACGTCGAGTTGCTGCACTTCGCCGGGCAAAAGGAGGACCGACAAAATATTAGGAGATATCCCATGACTTTTGTCACTTCAGTGTATATGAATAATGCAATTTCATTTTAACTGAAAGTAAACCTTTAGCTCAATAATAATATCTTTAATACATCCCAGTGAAAAATAAATAAACTTTTCTTTCATTTTATTAAAATATTTCAGCATTTAACTCTTCATACAGAATTTTTCTCCAAAGAAAAATAAGTGAAATACCTTTTCTAGTGTACATGCTTTATGCATGTACGCATGTATGTGTATGTATAAGTGTGTGTATGTGCTTTAATAAACAATTAATGTTTATGTCATAAAATGCTAATTAGAATGGTAAAGTCAAATAACTCCCTTTTTTAGTTACGAAACTTTACACAAAAAATATCACTAATCATGCTTTATGAAATACAGAACTGCATTGTTTAAATGTGTTCTTAATTTAATGTAAGTCTTTGCTTCTGACGTTTCGAAGTTTTTTTCCGCAAATAAAAATATTTCTATTTTTACATTCCATGCATTAGTCCTAGAAAATTTTTAAAAAAGTGAGTAAATACCAGTTCCCCCCTAAAAAATTAATGCTGCAATTATTTATACTTACTACACGCATTATAAAGTACGGTAGCTTCCTCAACTTAATACGTGACTTTAAATACACTGTGCCAAAGAAAGGGGGGAGAGACATTTCTATGCCTCCCGTTCTACTAGGCCGATTGACGAAATTCAACTTGCGTTTTTCATGTCTCGAAAGCGCGACTTAGGATACGTATTATATAAATATATAGCATTGTTCTAATGTAGGTATTTTGGCACAAAATCGGCCTTTTACTGAAATGACATGTCAACGTTTTTTCATATTTCGATGCTACAACTCACATTATGCCAAACTACCAAGTTTTGTAAAAATCACACGAGTAGTTTTTAAAAAATTAGCCCTAAAACTTTAGCTCCTCAAAATGTTAATCGACATTTATTAATGTATCTTTTTTATTAAACTGATTTTATTCTTCTTTTCATATTTTGAAATTTAAGTTCATTGCAAATAAATTCACCTATTTTTCACGATTTACTTTTAAAATTTGTATTAAATGATTTTTATATTTTTTTCGAAAAACGTTTGAATTGTAACCTATAAAATTTTGCCATCATCTTAAATTAGGTATATTTCTAAGAATACCTGCAAAATATTAGAGCTTTTTATTAAACATTTCCTAAAATATACGTGAATTAACATTTTGGCGCGTTTTGAAGTTTGGCATATTTATTATAAGCGCTAATAACGAAATTGTGGTTTGCTCACTTTGTTAACAACTATTTGAAAGTATGAACGATGAGTTTTTTCCCGCTCGTGGACAATGAAGAAGAAGGAAAGAAAAATAGGTTGCCATAAATTAGCAAGTTCGCCAAGTGAATTATTCTTAAGATAATTTTTTTAAATTTTTCCATAAATTTCTCACCAAAAATTACAAAATTTAATATCTTGGCATAATTTGAGTCGTAGAATGGAAATATGGAAAAAAAATGGTATGTTATTTTTTAAAAAATCCGATTTTGTGTCAAAATACCTATGTTAGAACATATATAATTCTAATATATAACCTAAGTCACGCTTTCGAGACATGGAAAACGCAATTTGAACGCAATCAGCCCAGTAGAAAGGGAGATATAGAATTGCCCATTTCTTTTCTCCGCAGCGTACATTTGCAGTTGTGTAAGTGCGCAAGAGCCATAACATTCAAATTGAAATATACAAGTAAGAAATAACGATTCCGGATCAGTTCCCCTTTTCTTCAACCTTTTGCAGTGTTTCTTGAATTCAAATAATGTTAGTGCAAATAGTGAATTAATACCGCGTAAATAATGTACACACAAAACAGTTATATATGTTGCAGTTACACTTAAGCCATTTACAACTCGACTTACTTAAAATCCAAGTTATGTAAAGACTTATGGAATGCATTACTTACGCAGCTCGAGTTGCGGTAAATGAATTTTAAATTACTTTAATTAGATATACTATCAAAATTAAAACCATGTATTTTGAATGCAGGTATGTAATGCCTAAAGGGAGACACTTCATTTTTTAACAATAGCAAGCTTCCAATGTTAATATCATTATGCTGTTTATTTAAATAAATTCGCTAAGACTTATTCATTTAAATCAATAAGCTCGTTAAGCAGTTGCATATTGATTACATTGGAAAAATAAGGATCCCATGCAGTGATAAATGGCAACAGTTCTAGAACTGGCAGTTGTGAGGCCACTTCGTATATTCAAATTCTTAGCTTTTATTAAATAATTGCAGAGCCTGTTACATTGTGTGGATTACGGAGTTTTTCTAATGCAAATTTAGAATAATCTCAATGTCTTAAGTTATAATTTTTAAGTGAGCTATACTTTTTCCTCAAATTTAAATTATAACTATTATAGTTCCAAGTATCTTAAAATATTTTAGCTTCAAGTGCTTGAACATGATGTAGACTAGAGTTTCTCAGACAAGCGGGAATTTCATAATTTCAGTAAGGGAATGCGGTCTGCCATTTTTTAAAATCTGTTAAGTACTTAATTTCAGTTTATGAATATAAAAATTTATTTTTATTCATGTTTGCGTTTTAAATATATATTCAATACTTTTTCTTGTTTAATTTATAAAACGCACTAAAAATATAAAATTTAATAAATTTATACCAATTTTTTGGAATTTTGAAACCGATGGGGGGGACAATGATCTAGAAATGGTCAAAGGGCTGCATGGGGCAAAAATATTTGAGAGCCAGTGATCTGTATCTAAAAATGAAACTGTTCTAGAAGCATAGTATAGCGCTTTCAGACCGATTTATTTACAAAATAGAGTGGATGAACATGAATCGTGTAGTAGGGATGTTTCCGTCCTTTGTTTCCCCTGTTTATTTTTGCTTTGTTCAATTACGAAAATTACACCAATTAAGCTAAGTGTTCTGATTAAAACTGCCACCTCATAATATTTTTCATTCGTTACTTTAACAAATATTATGCAACTTCTAAACACCTTAAAAAATGTGATTCAGAATACATGATTTTTTTTTTTTTTTTTTTTTTCCATTTTACAGTTGGTTTTTTCTTCGAACAAGAAAAAGCAAAAGTATGCAAGAAAAAAAAAATAAAATAAAGCCATACATTAGTTATTTTCATATTTTAATACTGCTACTACTAATAATAATAATTATAGTTATAGTAATAACAACTATACGAAGCTGAAACCTTAATCAGGATATCTTATTTAAAATTCAGTCACTTTAATCATTATAATAAGAATCACATAAGGCTAAAATTTTTCAATGGTGTACAAAAATATAAAAGAAAATTATATAGTAATTTTTTATACGGGAGTAAAATAAATTATACAAGGTGATTCAAAGAAACGGGAAATTTTGAAAGTTGTGTTGGCAATCATGGGCGTTTGGTAACACTGAATAACGTACGGCAGCCTGTCAATGGCACCCTGCCATTTAGTTATCACGAATGCTTTGAGTAGTGCGTAACGTGCTTTCGCTATCAAAGCGTTTACAAGCAATAGCAGTGTGGAGGGGTCACTTAAAGAATTTCGCCGTCATTTTAATTTAGGACATCACGATCGTCTTCCATCAGTGCATGCAATTAAAACACGGATACGTAATTTCGAGCAAAGTGGTTCGGCCATGTCGGTCAATCTGTCGTCCCTTAGCATCTTTACAGAAATCCGAGCCAAAATCCGAGAATCAGTTGCCAAAATTACAGTTGAGATGTTACTTCAAACCATGAACAATGTAATGACTGCAAGACTATTTGCATAGACTAACCTGCAAAATGTCATCTTAAAAAATAAATTGTATACTATATGTATTCTAAAATGGCATTATTTTTACTATTAAATGGGATAACTATTTTTTTTAGCAATTTATTTTCATGAAATTATTTAATTGTAAAACTTTCCCCTTTTTTAGAATCACCCTGTAGTATAAACGCGTTATATGAAGGCAAAATTTACATGGTTTATTTTACGCTATTGTATCGAGCTTACCCAAATTTACGATTATATACTGAGCATGCGTACTGAGGCATTTCTATTTTCATTCATTGCAGGAGCTCTCTGAATAGAAATTTATGCAATACAAATACAAATCTAGTTCAGATGCTAATTTAGAGGCTTTCTTAATATGTCTAATTAAGAAGAAAAATAAAGCGGGGTACTTAATCTTGCATACCAACCAATGGCAAAGCAGGAAGCATCTGTTCTCACTTCCAGCAGTATGGCGGGACTTTTGTGATTATTGTGGAATTTTTAAATTCGAAAACTGTGTTTTATAAACTCTAATTTTGACACAGACGGACTCCTGATCCCTGCAGTTAAAGAAGAAGAGAAGAAAGTAGAAGGTATTTATGATAACTCTAAAAAATAAAACGTAAAGCTTATGTTTACTAATAATTCTAAAAATTAAAACAAAACTTATGACTCCCATAAGACAAAAATTGAGTGAGGTGCCTGCTAAAAATGCCCCATAGAAACCAGTAAAACTTTTTATGGGTACCCATAAGATTTTATGGGTTTTTATTGACTTTTACTGGTTTCTGTTGGTCTCTGTGGGTTTTTCTTACTGGTATCAATTGACACCCATACAACCAACATTCAATGGCAGAACTTTGTACTGGTTTGTATAGGTTTATATTGACTTTTACTGGTTTTCTTACTGGTATCAATATAATAATAAATCTTCTGTTGGTTTATATGGGTTTACGCTATTTTTTTATCTGACGTTAATATACTTCTTGTAAACAATAAAATTAACAGAATGAAAATATGGTCTCTTTAAGACCACCAGAGTAACCTGGAAACGCAGGTGGTCGTTTTAGAGAGGGTTTTTACTAAATATGCTTATTTATTTGATTTAAAATTTTTTTTTCGGAAACAATAACAGTAATCATATACACCAAACACAACGAGGTCTCTCCATGGCGACCAGCCGCAAATAAAAATTCATCTTTGCAAGTGGTCGCCTTAGAGAGGGGATGCTCAATGCCAATAGATACTCACGTTCTCAGAGATACGTTTATCTTTTAGAGGTGGTCGTCTTAGGGAGATTGCATCTACGGAATGAAGCTCTCTAAGGCGACCAGACACACTTGCAGAATTTTCTTTGTGAATGGTCGCCTTACAGAGGGAATATTCAATACCAAACTATACTTATGTTTTCAGAAATACTGGTTTCTTTCAGAGGCGGTCGTCTTAGGGAGGTGGTTTTTGCTACGAGTTGGTTCTCTGAATACACACACATAAGCACTTACATTTCTGATATTACAAATAAACACCGGTATCAACCAACATTTCTTTAACGCGAACAAGTTCATTCACAATCGCAAAACTTTTCTCCCTGTTAACGCTGACGTGAAGAAAAAAATTCCCCCCCTGCCCCACTCTCAGAAGTTTCCCAAACAAGGATTATGGCGCCGCTCTGGTTATAGTTGTGCGATGGTGGTGTTATTTTCTTCGTGGTTGTAGTAATGCAATATATTATTTACTAGGATTTACTGTATTACACATTTTACTATGTTTTACTGTTTAGAAATTAGTAATAAATAATAAAATACCAGCACTGACTATGAATATACCACTAAAGCTATGCACGTGTAATCGTGTCTAATGTTTGAGAGAACGTTGCTGATAACTGACTAGTTGTGAAATGGAGTTTCTGAGCGTGAAATTGATTTTCCATCTTTACTTTTAACCTGAAAAACAATGTGCTTAAAGACTGAAAAGTGATAATTTCAGACTTGATAATTTGGTTCAGTGTGCAGATGCAGAAATGTAGTTTTTGTATTCTACTGAAACTGTATTTTGGAAAATTAATTTTTTTTTTATTTCAGTTTAGAAATACTTTTTTAAATCTTGTTCATGTGGATTTATCATTTGAATATTATGTACTAATAAATTTGAGCATACCTTACTTAAAAATGATCTTGTATAATTCAATTTTCAATTTTTCGACTAATGTGATGTGGCCGAGCAAAAAGAATGTTTTTTTATGTTTTAAAAAATGTACTAATTATATTTCGCGAGAAAAAATGGTAAGTTTTATTAATGAAATAAACATTGAAATATTTAATGTGTTGATTACTTATTGAATGGGATAGACAAGACATACAAGCTTAAGGAATCTTTTTTCCACTACTAAAATTATGTGAAAATTTAGATGATCATAGTAGCTTACATTGTTTTTTTCTTTCTGGTCTATTTTTCTTTACAAGTATGAGACTAGAACCACATTTTTACATTAAATATTTTGTGCTATTTTGTTAAAACACATATAATCATTTTTATGCATACTTTAATTTTCATTATTATTAGTATGATGAAGAAAATTTCAAATGTGTTTTTCATAAATGCTTTTGAAATAGAAATAGATTTGTGAATAAGATTTATGTAATATTAAATGTACTAGTCTTGGGAGTATAAAAAGTGAAGTATTTATTTGAAAAATATTACATTAAGTTCAAAACTCATATCGTGGTTATTTTCTTAAATGACCACCTCTGATAATGGCACATTTGTCAGGACAATAATTAAATAACAGGACTTAAAAAATCATTCATAGTTTTGTCAGGCTGCAGGAAACTGGCATTATCTCGAATTGTGGAGTTGATTGTTTTAGGAACGTTTTGCTGTATAATCAATTGACTTCGGTGTAGTAATATTTACGTGGGTATGAATTTTGCAGAAGTAATTGAAAGTTTTTACGAGACAATTAAATCCAAAGCTTTTCGGATGAGTCTTATAAGAGCAATGTTATAGCATTGCTTTCAAATATAGTTAGAAAAATATTTAAACATTATTTTCGGAAGCACTTCCACAGAGAATCCGGTTGTTCTCTGCGGATGAAACCCCATATAAATAAATCATCTGTACAGCCTTATACAAATGCACATAAAATTACTGTCATTACAATTAAGCGAATATAGCTACATTTGTTTACAAAAAGTTATTTTTGCTAAATACTACACTATATAAATTTCATTTGGCATTGTAATTTCAGAAAATGCTCAGCATGAGGTGTTTTATATTATATAATCTACTGTCAAAAACAATAGCTACCTTTTCAGTACTTTAAATTTTACTATTTAGAATTTTTATGGTTCAAAATAATATTTCTATACATTTTCTAAAGTATTCTTTCTACAATAGAAAACTAAATAAGTTACACCTACAACACTAACTCAAATTAATTCCAATAATGCATCGCTTTAATTAAATTTATGTTTCTTTGAGATGATATATGAAAAACCTTGTGTAATAATAAATTATTAATATATATAGGTAAATGGTATTTTTACATATTTTTTCGGGTAAAGTGCAGAATCGCCCACTTATTTATTTGGCACTTTTTACAAAAGTAAAAGGAATTGGATTTTTGTCAATTTTCTTTTGACTTTTTAAGGGAAAATAGGTCGATGTGTACATGAATAAAGTCAAAGGAGTGCACAATGGCATTTTTGTGCAATTCTCGGATGTTTCTTTAAGTGAAAATAGGTCGATGTGTACATGGATACCGAGTATGTCCAATTTTTAAAAACACGCTAAGAAGTGGACGATTCTACACTTTCCCCATTTTTCTATAGGAATTTAGTTTCATTAAATTAGTTATTTAGTATAATTATGTGTATATGAGTATATTCATAATTATTCACATAGATGTAATTTTTACAGTACGAAAGTTGACCTTTTTTACATCAAGAACTACATATAGTATAAATACCCATTATGTTATAGATTTTATTTATATAAAATCTGTGGAAGATTATATAGCACTAAAAGTGAGATACGGAATAAAACATTATACGCTATATTTCCTTAATTCCCGAACTGTGCGTTGAGAATTGGTATTTGTTGAAACTTGCAAATTTTTTTAAATTCGTTTTGTTACAATATAATTTATTGTATTTTGGGTATTATTAAGTTTATTATATGTTATCTTCCTGTTTCATTTATCTTTTGAGAGATACGGGTAACATTCAAAGTATTGTAATATGGGGTCGACTCAGAGTTTGTATATTATTATTTCATCACTACATTATATTTTAGGATTCATCCTTTCTTCCACGCAAAACATCTATCTGTATGCGTGTCATAATAAGCTGCAGGGTGTTACTATCATTGGTAAGCGAGCTTTAAGGGGATAGCAAGTATGCTAAATTTGAACTCTATGTTAAGTTTCTAATGTGCAAGTCCCTTATTCTTTTTGCTTGCTTGTTAATGGTGTTTCTCTTCCTGAAAATTTGGGTTTCTTCTAGTTTTGCTTTTTAATTTGGTTTAGTTCATTGTAGGAAACTTAAAATTTAAGCAGATGCTAGAAAGTACTATCCTTTGGCAATACATTTCTCATTAGGTATCAAATTGTTAAACAAGCTGATGTGATAAAATACAATTGTTTAATTTCCCAATTAAAAAACTAAAATATAAATATATGCAGTGAGGTACAGTACTATATGTATATATTTACAATGAAATCAATAATATATATACAGTCAAAGTAATGATTCGTAACCATTAAATGAAATCATATTATATATATGTAATAGATTCTGTAGTCGAATACAAGCAGCTGAATCCGTAATGAACAGCAAAACTTTTGATGGCTTAGAGATGTTGAAACTCCAATCCACAATGAATAAGAAATTTGGCAGTCGAGGTAGATTTAATTCAACTTTTCTTTCAGCAAAAATGTTGCAGCCACAAACAAGTTGGCACATTATTTATGCCTATTCCAAAAATTAACATTTTTGATAAATGTGTAGTAAGAAACAAGGAGCAGACAGACTGCAATCCAGCTAGGCCAAAGCGTAAAAAGCAAATGCGTTATGTTAAGGGTGAAATCTTAACTTTGGGGCAGGCGACTCTTTCCTAGTTCACGAACTCAATACTATTCTTCAAAGAAAGCCACTTTTTTTAAAAGATAAAATTATATTGGTAAATATATTCCACTATAATCTGCTTAGCAATCCTCTTCACTTGATCTATAACCTCCTGAAAACCTTTCTTATATTAATATTTAATTTTTAGTTACGTAAATGCAAATATTAACTCTTAAATTTTTGTACCACGCCTGATCAGGATATAAAATTTTAATTTAAATATCTCATTCAATTTTTGATACGCTTTAAAATTTTTACTTTTTAGAATTATTACTAACCTTATGGTAATTATTACAAACTGATCTTTCTTAAACGCTATAACATGAATATTTTTCTTATTTATAGCTTTTATATAACTGGCAGTTGCATTAACAGATTTTTACTCTGCAATTATCTTTATGCATATTTAACGCAATATATCTGTACGGAAATTTATGTAAAATTACGAAATATTCTTTCTCATATGTTTCAAGTAACGCTGAATTGTTTAACTTATGCCTTAAATTTGCCACAAGCATAACAGCTCATAGCCTAATACATACATTTAAGCTTCTAGGCTATTTTGGTATATATTATGATATTTCACTGTGTCCTTTATGTCGATATATTTCAAAGTACACGGCGTGACAAAAAATGTATTAATTTCAAAATTAAATCTTTTAATTTAAAATATATTTCAGCTTAACGTAATTTGTTTCAGATCTCCAAGACCGTTAGCCCTATAACCGGTTTCGAACGAGTGTAGAATGTAGACGGAGAAATAAATAGATATTAATTTGAAAATTTTTAATAAATGGAGTTTCAGCTGTAGTCTCTTGAATCTTCTCTTAAATTTTTTCTTATTATCCTGTTTTTAATCACGACGTCTCATTCTCGAATTTAAACTTCCCATAATTCATTTCTTGACATGGAAGGCATTTCGACCTACATCGGCAGATCTTCAAAATACTGATTTGCATTCAATTTCACGGCTCTCGTGGATTCGCTTCAAGCTATGAAATTTAAATTCGCATAATGACTAAATTTAAATAAACGCGAACAAGTTCTCTGCTCCTGCAAAATTGAGTTTAATGTGCAGAGCTTTCCTTCCACTATTTTAAATGAATTGGTCAAAAGTGGAATGCAATATTTTAAGGTGAAATAATACATTTTTGAATCTTAGAAAAATACTAAAAGAAAAGAACAGCGGAAATGTGCTATGCTTGCTGATTAATTTAACATATTTTATTTTGTCACGTTATAGAGAAAATCTTCTCAGGAAAGGTTTCCTATGCATTTAAATTAGGGTATATTTGACTGAATGCTTTGCACTATATTTTATTATGAAAATGTATCTTTTGAGACTTCATTGGCTTCATAGAATTAAGTACATGTAATTCAGATTTATCTTAAAAAATCAGCTGCTGTTAATCCGCAATGATATTTAGAGTTATTCTTCCATTAACCGCCAAAAGTATTAGCGTGGACCTGTAAGCACCAGAAGTGCCAACTTTAAATACTTCTCTGGAGCTGAATAAAAGGGTCTTTTTACCTTTCTACGTATTACTGACACAGTTGAACTTAGCGAATAGTTCGCTTCATAGTTCAAGCAAAGATCTAGCCAACAAAATAACTTTAATTTAGCTAGAATCTTAAACAATATTAGGAGAATGCTCAAATCATAAAAATCTCTAAATTATTTCATAAGCTCTAAAAATCTATAAAAAACATGATCTTGCATACACACATTAATACAATTAAAATGAACTATAGAAAGGAAACCTAAATTGATTTCGTTATATGTTGGATTGCTTTCAAGTCTCCCATTCTTCTACATATGCATTTGAAAACACCTTTATTAATCTTAATTTATATTAAAATGTAATTATGCATACATTATTTAATCTTATTATGTTCTCTTTTGCTTAATGATTGCTTATCATCAAAACGAAGTTCCAAGTGTAATAAAAGAAACCAAGTACAACATTCTCTAGAGAAGACTGCGAAACTCAGCCTTTTGCATGGGTTGCATGAAGAGTACCTGCACAAAAATGTTATTAGCTAACGCCTGTACTATGTAACGGTCTGGCTTCATACTAACTATTTGAATGTCACAAGAGGAAAGGTGAGTAATTTTGTTGCCATAGGTCTAGGAGAAAATAGATAAATGAAGTATATGAATAAAAGAACCCATCTCGTTTTAATTCCTCGTAACAGAACAAGAGGTAACGAGCTAAATAGTTTTTAAGCCGAGTTAGGGAGCAATGGGAAACAAAAAACGATATTCTGAAATAAAATGCTCTTTATACTTGATCGCTGAACATCTAGAAGCTGTAAAACAAATTTGCTGTATGTGGTGAACAACAAGCGGCGGCTTTGAAAAATGTTTCTTTTATTAAATAGGCAAGTTATTGAGGAAATTATTATAACATTTAAGCAATATTTAAGTCTTCTGTTTCTTATTTATTTTTTACATTAAAGATAAATCACGCCACAATTAATAAAATATATTTTTATTCTACTTATTCAATAATTAAACTCATCATTTGTCTCATTAAAACATTTATTCAATTTTAATTGAATATTCTCGTAGACTTAAAACAGAATTCACCCTCAGCTTAGAGTTGATGGCTTTGATGCTGCCAGATTAAAATGTGAAAATAATTTTAGTTAATGATATAATTTTTCATCATTTTTGTATTTAGAATGAGGTTCAAACTTTCTGTTTTTTTTCTCAGAGTTCCATATTATGCAAGAAATATTAATACGATGGTGATTTATATATTCTCCGACCAGAGATGAGACATTTGTGACATTGTAAATATGTAAGTCATCTCAATGATAATGTGAATAGACCACTTATAAAAACTATTACAGTAACTTCAACTATATAATTATGCATAAATAATTCCATTTTAGTAATATTTTTAAATTCCCATTGTTAACAAGCACATCAACGTTCCCGTCAGTAGTAACAAACTGTAGGCTATGAAAACCAATATTAGGTTTCAGATGCAAGATATGAAGAATGAAAAAATATACATTTAAAAAGATTACGTTCTAATCATAGGATGATACAATATGAATTGATTAACATTCTTAAATTTCAATACCAAAAGCTCCATAACATACGTACTAGAATTTATTTAAAATATAACTGCCATAAAATACTAATATTAGTTATGAAATATTTAGATAACTTTCCAATCTACTTAAACGTACATAATTCAAAATCTAAATGACTGCAACTTGTAGTGTTAACAATTATTATAAAGTACTAAAGTAATTTATGGCAGAAGAAAATTATTTGTTTAATTTCACTGAGCATTATCGTTAGTTCCAAACAACAAAACAGAATAAATACAAATATGAATAAGAGCTATTAACTATTTAAAACTTTATGTCTGAGCGGATTTTTGAAAAAATATATATTTTTATTCATTTCTTATAGTTTTCATTATAATTAATGAATTAATTATAAGGTAAATAAAAAATTATGATCTAAAACATTAGTTAATGATTAATGTATTATTATTAATAATAGCAATACATTAGTAGCGTAAATTGGGAAAGCTTTAATCATTGAATCGTTTACCAAATTATAAACATTTGAAAAAACGCATTATTAATAGGTTTCCCAACCGTAGGAACATTGTCCTAGGAGAATTTCATAGTTTCTAGGGGGAAAGCGTACAACGTCTCGTATTCTTTTGTAGATTAAAATGTACGAAACATCTTAAGACCAAACGTGACTTATCATTATGTCTTCTAAAATAGTGCAGAGACTGAGAAAGGGTGTAAAGGACCCTTTTATTTAACTCAATTAAAAGTTAAGAGAAGGCATCTCTCGTTCTTAAAGAAGCTAGAATTTATGGTTTAAATTAAAGGTATTGAATTCGACTTAATCTTTTAAAAGTACGTTAGCCTAACGGCTACACAAATAGAGTAATACGCAGGTTGGTACTGAGCTATAGTGAAGGTGACAAAGCTACTGTCGAGAATAACAAAACGCCGCAGAATCCTACTCCCAAGAAAATGAAATTAGTAACTTGGCCTTTAGCAGGCAAAACACACACTGATTCTGCCATCTAAAACTTTCCTTTAAATACTGTCTCCTTTCTACCTCATTTGAACATGAAACGAGTTAGAAATTTACATTCTGGCAGGAAAATGGGAAAAGAGGAGCACAGAAAAGCAGCTCAGCGTAAAATAACTGGTTAGTAAATTAAGCGAGACCTTATAGTTTTCCCTGACAGAATTTAAATATACGCAATAGAGGTCTTTAACGACCTTGTTAAGAACTTAAATTCTATACACTTCTGAGCCAACTTCTTACAATTACATGGAACTTAAGCTAAGCTAAATTTTACATTTAGATGATAAAGAGCTAGATCTCCTACACATTTCTTCCATTTTCAATATTTCAACTGTTGAACTCTTTCCGTATATCTATTAGGAAAAAAAGACTTACGCAGAAAAATTCAAAACTAACCTTTTCTTAATTAAACAAGTCAATTAAAATTTAGCCGAACGTTCATTCAGCTCATGTATTCTGTGATTAAAATCTCTTCTCCACTGTTCTCCAGTAAAATGTACGACTCACTAGACCTCGAAAACACCTTACTTTCCAAATTGCATCTAATATGTTAACAAGAGCGTAATTTCAACTTTAATGTTGGCTGGAGACCTAACCTTAAACTTATGCAATCAGCTAGCTTTTTTCCTTTAATTTCTCTTAAATTTGCTAGCTTGCCTTTAAACGTCTCATTCACATTATAAGAATTTTAGTTTTTAAGGGGACTCGTACACCTTAAACCTCTCATGATCTTCAAATATATGACTGTTGCAAGAATTGGGATATTTTATTTATTTTAAAAGCAATTACTTCCAACTTTTTACAGCTGATTACATAATACAGCTGCTTTAGAAACTAGTAACCAGAATGTTTGTGTTGCCACAAATATTTTTGTAATTTAATCCTCTTTGTGACAAAATATTTCGCCATATTTCCACCTTGCGCGCATGATATTTTAAAAATGGCTAATGGTACATACTTGAAATTCGATAGAATTCTTTATATGGTCATTATTTTCGAACTGAACCAACAATCCGATAAATATTTTAATATTGAAAAATTTTATGGACGAAAACATTACAAATTTTGTTAATAAAATACATTTTATAAACTGAATTCAAAATAAAATAAAAATTGAACATGAAATTTTTAGAATTTTAGGTTCACAGTAGTTTCCAAATGTTATAAAAGCTATATATTAAATATGGAATTAAATTATGAAACAGAATGTTTTAAACTGTGCGCGCAAGTTGGAAACATGACGAAAAATGTTGTCACAAAGCGGATTAAATTATAAAAATATTTGTGGCAACACAAACTTTCTGATGACTATTTCAGAAAGCAGCTATATTATGTAGTCAGCTGTAAAAAGTTGGAAGTAATTGCTTTTAAAATAAATAAGTAATCTCAATTCTTGCAACAGTCACCTATTCGAACATCTTATGGGTTTTAAGGTGTATGAGTCCCCTTAAAATCATGTAAGTTTTAATTTGCTTAGTCGCATATATTCAACAGTGCTTTTAACATTTATAATGCAAAAGGAATAGACATGTTAAATTAAATGAAACATTTACAATATATTAAATTAAGACAAATTCAGCTTGCCCTTTATATCAAGTCACATACATTGCTTAGAATTTTTTTTTTAATGTTTTCATTAACATTTCCTCACATGAGTCTCTCAGACTAAAGTACAGTTCTTGTTTCTAAACAAAATTACAATTTTCTAAACTGAATAATTGCAATTTAAATTCCGAGCTTCTAGCTACTTCAGCAACTAAAATTACCTCACTTGAAGCAAAATTCAAAAATAGACTAGCAATTCTTGTACTTTTGGACATAAAATTAAACTGAATTATAGTAAAGAAAAATAAATTTCCACTTTTTTTGGTAATCCTGCATCCTTTTATTCAAGAACTCTTGCCCATTGGGATAGACACTTGCTTGTTGTACACGGAATCTTGTTCGGAGCTTGAGTCTTCTCTTCCGGCTGGGCTTTCCTTTTTCTTGGAGGCCATCTTGGACTCTTGGCACCTCTTCTTAAAGTTGAGAAGTCTTCGTGTCCACTTGTCTCTTTTAGCCGTTTAGCACTTCAGGTAAACAGGAACTTAAATTTCTGCGGTCTCATCGATACTGTTGAAAGTTGCTTAGGGGCGTTTGCTGCGTTGAAACTTGCGATGATGCTTGTTGATTCCTTATTTTCTTTGGTTGTTCATCCAGTGCAATTTCCCCGTCTTCACCTATATGGAACTTGCACTTTCGAAGTCAATTGTTCTGCCGCTATTCTCGCTGGCCTCGTTTCTCTAGTTTGGCCCTCTTGTGGAACATCTTTGAAAATAAGCATTTCATTTCTATCAAAATATGGCTTGATCTGATTTATATTCTCGACTGTATGTTCCTCACTTCTACATTTTAAGTAAACTGCAGTTTCTCGAATTCTTTCAATTAAGCACGGTCCTTGAAATCGTGTACAAACTTTGTCAACCTTGTCTTCCTCCGCTCATGATAGTGAATGCTTCGTTTTGATCACATGGTTTTCTACCTTGTAATTTATTCCTTACAATTTTTTTATCACAGTAGAGATTTTGTTTTCCCCTGAAATACGAGAATTTTCTCAGCTTTTTCATCATTTTCTATATATCTGCCATTTTGGAACTCTGCCGCTTTCTTCTGCGCAAAGAATAATTTATCCAGCTGCCTAATTTGTTTTCGGGTTAAGAACAGTTCTGCTCGCGTCATGCTTACCTTATAAGGTTGGATTGAAGAACGACCCTATCACCCTTGTCAATGAAGACCATGTGACCAATGTAGGTCACCTCGATCATAAAGCTTGTTAATAAATAAGAAACACAAGAAATAAAAACAAAAACATACAAAATAGTAATACAAACAAGACAAATTGGGGAGCAGGAGCAATACAAAGCATCAGGCTCAAATTTTATCTGGTACACTTTACATTAAACCAATAAGATCTATCAAAGATCAACACTCCGCCCTTTTAAAACATTTTTTAAATCAAAATTAAATTACAAAGTTTAAAATCTTAAAATCAAAATAGCACAATTTCAATTACAATAAAACATACAAAATACATAATATTCAACCGAAATAACTTATTTACAAAGCTTATTCTATAATACTATCAAAACATACTCCTATTTTATCTGCAGTTTTCAAAATTATATATTATACAAACATAAGATTAATCACACAACTTAAATAAAAGCAAAAGATCAGAACAGTTTCAGATCTCAATACCACAGATATTTCTATTATAATTCACTACAAACGACTTACTAGTCGTACAAATAATGTTCCGAGTCGCCATAAACTTTATCATAATTCCATAGAATATTTTCCTGAATACCAAATCTCTTAAGATAAGCGGGGAAACGGCCATGTCCGGTAATAAATTGATTTAAGTCAATATCATTGTATATATTCATTTTCAAGGAAATTTTAATATTTAGAATTAAACCTTGATTTCGGCCAGACCGTTCCCACCACATCCTCCATTGATCAGTTTAGTAAGATTTCATGGATGTAATTGCAAAACGTTTTGAACCCGAAGTTTCAAAAAATGAAACATCCTCGCTTAAAGCGGCATTTTTAGTTAGGCAGTCCGCCCGTTCATTACCAAGCCATCCTACATGTGATTTGACCCAGTAAATTCTAATACAAAAATTTTTCTGCAGGGATTTCAAAATATCTTTAATATTTAAAACCAGATAATTTTCTGTAATAGGAGCAACCAATAACATAAGGAGTGATAAACAATCAGAATAAATATCTATTTCGGTTCTATTCGGTTTAATTTTTCTTTAATCCATTTCAAGGCTTGCAGTAAAGCGCAGCATTCTGATTGGAAAACGGAATTATACTTATCAAGTTTAAATCATCTACTATCAATTTCGACTCCAAAATAATAAACACAGAAGGCAACACCATACTTTCCATCAACTTCCAGAACCGTCAGTATATATGTCATTATCACCAATAGTAGGATTTTTTTTTTTTCAAAACAAAATGTAAAATTTTCAACTAGATGAAAATAAAACTTTGAAATTTTTTCAAACCTATGTTTGGTAACGAGGTGGTGGATTTTGATTCTTCACCACCAGGATTTGGCGATTGCGTCCCTTAATTCCCACTCGCCCTTTAAAAGGGGAAGTATATAAGGTATTTTCTTTCTCCTTTCTGCATGCCTTCGTGGTCCAGGTTCTAGTCGTTACGAGGGCATTGCTCATTTTTCACGTCCATCGCTTAAAAATAACCTAATGTCTCTACAAGCTGTCCTTAAGGCAAATATCAACTCATTAACCCGCTATCCCAGTGATAATGATAATTTTTCACATACCTACGCATAATTTTAACTATTGTTACGAATTTGTACATCGATAGATAATTTAGTGCAATTATATCTGAAATTTTTGTATTCTTTTGCGTAATATAACGTAAAGAAAGTTTAAAGAGACAAGCTCTGCCGGAAAATTAAGAATACAGTGTCAAGTCCATTTAACATTGAGTAAATGGGTATCTGGGTAATTTCGCGAGATATCGCCAAGCTGCCAATGGTTTTGTCGACTTATTTTATGGCAAACGTTGGCAAGAAATCGCCTAAAGTCGCCGAACTTGCGACCAATTGGTGACCCAACTAGCACAAGAACGTGTAGTACAAGTGCTTCACAAACGTGCCGGGAACGTTCAAGCAAAGTATTCTAAATTACGTAGACCGACAATAACACGTCAAATACTTGTGCTAGTCACAATTTAATGTAACGTGTCTGTAATAGCTTCGTGGATGAATAAGGCACCATTAAAAAACCGAAACAAACATTTATTAAAATTTACGTTCAAGGAATAATAGTAAACTCGGAGCAGTACGTCGCTCCTACAGCATAGCGAAATCCACGACCTTCCTCTTCTGAGGCTAACATGCAACTCCCGTCTCTCTCAATTGCTGGACTCTGGCAGGCAGCTGATTGGCTGACCGCAGCCAGATACATGACACCCCCCGGTAAGATTGTGCTACGCCAAAGCGAAGCAGAATCTGAAAACTGAACTAGCAAATGAGTTCACAAACTTAAATTGTATACTCCACAAACCAATGCTTAATAATTAATACACTTATTAATATTTAAATCCTATCACATTGAAATAAACAATTAAGCACTTAAATGACATATATAAACACTTTTACAAACGTAATACCAATACTTGCCTAGTATCTCCTTATATATATTTTTTCTTAATCAAATTAAATCAAAATATATGAACATGTATACATGACGTAATAACATACTGGGTGATCAGCGAATAAGCCCTGATTTCAAAATTAAATATCTCTACAACAAAAATCGATAGAATTATGCGGTAAACTGTACATTTATTAGCAAAACTGTAAAAATGGTGTACAAAAGTTTAGAATATTTAGTTACGAAAATCGTTAACAGATGGCGCTCTACGCTGAAAACTCTTTCTCTGAAAATAGTAAAAAAAATTAATTAAAAAAATAAAGTGAAGCAGCCTTTGCAATCAAAATACAACTTTTTCAAAATGTTCACGGTTCGAAACAATGAGGTGGCGTAAACGAACGATGAAATTTGATATCACGTCTTGCAATGTCTCGACGGAAATGGAATCACATGCAACACCAATAAACGATTCAAGCTCATCTAGATTAGCAGGATTGTTTCGATAGACAGCGTCTTTCAATGCGCCCCACAGAAAGAAGTCACAAGGACACAAGATCATGAGAATATGGAGGCCAAGCTATTCCTGTGTCAGTAAACTGAGGATAATTTAACGCAATTACTGTATTCCCAAAGTATTCATGAAGAATGTGAAAAACTTAATTTTTCGATGTGGTCGAGCCACCATCTTGCAGGAACCAGTCGATCCTTCAACGCTAGTTGAGTGCTGACAAATTGTTCCAAAATTGTAACGTAACGTTCAGTAGTTATCGTTTCTCGTACGAAAAAGGGTCCGATAACGCCTCTGGCGCATACCGCAACCCATGCCATAACTTTAGGCGAATGCAGTGCTTTTTCTTCATACAAATGAGGATTTTCGGTACCCCAAATACTCCAGTTTTGTTTATTAACGGTTCCATTCAAATGAAAATGTGCCTCATCTGTGAAACAGATGAAGCTCACATCAAATCTGTCGTTGTCGATCACTATAAGAATCTGATTCGCAAAGTCAACCCTTTGTTGCACAGCTTTCATGGGTACGGCCTGATGACTTTGGATTTTGTATGGTAGGATTTTGCTGAACAAATCCAGAAACTTTGGCTGCATTTTCAGGAGTGACTATAGTTTGCTTAGGCCCAACATTTCCCTTTCGATCATCAGCCACGCTGCCAGTCCATTCGAATTTCGCGAAGAGCATGCGAATGGTTTTCGCATCGGGTCCAAATGGAACATTGAATCGGTTTTGAAAACTGCGACGTGTTGCCGTAAGACTGTGTTCTAATCGGTGAAATTCCAGAACCAAAACACACGTTGTTCAATGGAATACATTATTTCACTTTCTACACTAGCCAACAGTTCTACACTAGCCAACAGTTGTACTGATCACTTTCGACTTCGAAGCACATTTTAAAGGCTATTGATAGGTTATTGCGATTAGAGCGCCATCTGTTAACGATTTTCATAACTAAATTTTATAAACTTTTGTACACCATTTTTACAGTTTTGCTAATAAACATACAGTTTACCGCATAATTATATCGATCTTTGTTGTAGAGATATTTAATTTTGAAATCAGGGCTTATTCGCTGATCACCCTGTACTTTGAAATAAGTGCAATAAACATTCATCTCACAGCACATGAACAGACGCCTTGATACAATACCGGAGTTTTGTAATAAAATATATATGCAATACTCTTTCAAAACACGATATTATAATGCAACATTAAATGGAAACCAATAATTTGTTTTTCAAAACAGATGGAAAGTAGCTCTCGTACAATTCCGGAACAAAAGAAAAACAACTAATGCAAAATTTTAAACATATTAGTTCACACCTATTTCATTCACCAATTAATCTTGAAAGACTATCTGCATTTTTTAATTGTGGACCAGGTAAATGAGAAATATGAATATTATAACGCTGAAGTGCCATTGCCCATCTCTGTAATTTGGCGGAATACGGTGCCGACTTATGCAAATATAATAATGGATTATGATCTGTGATCAGCTCGATATTAGATCCAAACACTCAACACTCGAACTTTTTTAATGACCACACAACGACATAAGCCTCGTGTTCAATAGTTGACCAGTTCTGCTGAGTTTTCGAAAGTTTTTGACTGGCAAAGCTGATAAGATGCAAACATTTTTGCTGTCTCGTTGTGACAAGCAAGCACCAACACCATATGAACTAGCATCACACTGTATGGTGTAAGGTTTTTTTTGGTTCTAAGAGTGTACAGTTTTGCTGCTTCACACAGTCGACGTTTCAGAACTTGAAATGCTGATTCCTCAACATTAGTCCATGGAATTATCTCAGGAATTTTCTTTTTCGTAAGCTCCGTCAATGGGCGAGCTATTTCTGCATAATTTTTTATGTAATCACAATAATAATTGAATAAGCCCTAATGCACTCTTTAGAGCAGTCTTCGTTTTAGCATTTTTTATAATTTCGATGGCCTATCTCCAAACGTGCAAAAACACATTTCTTTACGTTCACCGTAAATCTGAGATCCCAAATGTTTGAGATGAGAATTCCAGTCTAGGGAAAAATAGCAATATCATCAATATAGACTTTGCAAAAATCATTATGTTTTCTTAAGGCATCATTCATCACTCGCTGAAAAGTAGAAGCTGCATTTTCTAATCCGAAAGGCATCACCTTCCAACGGTATTGGGAACGATTTGTCTTAAATGATGTTAACCCATTAACCGCTAAAACTACAAGGACTGTTTCTTTTCTCATGAAAATAATAACAAACATTAAATTAAGCATTTGTAACATAAATTTACACTGAAAATAAAAAAAATGCTCTTACCTGTGGAAAACGCGAGTGTTGCGTTCGCGCAACGTCAGCGGAATAAGACTACGGATGTTGAGTGAGTAGGATTGTACTCGTTTCATGCTTCTTTTGTGTGGAGCGCAGGATTACTTTTTAGCTGTATAACGTTTTATAAATCTTCAAATCACTTTACTTGTAATTAATTTAATATTAAAATATACATTGTATTTCTTTTACAGATACAGATTATTTCAATTGAAAGATTCAAGCATGAAAAGCTTGATTACAATCATGATGTAAAGCTACATTACATACTTTGCATCTATAAACAGTCTGGCTATGGTACTCTTTACAACAAAGTCTTTTGTTATCAACGGACTTTACGATAAAATGTCTACCATCTCCATGCAATGGTTTTTGAATGCTGAATTTACTAGGTCTTCCTGTTGCTGATCTATTTCTGGCTAATTCTACACTCTCAATAGGAGTTTGCAAAAGGAATGATGCATTCTCGCGTCTAAAATCTAAAAGAGACTTTATATTTCCAGTACTAAAAAGTGGTGATATTTAGTAAGTTTAGATACGGCCTCACCTCATATAATTTATCAGTATTGTAAATTTGACTATTGTCAAATGCAAATTCTGCTTCATATTCCTGTACTGCAAACGCGATACCGATTCTCGTACAACAGGAACAGAAATGTCCTTATCAAAAGACCAATACAATTTTTCTTGAGGTAAGGAATAATATCCTGTAAGCAATAATATTCCAATAAATCTTCTCATATAGGCTTCAGATTTTTTTTTTTTTTTTTTTTTTTTTTTTTTTTTTTTTTTGCTGAGCGTATATATTTGTTTGTTCAACGAGAAGAGAGTAAATGTCTAAACCAAAACGAAAATCGAAAATATGTGCACTAGTTTTACCTTGTATTTTGTTTTTTATAATTTCTCTTCTATCTCTTTCTTCATGTTCTTCCTGAGACATAACTAATAGTTCCTTTTTTATCCACTTCAAGATTTCAATCTTCTGCTTTTTAAACTTTTTAGTATGACTATAACTTCTTTTAGAACGCTGAAACTTACTTCTTACGTGAATTTCAACTTCCCCAGCAGTATCATTTGGTAAAATATCATTATCATTATTTAAAACATTGCCATTCCTTTCTTCTTCGTCTCTAGCTTCTGCAATTTCTGGGGGAACAACAACAATACCAGTTTCATTCTGGTCATTATTAACATTATCATCATCTGTTTCTTCATCAAAAAATCTTTGAAGGGTTTCTTCTAATGTAAGATACCTCGTTCTAGGCATTTTTAAACAACCAGATCATGAATCAGAACATCGAAAGGAATGAGTGAAAAAGGAGATTGACTACTCGCTTCCTGCTGACGTTGCGTCAGCGCAACACCTGTTTTCCCTTGCTTCCCAACACAAATATAAACATCTGACTGATGTGATGTTCTGATAAACGGTGACCTTGACTAAAAATAGATCACTCATAAAGACGGCGATTCTTTCGTTAAATATTTTCAGCAAAATTACCCGGTCGAAAGTTTTGCTTAAATTTTGCTTAATGTATGAGATTAATTATTATAAACAAAATGATTGTTGAAAGAAAGTATTTTTTTACAGAAATAATCTTCATAATATTCCCTACACAAAATCATCTGCTGGTATAAAATATCTTTAGGTAGTTATATTTATATACGCATTTATTTTGACCGTTGCGTCAACGCAACACCAGCGGCTAATGGGTTTTAATACTGCTTCTGAAACAGGTTTAGATTTTGCATACTACGCCATTTATTATTTACATTCCTACAGGAAACTGAAATCAGGAGGGACAGGGAAGTCGAACTAAAATTAATCGGTTGAGTAAAATAAGGACTTTACATACTTAGTATTCAAAATTAAAGAAACGACTATAATAATTGCAAAATATAACAATTCATTTAATCTGTTTGAAAAGGCGTATCATTGATCATTGATCTTTGCCTCGCAGATCCTTCCCACAATTATACCTACCTTTGTTTCCCCTGTATATTCTGTTACTTTCTTCTCAGGGAAAATTTGTTTGAAATTAGCGCTCTTTAGTTTTTTTTTTTTTTTTTTTTTTTTTTTTTTTTTTTTTTTGGTCAGTCTTCAGTCATTCGATCTATGAGCAAATTTTGTGATTCATAATATTTCAACGTATATATTGGATTTTGGCGCTATATATGTGAGAAAATATAAGGTATGTATAAATATAAGATAAAGATGGATACAAGAAAAAGTTTTGGAGGTGAATCATTGGATGTTATTACTATCTCTTAACAGATTCGGAGAAAAACGCGTAAGACATCTTAGGCATTGCTTAATGTCATTCATAACAAATGTCAGTTATTCTTGATAGAACATTTCCCTCATATTTTTATCAGGAAAAAGAAGAGTTATGAGGACTTATAGTACGATTTCCATTCTCCTAAGATGTAGGGCCTAGGCAGCAGTACGTCCTGTTGTCCGATTCATTATTTCATAATTTAAAACTTTCCGCCTATTTCTTAGGCTACTGCAAATTTTGGAATAAAACTCTATTCAATAAATAAAGCTGTACTTCTCTTTACCAAGAGATCTGCTTTTTCATTACCATCAATATCTCCATGGTATGGTATCTACTGAAATTCTGCAGAACATCCCAGGTCAGTGAAAATAAGATCGTTCTCCAGCAATGATGCAGGAAACAAATTAATGACCACATTGCGGAGCGGAGTTTGAATGATAGTGAAAATCCCCACTTTCAAGCGCTCAAGATTTCTGCTGTGAGTGGCAACAGTAATGGACTATCCATCAAAGGGCATATCGATACAGTTCCCTGCAATATGATCATTGCCACAGGAGCTAATGTGACCATTATTCGGAAAGATTTACCTCAACAATTTAAACATACACTCATTTGAACGCTGTCATTTGCGATATATATTAAGCTATTGTGCGAATATCTTTGAGAAAATTTCAGCGTTTTGTTTTATTTGTTGTGATAAAATTAAATTTTGTTCACTTTTAGTCGGACTTGTCCATTCAGTTTATTACGAACCCGTACGCACGCAACATTATTTTATTGAAGAAAATTCATCAGAAATCTTTTCTAAATGTGAAGACATATCGAGATGGTAAAACATCATCCTATCTTTTTGTGAAATTTACCTTTTGGTTATGCCTCTAAAAACTCTGCCAAACATTTTCCAGCTAAAAGGTTCATAATACACTGGTCTTTGTGATCTTCTGTTGTTATTTAAATATTAAACTTAACGTTTTAGGTAAGTAATTTTTAAGATAAAATTCATCATTTGCTTCTGCAGTGCATAAATCGTATTTCTATGGTTATATTTTACTCTTTCAGATAAGTGTTAACCTCTTCCTGGCCTCTGGGCGTCAGTAGTTTCAACCTTCGATAAAATTAGCTAAAGAATATCTTTAAAGAGTGGTAAATGTTTGGAGGAACGGGGAAAAATAAATGAGTAAAAAAAAATTCCTAATCATTCTGTTCAAATTTCCATTTTTTATATTCCTCAAATGTAAACTTAACTTCTGCTTTAAAAGTATATAAATCAAAAGTTTATGTTTCTGCATCAGAAGTACACTGCTGGCCACCGTAAATGCAACATCCTGAAGAAAGCATGCAAATAAAATGAAATTTACAACATGCATTAGCGGAGGTGAGGTATGCAAATGATTAGAATTTCAGCGCAGACCCACATCACGCGCGCCTGTGGCGCCACTTCAAAGCGCTATTTAAGGCTTGGCATTTTCGACGATTTCAAGTTCGGCAATTGTGTTTTTATTTAAAAAACGATCAATTATCCTTTGATTAAGTATCTGAGTTCGACAGAGGAAGGATAGTGCCTACTGAGAATGTGGATTATCTTTCAGGACAATCGGTAGTCGTGTTGGACGAAACCAAACAACTGTAATGCGGATATGTGACCGTTGGATGCAGGAGGGTACTACGAACCGACGTGTTCGATCGCATCCACCTCAGTGCACCACTTCACGTGAAGACAGGAACATTGTGCTCATGGCAGTGACGGATCGCTCAGTCACATCACGAACCATAGCACAACACATTCAGTCTGTACCGCATCATCCAGTGTCTTCGCGTAAGATTCGACGCCGTTTACAGCAGAGTGGTGGGTCCGCAAGACGTCCATTGCTTCGTCTACCCTTGACACAGAACCACAGACGTCTCCGCCACCAATGGTGCGATGAAGAAGGATGTAGACGGCAGAATGGAATGAAATTGCCTTTTCTGACGAGTCACGCTTTTGTCTGCAACACCACGATGGTCGGATTCGAGTCTGGAGACACCGTGGAGAGAGGATGCTGAACAGCTGCGTTATGCACCGCCACACTGGTCCTGCACCGGGTATGTGATGCGGTGTATGCGGCGTTATTGGATATCACTCTCGCACTCCTCTAGTACGCATTACCGGTACTTTAAACAGCCAGCGCTACATTCCAAGGTGTTGACCCCAGTTGTCCTTCCTTACCTTCAGGGCTTGCCCACAGCCATATGTCAACGGTATAATGCGCGACCACACGTGGCACGCATTGTCGAAGGGTTCTTCGTCAATCGCCAGATTGAATTGCTTCCCTGGCCGGCTCGCTCTCCGGATTTTTCGCCGATAGAAAACATGTAAAGATGGACCCAGATGACATCCCAAGCTGCCGCACCAGATCAACTTTGCCAACGTGTAGAAGCTGCTTGGTCTGCTGTACCCCAAGAACACATCCAAAGTCTCTTTGAATCAATGCCGAGGCGTGTGGCAGCGATGTTCTCCAACAATGGCGGCTATTCTAGCTACTGGATTCTAGATGGAACCACACTTCACAGAAGTCTATAAATTTAATAATTTGATACTTGGTCAACATGTTATCTACTAAATAAATTTTGTTGTGATATCTCTTGTCTTTCTTGGTGTTGGAATTTGGGCAATTATATTCATAAACATATTTTATAAAACTACAGTTCATAGACATGTTTCATCTAAAATTTTCTGTTTAAGCTAAAAATTAAATACGAAACGATATTTAACTTAATTTACATTGTCCATATTTTATCTTTCTTATCTGCATCCGCAATACTTGCAAATTTAGCTTTCGATATTTATACACTTCATTAAATTTCTATATAATCAAATGCTCATTACATTTGATTGGATAAATTTTAATAATTGCAATAACGCCGCTCAAAAACCGAAATAAATTAGAAATCAAACATCGATTAATAAAGGACACTTTTTCGAGTTGACTTTTAAATTTTTAACTGATGTGAAAATAAAATTTTTAGCTCTTAATATCTATCCACGGCTTTTATACAAACTTTATTTAATGCTTCTAATTTTCAGTTTAAACCGTTAGTTACAGACTCTTCTTAATACGTCTCTTTATCTCTTAAATACTGCATTAAAAATATTCATTGTAACCAAGCCTTCCTTTAACGGTTTACATATTTCTAGCACCCTACATGCGAATGGATATTAATTTGCGTGAAAGGATACGAAGCTGGGTAACAAAAATGGCTCAGACTGTTAACGGCTGTGAAAATGATGATAGATTAACTTTCGTAAGACTCTCCCATACTTAGGATAAGGAGAGCCGGAGGAAATTAATACAGGTGTTTACGGTAATTGAGGGACTTGTGCAAATGAAACTGGAGGACATGGTTTTATTAAACGCACAGCGATACAACTAGGATGCTATAATTATAAATCATGCAGCAAAATCTCGACTGAACTTTAGCCATCAAACGTTTATAAATAAAGTTGCCAGAGTTAAGAAATAGCTTGTTTGTTAAGTGTTAACAGAAAATGTTATTGAAACCTTTAAGACATACAGGGATATTCATTGGGGAATAGTGAATATATTATTCATTTTCTGTTAGAAACTTCATTGAATAACTGAACAAGTAGTAAAGCATCACGTTGTGCTATATTCTAGTATGTAGGTTTTTCACTTGCATAAAATAGAAGCATATTATGCTCACACTGGCTTTTAAATTGGATCACAAATAAAATACACATATTAGACTTTTCTCTTGCATGAGATAATGAAAGACGCTAAATTTTCGTGTTTGGTAAAGCTAAATTTATTGAGAACTCATTATTAAATTCATACATGCTTCTATATTTTCGCTGAATTTAATTTTAAAGATTTGAATTAATTCTTTTATCCTTATTTTATCTGATTAAATCAGAGCCTGAAAACTGACATTTAGTGAGGAATTGTATGAAACGTTTCTTCAGATTTCCCCACATTTTATTTACAAGCGTTACGAATAAAAAAAAAATCATTGTAGGCTGGGTTCAAATGATCCGCAGATGTATTTTCGAATGATGCACAGATGCACGTAATGTATGGCATTGGAAGCATCTGAAATTAATTACAACAAAATCACCAGTGACTATAAAAATATCAGTTAAATGTACTACGCATTGCATGAGTTTGATTGATTGAAGATTACACAAATTAGAGATTTTAGAAACAAATCCATGTATTATTAGGAAGTTGAATCACAAGAAGAGCGTACGAATGTATGCTCACCATTTGCGTTCAGACTTTGCAAACTGTATATTATAATTGTTTATTTCTTTGCAATGCGAGCTATTCATTTATGGAAATATTTACTTAAAGTCCTAGAGAACGTTAAAGTAAATATGTTTGTAAATATCTACACCGAAACAAGCAAGAAATTCGGGATTAAATTAAATTACCATTTATATCTAATTTGTTGGAAGTACTCATAGCTTAGATAGCCGTGAATCAAGCCAGACAGAAGACGTCTTCTTCAGTTAAGAAGAAAACAACATTAACATTTCATAAATACAATCGTGAGCGCCGTTATACGGGCAATTGGCCAGCAGAAATGGTACAATCAAATATCGGAAGTAATGTTTTCCTAATTATGTAACATCAGTTCGTTCTTACGCTCATAAGAAGTTCATTGCAACAATTATTACTAGAATTAACTTGTGAAGCCCATCGCCTGTTCCGATAGAGCATACATAATGTTCAAAAGGGAATATTTTATAGGGTTCCATGAGTATGAAGCAAGTTATATCATGATGCTACATTATAAAGTTTGCTTTCTAGCTCATTGTATACACAAGATTTGATTGTTTAAATAAAAGCACATTTTAGATGGTACATTTGTGAGGTAAATGAGAAGAAATAGACAGAAAATCAGGGTAAACAAAGTTGCATTCTACACACAGAACCATCTAATTAGATGTTTTTCAAATAATGCAAAGCGGAACATTAGTTAGGAGACGCTAGGTTAACGTTTCTTGGAAGGTAATGCAACATCATTTTTCATACCCCATATTTTCTCGCGTTTCGCCCGTTACTTTATTTATTTATTTCTGTAGCATGCATACATTTTGCATATCTGATTATATATGTTTTTTGATCGCTTTAGCTCTTTTTTCTTTACCTTTTCTCCTAAAATAATTACATACGCAGCATAATTTTTCCTTCTCCTTTTTCAAGAGGCAAAAATTAATAAGAAATGGAATGAATACGTGAGAGAAGATACTGTTACTCTCATTAAGAATGGAGTGTTTAAAGGAAATAAAACATTTCGCTGTAAATCGCCAGTAGTTGACCTGTTTCATTATAACTCGAGTGTTATTATTGTCTCTGCAAAACATAAAGTAAGTCTGTATTGTTTACTTCAAGCAATGTCAATGAAACTGTAACTGGAAGCACGTCCATGCAGCATCACAAGGTCAGTAGTTCAAATCCCGGAGAGGGCATAGCAGGATTTTTTCATGTCTTTTTCATGACTTTTTTCACGTTCTTTTCATATCTGCTACAAAATAAGTCTCATAGACTTTAAAGATGACAATGGGTTAACTGGGTTAATAACATAACTAATGTTAACTAGGCAGTTGTTTTTACATAATTCTAACAAGATTAAGTAAAGATCTTAATTTCTGTCAGTTACTGTTACAAATAAACAGAAACTGAAATTTTTTATATTCATATGGAAGAAATATGAGGGAATTGAATTGAAGAAAAGATGACAAAGAGTAGAAAAATAAAATTACCAAATAATGAAAACATACAGGAGGAGTTTGATAATATTAGAATTAGGTGTGACAAAACTAAGTTCTCCCTTAAGTCGACGGGTAGAGGATCGTTACCAAATGATTGGTTATTATTCTTCAAACGATTGTTAAACATAATATGCTGAAATTGTTTTATTTCTTAAATAAATGTTTACTTTAAATACTATATATAGCTAAATTACATTCGCTGAATTTTATTCCATATGAACAAAAATATGATTTAATTGTGCACAGTTTCCCACTTTTCCCTACATATAAAAAGACAGTTTGTATACAAATAAAATAATATTTTAAATTAATAGATACTTGAAGCTGATATATGTTTGCTACAAAAAAGTCTTTAATAGGCAGTGTTGTGTAGTAAAATTCGGAATTTTGCGAATTAAATAATTTCATATTCGGTTGAATTAATTAGATATTAAGTCTAATTTCTTGTGTCTCTAGAAAGAAACATTTATTCGTGTATATTTATTTTAAGGAGCTTATTCTTTTTATTTTTTTCACTTAACTTTTAATATGTTGAATACAGTCTGTGAACAAGTGCCTCAATTAAAATTTATGTAAAAATATAAAGTGAAAGAGAAGTATCTAACGAATTGTAATGGATTAAGTGTGAAATGTTAAGTTTGATCTAAGGTGTTAATGCAAAAGAACATGGTCACCTGATATTCGTTTCCTTTCCGCCATTTCGTTCTCCTGTCTCCTTTCGTTCAGGGAATGTTCCACAAGATTCTAGAAGTTAGTTCTTTTGTTCAGGGTTTAGCTGAAGGCAGATGTACGTGATTAGTTTTTCTTGTAAAGAGGTAGATGGAAAAGGTCGAGAGGAGCAGTTGCGTAGCAAGCATAACTGGCTTCCGGAGCAAAAAAACCTTTTTGGCGCCCCCCCACAAAAAACTTTTAGTAATATAATGTATAGAATATATTCATAATAAGAAAATAATGCAAATAATAATAAAATGCTGAATCTGCCATAAAATACTCAAAAATATATTAAGAATAGTCACTGCCTAACTACACTAGCCTTGGATTCGGAAATACATCTGTGTCGGTGGAAAAAATCAGACATACGATGATCTAGAATTAGTTAAAAAGGTGTTATTTATTTTACATACTTATGTAAGTGTTTTTAAAAAGTAAAATTTTTTAACAAAAGTTTAATATACATTACTGATAAATAGATATGTGGTAACTTGCCTAGTACAACTCAGCTCTGCCAGTCTGGTAACCCATAGCAACCAAAAACAAAGTAATATTTATTCTATTAAAATGTTATAAATATTTAACGATCTGTCTCAAAAAATTGTACTACCATAATTGGTGACCAGTATTTATTATTAATAGCAACCTTCAATGCTGCACGAATATGGAGTTTATATGTCAAAATTTTGAGCAGCAGTAAGTTATCCAGTGTGATGCAATGCAAGTAAGATATTTCACCTGTAATTTCAAGCGTTGTGCCGCATTCTGGTGAGTCAACATATTTCTGTCATAAATTCAGCGGATATATGCATCGTCTGCTGTATTTGAGTCGCCAATTTTTTCTGATTTCAAGTACCAAGAAACTGTGTCACTATATACATATTGATTATTTTTCTATATATACAGGCACCCATACGCCAAATCCTGTAAAAACCACTACACAAAAATCCACAGACCAATAAAGGTACCTCTTGGAAAAATCGCTGCACAAAACCCATAAACAGAACCAATAGCATTATACCATAGTGGAGTATCCATACATAGAATCGTACATAGAACGGGTATCCATATACAGAATCCCTATAAAAAACAATACACAAAAATAGAACTGTAAATCAAATTTCCATAAAAACATAAACCAGCAGAAGTACATAATTAACACTGATGAAATGTACAGAACTAAATTGCGGAGAAAGCATGTAAAGTAATTTTGGTACTTACGTATTATCGCAACCAGGTTGGCGCGATTTGTAAGTTTGAGTAAAAAAGTATGAATAGAAAGAAAATGTACATTTATTAATTACAGATAATTTTTAATACAGTTTTTTATATTATTTTGTTTTAAAATATAAAATAGCAATTAAACCCTTCCGGTTTCGAATTTGAATAAGTTGCAGAATTATTTTTTCGGCGGAAATCTTTTGGCTATTGCTTTTAGCACTGATTGAAAACCGTCTTCGCCATTAACAGCTTGAGCTTGGAGCCATATAAATTCGATAAGGTATGAGTCAAGATGAGGACGGGCTGTTCCTCTCTGTTTTTTGTTGCGCCATTTTGCCTCGCAGGCAGATCCCAAATACCCATAGTTAAAGTATTTCAGGGCATTCGATCTAACCAGTAAGAAACATAATTTCTTTACGAAAAACTACGTATAACACGTAGAGTTGCCGTAAGTAGGGTCGCCAAATTTGGCGATTTATGCGAATTTTGGCCTCGTTGCGTTAATACGTAAGTGCCGTAATTTTAAATAAAACTCAATGCGAATAAATAAAAATTTTAAAAGATCTAGAAGCCTACGAGCCCGTTATTCTTAATTTATGTCAATATGTATAAACATATTACAAAATATTTGTATACATTCTCTTTACAAAATTTTAAACTATCTTCTATATAATTCTGAAAATAAAATGAATAGAAAGATAATAATCAAAGTCATGATTCACAAACATCGAATGATATATGTACATATATATATATGTAAGAAAAATAAGGAATATGCAAAAGATTAAATTAGCAGCGTAAAATTAATTTTCCTTCTCTATTCTAAAAACAGTAATCTTTCTGCACTGCATCATTTCGGGATTAATTCATGTCATATGACTCTTACATAATTTGATGTTGTAAAAGAAACTAAAACTCAAACAGCCAATAGTAATTTTACAGCAGTATTAACTATCAAAGACGAGTAAAAATGCATCGAGAACCAAAATTAACTCGGTCTGAATTAAGATTTCACCCTTAACATAACGCATTTGCTTTTTACGCTTTGTATTAGCTGGATTGCAGTCTGTCTGCTCCTTGTTTCTTACTACACATTTATCAAAAATGTTAATTTTTGGAATAGGCATAAATAATGTGCTAACTTGTTTGTGGCTGCAACATATTTGCTGAAAGAAAAGTTGAATTAAATCTACCTCGACTGCCAAACTTCTTATTCGTTGTGGATTGGAGTTTCAACATCTCTAAGCCATCAAAATTCTTGCTGTTCATTACGGATTCAGCTGCTTGAATTCGACTACAGAATCTATTACATATATATATAATATCATTTCATTTGATAGTTGCGAATCATTACTTTGACTGTATATATATTATTGATTTCATTATTAATATATACATATAGTACTGTACCTCACTGCATATATTTGTATTTCAGTTCTTTAATTGGGAAATTAAACAATTGTATTTAATCACATCAGATTGTTTAACAATTTGATACCTAATGAGATATGTATTGCCAAAGGATGGTATTTTCTAGAATCTGCTTAAATTTTAAGTTACCTACAATGCACTAAACCAAATTAAAAAACAAAACTAGAAGAAACCCAAATTTTCAGGAAGAGAAACATTATTAACAAGCAAGCAAAAAGAATACGGGACTTGCAAATTAGAAACTTAACATAGAGTTCAAATTTAGCATACTTGCTATTCCCTTAAAGCTCGCTTACGAATGATAGTAACACCCTGCAGCTTATTATGACACGCATACAGATAGATGTTTTGCGTGGAAGAAAGGATGAATCCTAGAATATAATGTAGTGAAGAAATAATAATATACAAACTCTGTGTCGACCCCATATTACAATACTTTGAATGTTACCTGTATCTCTCAAAAGATAAATGAAACAAGAAGATAACATATAATAAACTTAATAATACCCAAAATACCATAAATTATATTGTAACAAAACGAAAAACGTGGTTGAAAACAATGCTGCTTCACGAGTGGCAGTTAAGCCACCGCCTTTTTGTCACTGACACCTATCGTTATGTTTCATTCAATTGGATGCGCAGTTTAAATTCAGTCGCATTACTGCGACGAAACTCAATTTTATACAGCGATCGCCGCGTTAGAATCAGAGGTACTGCAATCAGCTCGTGAAATAATTTTGAATCCACCAGCGACGGACAAATACAAATCTTTTTTTAAAAATTAATTTCTGTTTATGAAGAATCCGAGACAGTTAAAATCAAGCAGCTGCTGCACGATTTACAGTTGTACTCATATCAATGAGGCCTTCTCGATTGCTGTCTAAAATGTCAGACTTAGCCGCCGGTAACCTGACGGATAACATTCTTAAAACATTATGGATGAATAGACTCTCATCTAACATGCAAACCATTTTAGCGGCGAGTAGCGAGCCACTTAAAAGTCTTCCCGAAGTCGCTGATAAAGTTCACGAGCTGGCCATTCCAGCCCAAACACACGTAGTGCAGGCTCCTGGTCCAGGTATTGTGGCGTTACAGGCTTAAATTGATGATTTGTCCAAACAGGTTGCTCAGTTAGTAGCCATCCAAGCTGAACCTTTTCAGCGCAACCGCTCCACATCACGTGGTCGAAATACACATCGTAACCCACTCAGGAAACGTTATGAAAGCCCTCTTCCTGGTATTTGTTTTTACCACCACAAATTTGGAAACAAAGCAAACAAATGCCGCCCACCGTGTTGTTATAACCACCAGGGAAACGAGAAGGGCCGTTGCTCAAAGTCATGAATGGCACCGGCAGGAATTGTGAACGCCTTTTCGTCATCGAGAAGAATTCGGGCTTAAGGTTTCTTGTGGACACCGGGGCTGATGTTTCCGTCGTTCCACCACATTTTCCTGAACAAAAGCGCCTTACCAAGTTACAACTTTATGTACCAAATGGAACTCCTATTCAAACTTTTGGTGAACGCCTGATATCTGTTGATTTAGGATTGCGCCGCAGCTTGCAACGGTCATTCATTATTGCTACTGTTTCAAGTCCTATTATTGGCGCTGACTTTTTACAAAAATTTTTTTTGCTTCTCGATCTTAAGAATCGCTGTTTGATAGATTCCACAACCAACTTAACTTATCCGGGAGTAATTCTCGATAGTCAAGATTTGAGCATTAAACTGATTTTGAGTAACTGCTCATGGCATCAACTTCTCAGAGAATTCCCTACAATCAAGCGCTCAGTTATGGGTATTTCCGAACTCAAGCACGATGACTACATTATATTGAAACTACCGGACCTCCAATTGCTGCTAAACCAAGACGCTTAACTCCGGACATACTTAAAGTTGCCAAAGAGGAATTTCAATACATGATGGAACAGGGAATTTTCCGTCCTTAAAAAAATTCATGGGCCAGTCCGCTCTATCTAGTTCCGAAACGAAATGGTAAGTCACGATTATCGCTGGTTAAATACAGCTACAATTCCTGATCGTTAGCCAGTCCCGCGCATTCAAGACTGTATGCAAGTTTTAGAGGGAAAAGCTATTTTTACAACCTTTGATCTTCAGCGGGCGTATCACCAAGTGTCCGTTAACTCAGCTGATATTCCAAAAACTGCGGTTATTACGCCTTTTGGACTATTTGAGTTTCCGGTCATGACTTTTGGCTTATGCGATGCTGGTCAAACGTTCCAACTCTTCATGAATCAGGTGTTAAACGGCCTCGACTTTTGTGTACCTTATTTTGATGATGTCTTAATTGCCTCCTCTTCAGAGCAAGAGCACCTGTCAGATTTGAGAACAGTTTTTGAACGTTTTCAAAGATATGGTGTCAGTCTTAATCCTTCCAAATGCGTTTCTGGCCAACCAAGAGTATCCTTTCTTGGTCATTAAATTTCCGCTGATGGCGTTCGACTCCTTCCAGAAAGCGTCACCGCTATCTGCGATATGCCCGAACCACCTACAATGAAGGACTTAAAACGATTTCTTGCTATGCTGAATTTTTATCGACGTTTCTTACCTCATGCAGCAACCATACAAGCACCTCTAAATTTCTTTTTTTGGTTGGAAACAAGAAAAACGATAAACGTGTTATAACCTGGACCACAGAATCTCGGGAAGTGTCCAAAAATGCAAAAATGAGTTAATTTCGGCAACGAATTTGCAGTATCCTTCCGCACCTAAACCATTATCACTATACTTTTATAAGGTATTTCTCCCGCTTTCCTAGCGTGCCTTCGTGGTGTAGTGGTTCTGCACGCTGGGCCAGTACTCCAGAGGTCCGCGGTTCAATTCCTGGCGAAGGCAGTTGCTAATTTTTCAATCTCTCTTGCTTCCAAATATCATTATGTCTCTACAATGGCACCCGAACTAAAAGGGATTTTGGTTGAGGATTCTTCCCACCCAGGATTTGGCGATTGGGTCCCCTAAAAACCCCAGTCGCCCTTTAAAAAGGGGAGTATATAAGGTATTTCTCCCGCTTTCCTAGCGTACCTTCGTGGTTTAGTGGTTCTGCACGCTGGTCCGGTCCTCCAGAGGTCCGCGGCTCGATTCCCGGCGAAGGCGTTTAATATTTTTCATCGCTTCTGCTTCCAAAAATAACCTAATGTTTCTATACCTTGACGCATCAACAACAGGTATAGGAGCAGTTTTAGAACAGAAAGTTCAAGAATTATGGAGACCACTTTCATATTTTTCTAAAAACCTCTCACCAGCACAAACCAGATACAGCACTGACGATCGCAAATTATTAGGAATTTATGAAGCTGTCAAATATTTTCGACATATGCTAGAGGGACGCGTTTTCATGATCTTTACATATCACAAACCCTTAACCTATGCTTTTCAACAGCGTTCGGATAAAGCTTCTCCTCGTCAAATGAGACACTTCATAGGGGAATTTTCAACAGATATCCGTTATATTGAGGGTTCGCAGAATATTGTTTCAGACACCTTGTCTCGTATTGAAGAACTAGCCGTTCCTTCGCCAATAAACTTTGCTGCCCTTGCGGATGAACAACACCGGGATTCAGAACTACAAACCCTCTTGAAAAGCAAATCTTCCACCAATCTCAACTTCCTGTTTAAGATATTCTATATTCCCAAACAAGTGGAAAATTAGCAGAGTTATCTTAATCCCTAAGGCCGACGGGAAATCAAGACCTATTGCTTATTGAATATCTTTGGGAAGGTGCTTGATAAATTAAATCACGACTTTCTTCTTCTAAAGGTATTTCCCAGTAACCTTTCAAAACATCTAAACAAGTGATAATATTCGCGTGTCCAATTTTATTGATTAGATCAGTCATATTCTTCATTGGAAAATCAACAGGCTTGGTTACTTGATTCAACAATCTGAAATCAATACGTAAACGCATACTTCCGTCATTTTTGGCAACACATACGACTGGGTATGCTATTTCAGCTTCACTTGGCTCAATAAGGCCCAAGCTCTCTAATTCCTCGATCTGTTTATCTACTTCAGGTTTCAAAAATTCTGGGATCTTATAGATATATGTTTTTTTCCTATTAGGTAACGACCGAATTCTATGTTCACCAACGCTGGCTATTTGGATCTCACCAGAAGATAACGCGATGTATTTGAGTAAAAGCTCGTGTAATTCCTTTTGTTTGCTAACCCTATAAATGACTAATATCCACCTCGATGTTCCTTCTAGTTGCTGCGCAATCCACTTTATTTGGAGTTGGATGAATTTCCCTAAACTCAGAATCATCTTCAAATATCCCTTCCACAGTTTGTACTCGAACGTAAAATTTTCTTTTGTTTATATGAACATGCCGCACACTCCCATTGGATAATTTAACCCTATAAGAATAAGGATTTACTCTTTCAACAATTTCACCTGAACCTGTTCACCTAGCATATAGCTTGTTGCTAGAGTCTGGTATAAGTAAATATACTAGATCACCATTTTTAAATTCTTTCATACTTTTGCGACGGTTAAAATAATATGCGTGAGGTTCTTATTTTTCCGCGGCAGATAAAGAAGCAAGCTCAGAAATTTATCTTTAATTCTTGTAGATAATCAACTGCTGAATTACTCAGATTAAGAGGTAATGGTATTTCACCGGACCATGATGATTTTAACACAGCTCACGACCGTACATAAGCATAAATGGAGATACACCTGTAGTGCAATTTGGAACTTCACGATACGCAAAAAGTAAATAAGGTATGTGCTTATCCCAATTAACAGGATCTGTGCGAATTACATGATGTAACATTTGTTTAAATACACGATTTCATTTTTCCACTGAGCCGTTTGATGCTGGGTAACCAGGTGTCGAAAAACGAGGATGAGTTCTTAAAATTTTTTGAATTCTTGAGTTAATTGTGAGGTAAAATTAGTGCCTTGATCGCTACAAATTATTTCTGGAATACCGGTTCTCATAAAAATATCTAAAAGAGCATCGCAAGAAGCTTTAGCGGAAAAACATATTAAAAGGTATGACTTCCGGCCATTTTGAATAATTACCTATCAAACAAAAACAACATTTATGTTTCCTTCTTGAAGGCTGGGAAATTTCACCAATAATATCTATATTAAATGTATGAAAGGGATATGGCGCGCGAACAATAGGAGTAATCGGAATTTTATCCGATTGTCTTTCCGGACTTTTTAATTGACATCTTTCGCATGTTCTACAATAATTTTCTAACTCTCTGGATATGTTCGGCCAATAAAATGAAAGCTTAATTCTTTCTTCAGTTTTTGTCATACCTAAATGATTTCCGAATATGGAATCATAGCTAATTGAAGGACTTTAATTCGATAATTCTCGAGCAAAACTAACTATTGTATATTTTCCCCACATTTTTTTTCTTTATGAAATAATAATTCGTTCTGTAAAAAGAAATTATTCTTCCCTAATTATGCGTCCTTAAAAAAATTATTAATGTTTGTTTATCTGATTTATTAATGTGAGTTTCTCTGATCGACCTTAAATTTATTCGATTCCGAATAACTGTTTAGTCTTTCATCATTCTGATTCGCAATTGAGCTATAAAAAAGATTTACATTTGACAGTTCAACGGCGCCAACCCCAAGGTGTGTTTGTTTATGAGTTTCCGCTTTCGTCTCAGGGAAGAGTGTTGATTCATTATCGTCTTTAAATATGCGATCCCATACATCTGGTGTAATTAAACATTGAACATTGAGCTTATCTGTCAACGCGAAAAGAGCTTCTACGCACGAATATAGACAACTGTTAGGTTTTTTTTTTTTTTTTTTTTGTAATAAATGGGAATAGTTGCTAACGTTACCTCTATGACGTCGCCAAATGCAGAACTTAAAATGATTTTACCCTTACTTTCTATTTTTAAATCAGTAATTAAGGTAGTGTTCAAAATTGGTATTTCCTTACCTGAATCTTTCATAGCTTCTACTTGCTTCCCTGCAATGTAAATAGTAATCTTTTCGAAGGAATAAAAATTAAGTTTTCCGTCGGAACACTTGCGTTTTTGTAAGTGTTTAGAATTTACATTTGTAACAATCGCATTGTCCTTCGGTTTACTTGAAGTGTTAACTTTCGGTTTGACTGGAAAATTATCGTTCTGTTTATTGGACCTCTCAAATTTATTTCGCCTGTTCGGGCAATCCTTAGCCAAATGTAAACTGCTACTACAAACGTGACATTCTCGCGGTTTAAACGAATGTTTCTGTTCATTTACCACTGAATCTTTTCTTAGTGCTGGTGGAATATACTTAAGAGTTTTTGTTGCATGAATCACGAAATTTAGTGCGTTTTTCACCTCTTATGTCATCAAAACATTTACCTTTTCCTTCGCTAGTTCTTCTGGACGTAGCCAAATTTCACATTGTCGCACTGCAACATGGCACGCTAAATCACTATCCAATGTTTGAAAAAGTTTGTCAGAAATTATTAAGTTAGTTAAAGACTCAAAATCATTAACGTATCTACTTTTACAATAATGGATCCAACATGATCTTAAACGAGAGGCGAATTGCAAATGAGTTTCCCCCATCAACCTTTGAGCTTGGCGAAAATTTTCTAAACATATAATTGGCGATGGTTCATATTCCTTATTTCATAATCTTTCAAATCATCAACTGTAATATATACTAGAATATTAGAAAATTTATCACCTATCAGTTTAAGTAAAATTTCAGACTTAAACTCATTTGGTATGTTCTTATGCTTGCCCTTTCTATTGAACCAAAAAATAAGTTCCATGCTTCACCCTTTTTAGGTACAGAAATCGATAACGCCTGTACAGCTTTCAAAAATCTTGTGTAAGGAAAGTGTATTTTCTAGTTGTTACTAGATTTGTTGCTACTTTACATTTGTATCAAACGCAGTTTCGCAATTTCTTCTGACTTTTTCCTTTCTTCAACAGTAGTATTAAGGAATTCAAAAACAAAATCTTTATGTTTCAAATATTCTTTAGAACTTAAAAGCTTATCTTTTAATTCTACGACTTTTAAACTAGAGTCGACTTCTTCACCAAGTTCCTTCAACACCGAAATCAAATCACTTTTAATTACTCCCTTAAACATATTTATAAGAAATTTTCTTTAAAATTACAATAAAAATTTCTCACCTTCTCTCAAAATCCAGTCAACTTCGTTCTCTCTGGTTCTCGAAAGAGAGCGTGCTGTAATGGCTTTGTGGATGAATAATGCACTATTAAAAAAACGAAACAAACATTTATTAAAATTAACGTTCAAAGAATAATAGTAAACTCGGAGCAGTACGTCGCTCCTACAGCATAGCGAAATTCACGACTTTCCTCTTCTGAGGCTAACATGCAACTCCCGTCTCTCTCACTTGCTGGACTCTGGCAGGCAGCTGATTGGCTGACCGCAGCCAGATACATGACAGTGTCATTAACATATATAGTTAGTATAAAGTTTTTGCACGTTTTACCAGAACGTTTCTTTAACATTCTGAAATAGTGAGTAGGATGTACTTCATTAATGGCCAATAGAACGTCAAAATGTGGTACTAATAACAATTTTACATAACGTTCCTAAAACGTACTATGAACGTTTCTATAACGTGCTAGCAGATAGTTCTAAATGCAGTTCTGATTACATGTTTATAGCAGGCAATAGTACGTCAAATACTTGTACTTTTAACAGTTCTGTATAACATGCAAAGAACGTTCTGAATCACATTTAACTACATTGTAAAAAATTATTTGAGGTTATTAAGAAAACTCATGGAAACTGAGATGCTGCGGACTATTTGAGTGATTATAAGAGAGGCATTCTAAATAACTTTACAGTGATTATGCCTGTAAAGGTTAACAAAGTTTGACATGTAATGTTACAGGAAATAATAGTGTAAGCAGAACGTATTTTTTTATGTGGATTAGCAAAGATGTATTTGTAGATTACTGACATTCTGCTTGTAAGATTACAACAAGTGATTATGTAAGCGGAACATATATTTTGTATATGAAATATCAAAAGATATATGTGTAAAAGTTGCAGATATTTTGCTTAAGGTTATTTAAGGTTCTTCCAAGTAATTACACATGTAGAATATTTATTCTGAAGTGAAATGCACAAATGTTACAGATATTTTAATCTTGATATTACTACAAATAGTTATGCATGTATATGCATGTCTGTTGCATTTGAAATGTCTACATGTGTTTTGCTTGTATAATGTAAATACTACTGTTTGCAGTAAAATAAGTTCCACTATATTTTATGATTAAAGAGAAACAGTGGAATTAGCCATTATTCAGTTGCTTTAGAAATAATTACATTAGATACTCTAAATGAAATAACGCATTTGCTTTCAAAATATTCCCAGTATTATGTTAAAAAAAAGTTCATATTCATATCCTAATTTTCCTTTATTGAATTTTAAAATATGACATTCGAAAATGATACGTGCATCATGGAATCAGGATAAAAATAATATACCATGCGTAATGCTTTTGTGGCAATAAATGAGTAATGGTCTAGAATTCCTCTCCCCCCCAAACAGAGTAATCTATGTTGAGAGTGCAGTTACGTTTGATTACAGTGAAATATACGAGGACTATTCAGAAAGTGACTTACGTTTCGCTGCTGTGCGGCGAGAGATAGTGCTATTATCCCCATCTTAATGTCGGAGTATCTACTGAATTCTTATGCATCCGTTTGTAATCGTTCACGGCACGTATTGCCTCTGCTTTGTTCACTGTGAATGTTTAAAATATGTGCGGCAACAGAAAATCCCGCCAGTTGTGAAGTGTGATCATTGATTAGATTTTTGTTCGCAAAAAAAAAACTGAGACCAATCGAAATTTTTGAGAACTTTGTATGGTGTATGTAAACGATGTGATGAGTGAAGCCTGAGTGAGACAATGGTGCATCATGTTTAAAAATGGCAGCTCAAAGTTTCACGAGGAAGCGCGAAGTGGCCGGGCGAGTATTGTTAATGCTGAACTCCTAGAGAAAATCGATGAAAAGATTCACGAAATCCACTTCACAATTTCAACGTTTCCTCAAATTTCACGAACTTTGTTGTTTGGTTTATAACGCAAGATGTAGACTATCACAAGTTTTGTGCCAGATGGGTGCCAAAACTCTTGTCAGAAGACCACAAAAAGCAGCTCATGGCAGCAACGTTTTCATTTCTCGAGGCGTATCAGGAACAGTGAATCATTTCTCGACCGTGTCGTAACAGGAGAGGAGACTTATGTAAAGTTCGTCACTTGTGTGTACCTGGCTTGCAACACAGCGCTTCGACGATGACGAGGAACTACATGCAGGCGTCCGTGCATGGGCGAAGTCTGAGACCTTCTACACTGACTACCAATAAGTATTTGGACACCTATGCAAATGACGATATGTGCGGTCCTAAGGTACTTCACGGACTCCGCCGGTATATAACGTGTAGGAAACAGCATCGGCTTTAGTCGCATGCAAGATGCCTCGCAGTTCGGAGCTCTCTGATTTCGAGATAGGTATAATTATCGGGTATCACAAATGTGGCCGATCCGTAAGGGACATATCTAGCGATCTGAAGTACCCAAAATTGACAGTGGCCTATGTGATTAAGAAGTGGAAGGTGAGCGGTGATTGTCGGAATGTGCCCCGAGTCGGCAGACCAACGAAACTGGGAGATAAAGACCGACGAGTGCTGTCCAGAGAAATTCGGAAGAACCGCACCAACCGATGGCCCTCATCCGCGCGGAGTTTCAACAGGCATCCGGGAGTATTGTTTCAATAAATACGATCCGTAAGGAAACACATCTGCTTGGTTTTCATGGTCGTGCTACATCGAAATTGGACCGTAGATCAGTGGAAACGAGTTCTTTGGAGTGAGGAATCAAGGTTCACCCTTTACCGTTCGGATGGCAGGGTCTGGGTCTGGCGTCTACCTGGAGAACGTCTCCTGCCAGAATGCATTGTGCCAAAGTCAAGTTCGGCGGAGGTGGAATTATGGTCTGGGGGTGTTTCGCCTGGTATGGGCGGGAACCCTTGGTCCCCATTCATGATAAGCTCAACTCCGATGCCCACTGCACTATTTTGGATGGCAATGTGCTTCCTACGTTGCGGCAGTTTTACGGGTTGGACCCCTGTTACTTTCAGGACGACAATACCAGTTGTCATGTTTCGACGTTAACCAAGGCGTAGTATGGTGCCAATAGAGTTCATCGAAGGGACTGGCCTGCCCAGAGTCCAGACCTGAACCCTATCGAGAACCTCTGGGATGAATTGCATAGCCGAATTCAGGGGTGAACTACCGTGCAAAATCGGTGAAGGAATTTCTATGTCTTCTCCAAGCCGAGTGGGAGAAAATACCACTAGCTGTCATACAAAGACTTGTGGAAAGTATGCCCCGGAGGGTCCACGCTGTAATTACCTCTCGTGGAGGCTCTACCAACTATTGATTTTGAATTAATTTGAAGTTAATTTTTCTTTTCTATCACAGTTTTTTAAATACCTATTGGTAGTCAGTGTATAACGATATGATTAACAAGCTCGTGTACCATTATGATAAGTGTCTTGATTTATACGAAGATTATGTAGAAAAGTAGCTGAATAATGTGTCTTTCAAATGTAAGTAATAAAATGTTTTTACTTTCATTTAATTTTTTAAATTCTGAAACGTAAGTTACTTTCTGAATAGCCTACGTATATTAATGAAACTGAGTTTCTATAAGCAATTCAAAATAAATTTTACCCGAATTAAAAAAAATAGTAAGGTATATTGCAAAAAGATTAAAATTGAATTCAACAATGAAACTAATTCAGTTATTACAAGTTATTCAAAATTTGTCATTTCCATGCTTAATCTTTCATTTAAATCACAAAATTTAATTCTTTTATGCATAACTGTTTGTTAATCCCTTAATTGAAATGATAGATGTACAGGTTTTTTTACCCGATATAAAATTATTAAATTTTTTTTGTATTAATAAATTTTATTCTTTCCTTAAAAATTAGTTTTAACTTAATATAATCCCTTTCGCTGAATTCAAAATTGCATAAATTGTCATAAGTTTAATTTTTCAAGCTATTGTTCCAATAAAATATTTACTGTTTGCAAACAGTCAGACAGTAAGCTGAACACTAGCATTTCGATCTAGTTTCAAATCCCAGAGAATGGGTTGCCTGCATAAGAATCTCCCCCTCCCTTCATGTGTAACATGAAGAGAAGCAAATCTTCTTTTCTTTGTCATTTTTTCTGATCTGCTATAATTCAAATAATCCTTCAAAACATATAAAAACAGGTATATGCAACTTTAAAACTTTGTCCCAAATTAAAACTGTAAAATTTAACAGAATCCCTTTACATGTGTAAACACATCATGAATGCAGAAATATCTTAATATTTTAAAGAAGAAAATATAATATAAATGCCTTCATGCTATATTACATTTTTCTCTGCTATGCCTACTAAATTAAAAAAGGCAGACTAAGAATTTAAAATCTCAAGAATAGTAATTCGAGTCTAATTAACAGCACAACAGTGAAAGAATTTTTTTCAATAAAATTTGTGGATAGATTCTATTCAATATAAAAATTCTACAAAATAACGTTTTTTCCCGTGAAATACGAATTTAGTATTCATGACTTTATTAGATATATAATGAACCATTTCAGTGTAATATTCTACAATTAACATTCAACATAATTTCTAATAATGAATTTTGTTCTACATAACTGCATATTATTAGATTAGATCTATTTGGTTCAAGTTGACTGTGGAATAAAACTGAAAGTACTTTTAAAAAGCAGGTATACATAACTTCTTTTTTGGGGGGGGGATATTTACAGATACCTATTCTAAAGTTAACACCTTTACATGTGGGATATGGTGACTAATTTTTTATGTATTGAAGTCATTAGTGATCTATTCAATCAATCAAGAACAGAAAAACAAATCAACAAGGTCTTCTATTTTCTGCCCCATATTAAGTAACAAATTCTAAAGCTCCACAGCAGATTAAGCTTTTTTTTTTTTTGCCTTATTTAATATAATGAATGCATGGGATATATATCCCAGTCCCCAGGAAAAGGTTAAATCAAATAACAAGGAGGACAGGAAAACTCGTTTTTCACCCAAAAATTTATATATGTATTTTTATGCTCTGAATTGCAACTGATTTTCATTTTTCTCACCGCAGCTATATAATTTGCTTGTTATAAAGTTCTTTTCAATGTTTCTATCTATTTCATTCAATATTTTTAATTATATGTAGTTCTTTTACTTTAAAAACCATCTATGAACTAACAGTTTTAAATTAATAACAAACTTGTAAAAACAAACAGTTCTTCTGAAAGAAACATATCTAATTTTTAGATGCAAAAAGAAAGATAAGGAATGAAATTAATGAAAGTCAATTTTTTTACATAGAATGCCATACAAAATCAATTTCATTTATAAAGTGAGACATTTTCAAAATATCCATAATTTCCTGCTCTTAAAAATTAACATGATGGTTTTAACACTTACCTTTCTTTATAGAGAAAAGGCACAATTTATCCTTAAAATCATATCATTTTGAAATTTTAATATAATCACATTACATAGTTTCTTACTCGCAAAAATAATTTTTTAAACAATACGTCATCTTACTTTTAAAATACTGGGTACTGTAATTTATTTGTTCTGTGTATCTGTGCAAAGTATTTCTGCCTGTTGATAGCTTGCCAAAAACCGAAATTAAAAGTGCTGGGATAAACTGTCTGTCTAATTAAAACTTTCTGACTTGACTGGTGAATCTTTAGCACGTTTTGAACACAAATTGATCTTCCTTACCTTCATTTAGATACAGTGGTTTTTCAACCATTTTTGCTCCATGCAACCTTTTTTTTAACATTTTTAGAAGGTCATTCTGCTCTCCTCCTTTACAAAACTTAAAAATACACAAACATATATATATAATTATTTACTTTAATAATTAATTTTAATCTGATTATTTCCTAGGAAATTATAAGAAAATACTAATTTAGTGGAATATATTTTAAAGTGAAATACTTACAAAATGGGAGATTTTTTAAAAGTATAAAACTTAACAAAGGTATTGTGGAAAGCAAAAAATGTAATATGTGTATAAATTAATGAAAACGTTTAAGTAAAATAATAAAAATATTTTACAAGAAAAATTGTTGCCGATTCCATAGAAAATCCTGACGTTTCTAGAGGAATTAGTCATACTACATAAAACCTTATACATTTATTTAGAATTACATTACTAAACGTGTTTTATAAATTAAACAACATTGTATTATCTGTAAACTACCTGTTTTATTTTGCACACAATTTCAAAAAGCGTTTTCAATTGTTAATATATACAAAAAAATTATTACATTTCAGCAAGTACTCTGAAAAAAAATTATTTTATATTAATACCAATAACATAGAAATAAAAGTAAGTTAAAATAAAATGAAAAATAAATAAAATTTGCAGATCATCTGTTTTCATAAGTGTGTTATTTCTCAGAGACCAGTCCTCCTCTTAAGACATTCAAATCATGGCCCTTGAATAAAGAAAAAGATCATATTATACATGATAATATACTTTAAATTTGCTAAGTTAACATTTCAATTAAACATCGCTTTGCCCACCAGCGGCCGAGTGGTAAAATCGCTGAACACTGGTAGTTCGGTCCGAGGCTCGAATCCCGCGAACGGGCTGGCTGCATGGGCGTTCTCGTGGTTTTCCCCATGTGTAACGTGTATACGAGCCAGTTCCCTTAGAAAGTCCTCCACGAAGGCATCCCTCCTCTTAGGCAGATAGCCCTCGAGGCTTTGCCATAATCACACACAACATCTCCTTTTAAGAAGTACATTTTTAAGTATTTGTAAATGACTTAAATCTTTTAATTAATGAAACTAGAAATAAGATGCACATTGGTCCTTTTATAAAACCATAATCTGAAAAATAGATTGCATGCATCACCCAGTTTTTGAAGCAAAAGCAATGTAAATCTAAATAAATCATTCTGAAAAAAATACTTCCAGATTTATTAGATATTTACTAAGTTTATCTGCAATATAAATCAGTTAAAATAATGATCTAATTTCTTTAACAATTATGAATTTCTATGTGAATTGAAATACATTAAGGCAGTGTTTCCTAATCAGTGATCTGTGAACCACAGGTAATCCCTGAAGTCCTAAGAAAGTCCCTTATGATTCTCCTAGATTTCCTAAAAGATAAACAAAAAGAGCTGAAAATCTCAGTTTAAAAAACACATCATCTGCCATAATTTCGTTGAAGAGTCTCCCAATTTTAAGAAATATATTACCTGTGAACCTACCTATGAATTTCGCACTCTACTCTTAACAACACAAGAGGAATTTAAAGCAATATAACTATACTGCTAATCAGCAAGCTCATACATCTCATTAATAGCCTTGAGTTATTAAGAACGAACATAAATTTCCTTGTAGTAACTTAAATATTTAATACTAATATAAAATTTAGTGAATTTTAGTTATTTAAAAAATAAGTATACTGATTAATATATGCTAAAAATTGCTTTTGAACAGATCAAGAATCGAGTGATTCAGAAAAAATTATAATTTGTAAAATTGGTCCTAACTTGAAAATGTTTGAGAAATGCAACATTAAGGAACAAGAAATAAATTTACACATGGGATACTAATCACAGTTTCAATAACAAATTATATAATCTGAAACAGGAAAATTAATTAAATTACAATTAATACATTCAATTTCAGCATTTTTTTTTTAACTATTGTCTAGGTCAGCATTTTCAAACAAATTTTCCAGCAGGGACCCCTTTTTATCCCTTTGTGGTGCACTATATTTTAAAGTCGTAATTTCAACAAAAAAAAGTTGTATGCAGTCAATCTAGGCCTAAAGGAGTATAGAGGTAAAATTTTGTATAAATTGCACTTACCGTTTTAATTCTGTGGGTGTTCCATGAGGTGGAACACTGCGCCGCCAGATATCTTAAAAGTGCGACTAAGCGAGCATTGCAGTGAAGCACAGAATGAGTAGGAGGTTTCTTATAGTAATGAAAAAACACTGTATTATGGCTGTATACATGGTTTTCTGGATATACACAACATTCTTGAATAAATATGGATAAATGAGATAAATTTATGTATATACACATGTCCTATATGCAAAGATATTTACAAATTTTTCGATTTCTTAGCTTTGTGAAATTATTCAAAGCATGTCACACCTTTTTGATAAAAGCACAAACCAATTTTGCAGGTTTTGAACACAAAACTTGTGGATCATCAACCTTCTCATCAAATAAATGAGTTTCATCCGACATATCATCATCGGATTACACAAATGGTTCAGGAGCATATAGTATCTCAGTATCGCTGCTATCTTCGTGCTCCGATTCAGAATAAGAGGGTAATTCATGAAGCACTTTTAGTGCTTCGGAAAGAGTTAGACCTCTCCGTGCCATTTATGGAAAATTAATAATAAAAAATTAACTACAATTAATACTAACAATAAAGTAAAATAAGCTATAAGATATACATACACAAAAAAATATCTACACGATTATTGAAAATAAACGGGAATGAGACTAAAATGCGACAGCAAAAAATTCGCGCAGCTCTAAAGATGACTCGAGCTACTGATAAAAATCCAGCTTGAAAATTACTCACAAAAATTTCAAGATGACCATATTAGGGCTTTCATAGCACAAACCACACCTCACCCTTCAAGACCCCTTGTTTGAATTCATTCCCTCAAAACAACGTAAATAGAAAACATATACAACAGATGTTTTCTTCTAAGACAGATGTGATGCGTAACAGCATGAGATCACTAAAGGCGCAGTGCTCCCGCTAATGGAACACCCCGTTTTATTCAATGATTCTGCGCATGCTTTTTGTATGAAAAATGTAAAAAAATATATATATATAAAATAATATAGAGTACTGCCATCAAAATTATACAGAAATTGTTTTTCAACAAATTTTTTGTATCACCAAAATATATAGAAAATAAGTGAATTTTAATAACACATCATAAATGAAAATTCTGGGTTTCCTTGTGATATGCTGCCATTGACTATTTAAAAAGAGAAGTTCGAAGTATATTATAAAGGCATTTTTATCCATGTACGGTTGAATTTAACGGTTTGAAAAGCGATTCAAGTTGGGTGTTCCATGTAGTGGAACACTGAGCAACAAAGGGTTATAAATTAGAATGTGCTCACAGACCACATTACTTATCGCCTTCAAAAGCAATTTTTAGCATACTTTACTACCAATATACTTATATTTTTAAAATGCAGCTAATTAAAATTTACCTTATATTGGTACTGAGTAGATAAATTAACAGAAGATTTATATTCATTTTTAACAATTCAAGATTATATGAGTTTGGATAATCTTTATCTCATAAACTAAAAACTAAGTACTAAATTGTTGTCCTTCACATTAATGAGATGAGATTGAGACTGCCTATTCTTGCACAGTAGTTGTTCTGTGTATATCTAAGCCTGTGATCGGCACATCCATCAAGTCGATTTCGGTCCACTGTTTTTATTTGAGTTACTGATGAAAACCCTTTCTTGCACAGATACATAGAAGCAAACTCAATTATAATTTTAAAGCTTTATTTCATTACATTCTGTATTCTTTGGTAATGAGGACCAGAAATTAACCATACTTCTGCTTGGAGCTTTAAGGCCATTGCTACTAGAGAATTCAATTAACTGTTCTCTTTCATTTAATTCATTTAATTTCATTCAATTTCATTAAAAAGTTGACAGAAAATGTTAAATTTGGTTGACAACTACCTTTTTCAACACAATATACACTTATATATAACAGCATTTAATACTAGATCTAATTTGTAAATTATACAAAGTTCAAAATTGCATATATAAGTAGTTTGATAAAGCTAATGAAGTATCAATGAAAATTACTTAACGCATGAACTTCAAAACTAACAAAATTAACAAACATATGAACAAACAGTGTTATATGTATTCGTCCTCTCAATTAAAAGTCAGTTTTGGTATTTCCTATATTAAATACCCTATAATTTGAATATGGGTTTTATGTTATGTATGTTTGGCATACAAATATTTTAATACTTTCATATTTTATATTCAGATACCACTTTAGCTTCATAGATATTCAGTTACTTGCTAATCAGTTACTTTTTAAAAATAGAACACAGGGTACCTGATTTATAAGGCAATAACTTAATACAGCTATAAAAAATTAAATACTGAAAGACAGGGTACAAAGGAAATATATAAAAATTTATTGATTTGAAATGTTAAGGTATTTAATGCTTAAAATATTTATAAATAGAGAATAAATTTTACATCACTGGCATCAAACACTGATATGACATAATTGAAGTATAAATACGTAGTTAAACCTCCCTATAACTAACCATCCATAATTTCATACAATTTTTGGTATTTTATGGAGTTGGTTGCTTCACAAAGCGTGATTATCAGTGATATTCAATACCAATATTCATAGTCTCAGAATACGTATCATAGTCACTTTCGGAGAAGAAGGTTCTTCTATGCTTCAAAAAATGGCTTAAATATTTTTACATCATTTAAAAAAGTATATTTCTTGGCAATGTTATTTAAAAAATTTAACTCTTCTACTATAAACAAAAATTGTATATTTTTGATACTTAAGAGTCATTTATTTAGTTGTAACTTAAAGGAAGATATCTAAAATGACTCTAAAGTTTTAATTTATTGAAAGAGCTGTTAAAACATACTGTCCATTGCATTTAAAATTCTTGTTATTTCTTAGAACTAATTCAAATACTTAAAACGTATGTTTATGTGGATATGCAAAACTTTTGTACGAGCAATATTATCAGTGATATTAACTTAACAAATATTAATTATGAAAACCAATGTATGAGTTCACCTTGATCCTTAGATTTATTAAATCTGTGACAACCTTAATGCCAAAAGAATTTGGTGCCCAAAAGTGAGCAATGACTTATTTAATCTGGTGTTATGTTAAAATCAATATCTTTAAGTTTGGTTAATAATAAGTAATGAAACAACCTTGTATTTGGCGTAGATTTAGACTTCAAGAAAAAAAAAAAAACTTCCTGTTCGCTTTACTGCAGTAGGGTATAAATAGGACCATTATGTCTACTACTTTCCAGGCTTGCAAATTTATTTGCTCGTGATGAAGAGGGACCTGTTTGCCCTCAAAATAAATTGCGTTTTCTTCCCTCCCCAAGTCTAGGCCAAATACAAGGTTGTTTCAATATTAATTTTAAGTTTCACTTTGGTATGTTTCTTCTTTTGATTTGGTTAACAAGTTATGTTACTCAGTATCATTGGATAGTGAATTTGTCATTTTTATTCATTCTTGAAATATATTTACATGACAGATATAGAACAAAAATTTTAGATTTTTCAAATGAACTCATAAATAAAAAAAATCCCAAGTAGCACACGACGTTGCAAACTGGTCGGAGAGGTTGCAAAGTGGTCGTGGTAACTTCTACGACGTCTTTGCACAAAATATTTCCCCTTGCATTTTGGCAATTTGACGAAGTGGCTGAAACGTCATGATATGACCACATTTAGACGTGGTCGTTTTAAAAATTTTCTCATAATTCATCAGCGTTACTTTCAGAATGAAAAGAGACTAAATCTGCCCTTTCAAGAATCTGAAATCCGCATAAGATTTACTTTGCAATGTTTCATTACTTTATTTATAAAATTATAGTTAATTAATTATTAATAAATATATATTATTTACTTATAAAATTATATTACTTATAAAATTTATTAAAATAATTAATACTTAAAATATTTTTTATAAATATTATAGCAAAATATTTGAAAATGAAACTAATCTATAAAGTAAGTTATTAAGTTATGCATTTTATATATTTTAAAAAATCATGTTTCTGAAATCAATGCAAATCACATGTTAGCAATTACTTCACTACTGAAATATGACTTTATTTATTATTTTTGAAGAAAGGACGAATTTATTTGAATTAATATGGTGACAGAAATGAAAAATTAATGGAAAAAGGGAAAGAAATATTAACACTTTTCATGGAAAACAACAAAATTAATGGATTTGATAAATTACTAATAAATGTTGGCAAAAAAATTAGAGAAACTGTACATTGCTCTTCAAGCAGTGACATTCCATGTACATTATTTACTTTACTGGATGCTTAATAAACGAACGTCTCGAGGTTTTGCGCTCTCTAGCTAGCTGCCAAAAATTCGAAGTTCGAAGAATTTAACTGCTCAGTTACTTGAAAGCTAGACTTTCTAGCTGAGTGGTGAACAGCGGTAAACGGAACGGAAAGATTCCAGCAGTTCTTTCAAGCACTAATTTGGTATAGGTGCAATCTGTAAGGCATTTGAAAAGACTGGAAAAGACAGACTTCATTTGTGAAATTAAATTAAGCAATGACTGATATAAATAATATTGCTTATATTAAAAGTAAATATCAATATCACTGTCAATCAAAGAACGCACTGTGAATCTTTTCATTGTTCTGTCCCTATCTACTTACTTCAACTGCCTTCAGAAAGTGAATTTGCATTGCTGTGAACTACTTTTTGGAAGCCTCTGAACTGAGGAAAAATCATCGTGAGAATGTGGAATTTTTGCTTATTTTGTTTGTGATTATGTGCTCTACAAGAACACACCAAAATTTTGGATACATCTTTTAAAAAATATTGAATTCAAAGAGTTACAATGCTAATTGTGAATGTAGTGTTCGTGAAATTGTGTTCTGTTTTGGTGCTTTATGTGCTGCGGGTGATTAAAAGGTTATATGGTGGTTTGTGCCTCGGTTATAACGTTCTAAGTGCTATATCGTATATAATGCATATTAATGGATTATTGTGTTCACATTCAAAGGTTTGTTCTCAGAATTAATTCATATAAAACCAAAAAATAACATACAACGGTAAGGCTCTGTCTGGTTTTGCTGCAAATGCAATCAGTGCAGAAGCAACAACAATTCAAGCTGTAATGGTATGTTCATTATTTTCAAAATACAAATAAATTATTGGACTGCTGCCAGTACTTAATATGACTGCTGAAGATGAATTAGCTATATGTACAGTACATTAAAATTAATAATAATGCACATTCTATACCATGTTGTTTTTCGTATAGTATTCAGAAAAGGTAAATGATTTTAAACAGTGTAGGAAATGCATGATCGAAAAAATAGTGTTAAAGAAACATTAGCATTTTTATAAAATATTGTAATCTATAACTATGTGATATTTAATTGTGTAATATTAAAAAGCACTAAATATTTTTTATTTGATTGCAAATTGCAGTTTTATTACTCTTTGTTTGGTATCTATTTTTCCAAATACTGTGTAATTCGCATTTTTCTAAATATTGTCGTTATTGTATGTTTATTACATTATCTCAATAAATGAATGTTGGAAATTAGGTTTTATTTTTTATTAAATTTAAGTATTTTCTATTGCCGTTATGTATGTTTATTACTTTATCTCAATAAATGAATGTTTGAAATTAGGTTTTATTTATCTCAATAAATGAAATATTGGAAATTAAGTTTTATTTTATATTAAATTTAAGTATATTCTATTCTTTCACTTACTTTTTATGTGCTTGTGATAACAAAGAAATTCATAATAAATAGAAACAAAATGTTTCATCGTGTGCTATTTAACGTACACTGCTGAAAAAAAAAAAAAAAAAAAAAAAAAAAAAAAAAAGGGACAGTTCTATATCTCTCGTTCTACTGGGCCGATTCACAAAATTCAAATTGCGTTCTGTATGTCTCGAAAGCGCGACTTAGGGTATATATCAGATTTATATATAACACTATTCTAACATTGGTATTTTGACACAAAATCGGACTTTTTCTGAAATTACATACCACTTTTTTTTACATATTTCGATTCTACGACTCAAATTATGCCTAGATACTAAATTTTGTAAAATTTAGTTCGAAATTTACGGAGAAATTCAATAGTTTATGTTGGCGCTTTTTTTTAGTTGCGCCAAGAATAGTTCACTTGGCGAACTTCTTAATATATGGCAACCTATTTTCCTTTCTCTTGAGCGGAAGAAAAGTCACTATCGTTCCTTTTTTCATATAATATTCTTCATATTATATTTTTAATCATAATTGTTATTATTTTAAGTAATATTTTTTTTTCTTTTTCGAACATTTTAATTGTTTAAGTTGCACGGTTCCTTTCGAATAACTATTTTAAAAATTTCTTTTTACACATTCGAACTGCGTAGTTTAAGTAAAAGGTGCATCGTTTTTTTTTTTTCTTTTTCAAATAGTTTTCTTTATACTATATTTTTAGTCTTAGTTACTATTTTAAGTAATTTTTAAATTTTTAGACTTTATTTTAATTGTTAGCGTTGCATTGTCTCTTCAGATAATTATTTTAAAATTTTCTATTTATTCATTCGAACTGAGCATTTTAAATATATTTATTAATATAAATTTTCCAGGATTTGATTTTATTTATTTGAATTGCTGAATTGCGGTTCTTTCCGAAGAATACTTTGTGTCGCAGACTACGGTGCATCTGAAAACTGAATATATAAAAACAGAAAATACAATAAAGCACAGTTCACACGCCTTTCAATGTTCCGTTCATAAATGAGAAAGATGTGTAACCGACATTTTAACTTAGGATGACTTGCATACACTGCTTTAAACAGTTTTATCATTGTGCCCATTGCTTTACTCAATTTTATCCTACATTTGGTTTCTTAAAATCTTATTCATATTTTAGTCAAATATTTTATTTTTGAAATCGCAAGAATCAAATATCATAAGATTAAATTAAAAAAAAAAATACAAATACTAAATTTTATGCAAAATTTATTTTTTCTTCTCTTTTTCTTCAGGCATTCTGCTTCATTCTTGCTCTTTTTCATTAGGCATTCTGCAAGTATATTAAAAAGCATCCAACTTTTAGAAACATCTTGGTATTTTTAAATAAAGCTATCGCCTTCCATTTCATAAAGGCCCACAAACGGCCGAGCATTAAAGTCGCTGAACGCTGGTAGTTCACTCAGGGATTCGAATCCCGGTAAAGGGCTGGTTGCATAGGCGTTTTCGTGGATTTTCTCATGTGTAACGTGTATGCCAGCTGGTTTCCCTTAGAAAGTTCTTCACAAAAGCATCCTTCCTTTTAGGCAGATATCCCTGCTTTGCCGTAACTTAATAATCCAATTCAATCCATTTCATCAGTACTTGGTCAGAGCCTTTATCAGTCTTTAGAGACTAAGCATTTTGAAGGAATGAGATGAAAGAAAAAGCTGGTTTCATCAAGAGGTTTTGGTTTATTTAATTATGACAAAGCACACTAGGGCTATCTGCCTAAGAGGAGAGATGCCTTCGTGGAGGACTTTCTAAGGGAAATTGGCTCGTATACACGTTACACATGGAGAAAACCACGAAAACGCCTATGCAGCCAGTCCGTTCACAGGATTCGAACCTCGGACCGAACTACCAGTGTTCAGCGACTTTACCGCTCGGCCGCTGCTTCATCAGGAGGTAAAAAAAAGTCTTTAGGTGACATCCACATACATTACTGGATAAACACCTGAATCTTCAAATAATTCGACTGAGAAATCATGGGATTCTCCGTTTATGCTACGATATGATGTTCTATAGCGTAATTTCAATTTATACAACCATAGATAGTCTAAAACCAGTCGCTTTTCACTTTAATCTGCAATGATATCGTTTTTGTCTTTTCTGTTAACACAAGCTCAATTAATGGCATTTGCTGGCGTACACTTCCAAGTGTTTTCTCTTTGAACACCTAAATTCTTTGAAGTATCCTGAAAGTATATTCAAAAGCGTCCAACTTTTTGAAACATCTTGGTATGCCTGACAGCCAAATTTCCCTGCAAATTTTTGCTTACTTTTCTTCCTAATTTTCTTCTTTCCTTCTACAGTTATTTTCAGTGCTCACACAAGAAAGTTAAGATTTTTCGATTGCTAGACTTCCATAAATTTTACATTCTTGTCAATTTTGTTTTAAATATCAATTACATGAATTGCGTTTAAGCTGAAGACAGCTTTTCATTTTTTAGTAATTTTAAATATAAATAAAGTTTAAAGCGAAGTCCAAAGAATAAATATTTTAATTAAAAGATTAATAAAATAGTCTAGCATTGTTTATTCTGTACCTCTGAGTGACCCGCTTCGTATATCGCTTAAAACAATCTAAATCATATTAAAGATCATGTTTTTTATACAATCTATAACGCGAGAGAAAAATTAGCTTCTTAAAACATTCTTTCTAAAAGGATTAATATAAAAATTTATATTTATATATACTTTTTTAAAGCTGGCACTTGAAACAAACTGTCAAACTTTTAAAGTTTAATTTACATGGTGGTTATAATTAAAGATCCACTTTGAAATGGTCATAAAAGGAAAACTACCGGACCAAATGCTATCAAACTTGGGAATCGTGAAAAGGAGGTTATGGGAATTTATTTTCCGCGGAAAAAAAAAAGAGATCAAAAACTCATCACCAGGGGAAAAATGACGCTGTATGCAATATTGTTAAATGAAATAAGACATGAAAACATCGGTTTAAAATTTGTTTAATTGTTTCCGAAACGTGTTACCAAGCATGTTCAGTGTAGCGTCCAGCATTTTCCTAAAGCTAGTTAAATCCTGTTACTGCATTCTCAACAACAGCTCTTAGCATATCAGGGGGAATGTTACGGACATGTCAGTGTATCACATTTTTCATTTCTGCCAAATTGCTTAGATTATCACCATAAACAGTGCTTTTGAGATAACCCCATAGCGAAAAGTCACAGACGTTGAGGTCTGGTGGGAAGAGGGGAAGTGTTTGCCTATAAGACGTTCATTCGTTAAACGTTGCCTAAGTAACCGACACACGTGAGGTGGGGGCCCAGCCCTGCATAAAAATCGTAGTATCTAAAATGACACGTTACTGCAGTTCATGTATCACGAAACATTTTAACATTGACTCTAAGTGAGCTGCAATCACAGTGGTCCAGCTGTCGACTGCTCTTCAGAGAAAAATGGTTAAGTTATAAAACTAGCTGTCATTTAACACTAAACGGTGTGGAATGACTGCTATGCAATCGAATGCAGTAGGAGAATGCAATGGAACTAGGTAGATAACATAAGGTATTTCTTTGGCCCAAATCGATTAAAAGCGTTTTGAATCAGTATGTTCATGTTTTAGGGCCGAATTCAGGCTTCAAAAATTACAAATTAGCTATCTGTAAGAAAACGATTTCCAGATTGTACGCACTTGTGTAATTGATTTGCGATCTCACATTTTCTAATCGGTAATTCGAGGTTTTCACGGACGAATTTCTCACTTACACGGATGGCGCACTCGACTTTTATCGAATTTAACGCCTTTAAATGGTAATTTGCTTACTTCAAAGTTTCTTAATGTATACAACATATTAAACCCATGAAACAAAAGATTAAGTTAGATTCCGACCCATATTTCGTTTAACAATATTGCATACAGCGCCATTTCCCCCCTTGTGGTGAGGTTTCGAACTTCCTTTTTTTTGCAGAAAATAAATTCCCATGACCTCCTTTACACGATTACCAAGTTTGATAACATTTGATCCAGTAGTTTTCCTTTTATGGCGGTTTCAATGTGGAACAATGTGGAACTTTATACTAATTATAACCACTCTGTATATTATTAAATTTTAATTTGAAGATATGCGTTATACGTATACCATGCGTAAAATTTTCGCTTTTATGGAAAAATAAAGAATCGAAGCAAATATACTTAGGATAATGGACCAAAACTGAAAAAATTTCCCCTCCCTCCGAAAATCAAATATTGAAACTTCGACCATGAATTTATTGGGTTATGGAAATATTTAATTTGACTTATCTTCTAAGTCCTAGTTCCAACAACAATTCCGTCAAAAATTCCGAATTACTTAAGCTGAAGTAAAAGATTTAGTATATATTCACTTTATGTTAATAACATAATCAGAGTGTAATAAAAATAGATTATAGAATTTACGCTGATGCAACATTTTGTCTGACTGCACAACATGTAATAGAAGAGAAGTCTTGTAGAGATTTGTTTTTGACATGCCTCTAAAAGTAGATGTCATACTCCTTTTGTCTCTTCAATGTCAAAAAACGTTCCTTTGAGAGGCAACTTTAGTTTTTGGGAAAGAAAAAAAATCACAAGAAGACAAATTTGAAGAACATGCAGAACGATTGAGTACACATACTTATTTTTGGAACACAAGCGCTTCTCTGACTGGTTATTGAATAATGAAAAGATGCGTTGTCATGCAATACAAAACATTTAGAATACGTTTTCTGACTGAATAACGTAAGATTAAAAGTCATCTGCTTAATTCACAGCCACTTACAAGTCAATTGCTCGGACAATTGCAGAATCGATTAAATACTTCAGCTTGTAAGACAAACCTAATATCACTGGATTTAAACACTTCTTTAATCTTCCGATAATATTCCAATAATATTAAGTGAATACAATTATTGGAAAAGAAATTGAATATTCATTTGCACTACGGCTTGGTAGTTTACGAACGAGTTAACAAAACTTAAATTCTTTTTGTGTCTATACAGCAATATTTTAAATATTTACAAATAAAATATTAAATTGGAGATTTAATTGGAGCCTTACCAGTTGCCTAGCATTTGAAGGTTGTTAAATACTAATTGTTTGTTGCTAAGTCTAACCCAGGCTGCATGATTGGTTTTTGTAGTTTTCTAGGTTCTCTTTACAAAGGTTCTCTATGAAAGCAACTTAACCAAATAGCTCCCATGTTCTTTCTATGTTCAAATAACCAACTAACCTAGTTTAAGCGCGATTTGCAAGTGAAGTTACTAGTAAAACCCGAATACTCATTAAAAATCATGTAGCTTGCCAATCGGGAGTAACATGAAATATACGGCGCCAATAATTGAATCGCTGTTACGGTACGCTGTTTCTAAACTTACATGGTCATTCCTTAAACTATAGTTTAAAGTATTAAAGAGAAATAAAGAAATAGTTGAAAATTTGAATAGTAATCTATAATTTTAAAAAAATAGCTTTTCATATAGTATTAATAAATATTTATTACGCATCATTGAGGGAAAAAATTTCATATAATTAATTCTCCGTAAAATTTTACTTGAAATGTAAGGTTAAAAATAGCTGTGGCAATTCACTGTAACAAAAATCTATAAACCACATTTGGCGTTATTATCGCCAAAAAAAAAAAGATGCCAAATTTCAAAAAGCGAAAATACGTAAATTCGTGTATATCTTAGAAAATTTTGAATAGAAAAGTCTAATTTTTTGCAATTTTTAAAAATACACCTACTTTAATATGATGGTAAAAATCTTATAGGTTATAATTCAAAATTTTTTTTGAAAAATTAAAAAAAATATTTAAAAATAGAAATTTCAAAAATAAAACACAAAAATTGGGTAAATTTTATTTGGAATGAACATAAATTTCGAAATGTGAAAGGAAAAATAATAAAAGTTTAATAAAAGAAGAGATATGAATAAATATTTACCAAATTCAATTAACATTGAGGAGCTAAAATTTTGAGAGCTAATATTTTAAAAACTACTCGTACGATTTTTGCAAAACTTGGTATTCTAGCATAATTTGACTCGTAGAGTTGAAATATGGAAAAAAAAAATTGATATGTTATTTCAGAAAAAGTTCGATTTTGTGTCAAAATACCTATGTTAGAATAGTGATCTATATATATATATATATATCCTAAGTCGCGCTTTCGACACATGAAAAACGCAGTTTGAATTTTGTCAATCGGCCCAGTAGAACGGGAGATATAGAACTGGCCCATTTTTTTTTAGCAGTGAACTTACTATCGTATACTATATTATTTAAATTATTTCTGTACAGTAACAAAAGGTTAGGTTAGGTTATTTAATTACGGCAAAGCCTCGATGGCTATCTGCCTAAAGGGAGGGATGCCTTTGTGAGGACTTTCTAAGGGAAACTGGCTCGTATACACGTTACACATGGGGAAAACCACGATAACACCCATGCACGTTACAGCCAGCCCATGCAGCCAGCCCGTTCGCGACAGTAACAAAAGGGAAGTTATTGATTATAAAAAGTGCATCAAATAATCATTGTAATCTACCACTATTATAAAATGTAGAAACTAAAAATAAGTAAATACATTAACATATGATCGAAAGAAATGGTGTTAAGGAACATTAGTATTACTAGTAAATACTGCAATCCATAATTATTGCACTTTTAATTGCTTACTATTTTAAAAACACAAATTTTTTATTAACTGAAAATTTTAGCTCTGTTACCTTCCTTCTGATATTTATACTTTCAAACACTACTAGTTCATGTTTTTTCTTAAATAGTGCTGTCATGTATGTTGTTTGTTAGGTTATTATTTCATTTTAGATATGCATATGGGAAGTTTTTTTTTTTTTTTTTTGGTTATTAGATTTAGGTATATGTTTGCATGAAATATTTTTTATCACATTTATTATTTTATACAGTCTTTCATTTGCATATCTTGGAGATAAGTTTTGCTATGAAAGGCGAATAAATTTATACTTGAGTTCAGGTAAAATACTGATAAAATTACCTTAAGAAGCGCCTCCTAATATATCACGACAGGGGCAATTTTCAATTTCTCTGAGATTTAACGGAAATAAATGTGATAATGCTGTTATAATCAGAAACGCTCTTTTTTTTACCCACATATATAGCTTTACTTTTATTTATGTCTAATTGAGTTTTACTTACTTAAAACCTACTATTAATGTTATATATTTATAATAACCACTTTCATAATTACTCTCACTTAAGGAAAAAATGATCAATTAAGGATGAAATCTTAAATAATCATAACTTAGAATTTATGTTATTTAAAAAATATAGTTTAAAGTACTGAAAATAATTAAGGCTGTTATGAATTATGCATATTTAGTTTAAAGAGAAATTTAAAAACTATAGTTTAAAGTATTCAAAATAATTTACGCTATTATGAATTATGCATATTTTAGTCTAAAGAGAAATTTAAAAACTATAGTTTAAAGTACTGAAAATAATTAAAGCTATTATTAATTATGCATATTTAGTCTAAAGAGAAAAAAATGAATTATCTTCTGGTTTTCGGGAAATTATAAAATATTTAAACTTTAGATAAATACAAGGAATACAAAATTAAAAAAAAAAAGAAAAATATATTAATTATTCTTATTTTTCTGCATAAATCAATATGTAACATAAGGACATAATAACGACATTTTCACAACTGTTGCAAAAAGGTGGAATTTTGCGAACATTTAGGCGTCTTTAAGACATCGTGATACTATCCTTTCACAACCAAAATATCACCTGCGAAAGACGCAATAACGACGTCAATGCGACAAAAATCTCATCTGCAAAGACGTAATAATTTTGCAAGCAATTCACATTGAAATATATGACAAACAAATCTTCAAAAGAAAAACTAACATAGAAGAATTACTTCTCGAAAAATACATGTGATCTTGGATATAGAAGAAATTCGACATTGGGTTGTATATTGAAGTAAATACTATATGCAACTGACGTACCATTACGTAATTTTCCATGATTTGGTATTAATCATGAAATCTGAATGTATTTTGTTTTACTTATAGTAAAAAAATCTGATGTGTACACCACATGACTTCCTTGTACGGAATATTAAATTATACGCATTTTCTTGCATTTCATTTAAACTTATTGGATTGAATTAAATCTACTTCGCCGACAGCGCATAAACCACAATAGAATAAATGCATTCTTTAAAATTCACTCTAGTATTTGTTTACCATAGCGACACTCTGGCCCTAGATTCACTTAAAAATTATTACTGTAGCTAAATATGTATTATTGTCAGTTTGCGCGCAGTGCTTCAGTACAAATTTTAAATTTTCGGAAAATACAGTTAGTTTTTTCTTTATAAAACAAATTCTTATACACTATTAAGTAAAATAAATCAAGAAAGACAATCATCTATGTATAAAGATGACACACTGAAAATTTCATATATGTATGAAAAAAACAATTTGACTTATTAAAACTCGAAAATCAGCTAAAATTCTCACTTTTTGTGTTGCGCAAAACTGATGACTCCCCTTCAGTATTATATTTCGTTCATATTATAACTCATAATGCACAAAATTCATATCATTTAATGTATGTGTGCGCGCGAGTATGGCAAAGCCTCGAGGGCTATCTGCCTAAGAGGAGGGATGCCTTCGTGGAGGACTTTCTAAGGGAAACTGGCTCGTATACACGTTACACATGGGGAAAACCACGAAAACGCCCATGCAGCCAGCCCGTTCGCGGGATTCGAACCTCGGACCGAATTACCAGTGTTCAGCGACTTTACCGCTCGGCCGCTGGTGGGCTTATATCATTTAAAGAATAGAATTATCTAATCGTTGCCACGTGTTCTATTCAAATACTATAAACAAGCTAGAATGATGTATAAAAGAAATTAAGCAAACAAAACAAAAAAGAAACAGTTTTTCACAGACGATTGAGTATTTCTCATTTAATTAATTCAGTTCTCACTTCGCGAGAAGGCAAAAATACCTAAAAACTCAAAATATCTATATTAAAAATTACGAAGTAAATCTCAAACACTTATTTCCTCGAAAAAATTCCAGAAAGAATTAAGCCTGATTTAATTGGCAATAATAAATGAATGCGTTATCTTTATTGTTGCGAAGCTAATTTTCTCTAGATTGGCATCAAATCCACTAGTCTCCTGTTTCAAATGTAAACATCAATGGCCGCCATTAAAAACAGATTTAGCGGCAATTAAACAACTTTAAAATTCCTCATAATTCTAAAACTATTGCACACAGATTTACTAAAGGCATAAAATCCTTAACCGGAAGTTAAAAACAACATAATTCAACCATTTTTAAGGCAAAAAATGTACAAGTTACAAACATATAAGAGTAAAGAAACTGAGACCACTGAGCCGGGTAACAGAGTGGATATATATATATAAATATTTATATACGTTTGGTGCGGCCGATTGCAACCAAAATACAAGGTGCACATCTACATGTTATAGCAGTCCTATATACAAAATTTCAACGTTCTGAGGCTACTCGTTTTTGAGTTAAGCGAGATACGTACGTACGCACGTACGTACATACGTTCGTACAGACGCCACGAAAAATTCTCTTCAGAATTAATTTTAAAGCAGTTTTATAATTTTGTTGAAGGAAAAGAGTATTTTATTCTGCCCTTACGTACAGATATCACGCAAAAACATCGTTAAATTGCATTCGAAAGCGGTCAAAATGGATATTTTCTTTGAAATATGCTGCCTGAAACTTTTCGCGATTAAAATACTTCCTTTTTACTTCGTACAAGGAAGTAAAAGGATGGTCCTTTTGAGATTTGGCTAACAAAAAAAGTCTTGAATATTAATTATATATTTTGTTATTAATTATCACAAGATTAAGGCATTAATTTTCTTTTATTTCAAAGAAACACATATTGCATTTCTGGGAACTACTCTGATATGCGCCCTCAAGGCGCCAAATATTTTTGGCGAGAAACTCCACGCTGCCATATTGCTATCTAAATTTTTTGTCTACATTTCCAACTTTAAGCCTAAAATGAACACACGATTTAAGCTAAAAATCCGAAACAAAAACTAAAAATTTAGATAGCAAAACCATCAAGTTTCTAACCAAAATTATTTTACAAGAGTCCATGTACACAGCGATATGTTTTAATTTAAAAAAACATCTACGAATGCCACAATCTAGGCAACGAACGAATTTACGAACTACGCACACCTCGCTTTTATAAATTAACATAACAATAAATTTCAAAGAATACCATGTACACAGCATCCTGTTTCAACTTAAAAAAACATCTACGAATTGCACAATTTAGGCAACAAACGAATTTACGAACTACGCGCACCTCACTTTAATAAATTAACATAACAACAATAAATTTCAAAGAATACCATGTACACAGCGTTCTCTTTCAACTTTAAAAAACATCTACGAATTGCACAATTCAGATGGTACGCACTAATCAACAAAATAACTAAAATAAATTTCAAACAATTCAAAAAAACAACAATAACGACAGAAATTCATACTAAAAAAAACAATGAACATTACATTCTACAAAATAAGAACAAGAATAAAATAAAATGCACTTACCATTAATGCTTTTTCGAAGAGCAGATATACCAATTTACCAATTTCATACCGCCTTTAACATGCCGCCACGTAATCACTAGTATCGTATTTATATGACAGCCAGACACACTATGCAGAAAATTCATACTATGGTTCACAAATACATAAAATAACAAATAATCACAAATCCCTACTTCTATCACGCACAACCACTAAAAATAATCTCCCATACCTTCTTTCCACACCTCCAAATACCCATTGCGGTACAACTTTGATATACGCCCTAATTTCACCAAATGTGGCGATATGTGTTCTGCGCTGGTTTTTGGCGCGATTGCGTGTTGTATGGCAACTCTGTTGACGTTGAAAAGTCTTTCGCTGGAGTTCGTTGGTTCCCGTCATGCTTTGTGTCTGAGAAGCTAGGGGGGAAAGATTTAATGGTGAAAGTTGTTGAATTGAAGTTCGGCATAAGGAAATATCGTCGTGGTCATCCTGTTGAGGGGCAATGGGTATTTGGCATGGAGGTAGGAAAGGGAGGAAGGGGTATTCCGCGCTAGAAGTGAAGCACTGCTTTGAAGCTTGGGTCACCAGATGGGGTGTTCTTTGTTTACATTCAGAAGCTCGCTTGACAAGATTCTGATAGTATTTCGACACACGACAGTTCCATAAAAATCGAAAAAGGGACACTCTCGCATGAAAGAAACATTCATAGTGTGATGGATAATAGCAATTTGTATAGTTTACTGACATTTACGCAAAAATCACATCTTGGTTATTTTTCGATAACTAACAACAGCGATTTTGATTATGAATTTGTTTTATAAAATTCTAAGCTGTTGCACTACAAAAATATAGATTTTAAGAAAATTGCTAAAAGAGATCTGCCAAAATTTATTTTCTAGAAGATTTGAAAAGTTTGAAACTTGATGGCTAAATGTAAATATAAAATTATGTATGTTAAAATATTTGTAATTAGGTACATAGGTCAGATTAAGTTTTTATTAAATATAGTAACGCATGCAAGGGCTATCTGCCTAAAGAGAGAGATGCCATCGTGGAGGAATTTTGAAGAAAAACTGACCTTTGAGTGGGTATTAAAAATAATACTTATAATTTTCATTCAAATTATATTCATATATATTTTTTATGTAAAACTTTAGGGTGTATGCTAAATTAGTGTAAATTACTTTACACGAAAAATATAGTGAATGCACAGAAATTAAAGATTTGCACATGCCAGAAATGATAAATAGGAAATATGTATGGGTATTTATGCATGTGCTTGCAAAAAGCATGTATCTGCCTTTGACAAAATACTTAAATATTCATTAAATTATTTATAAATGTATTTGAAATGAAGAATTTATTCACTTATAAACAACTGTGAAAGTACTGTGAAGAAATCTAATGATTAAATTTATCTAATTTATAATAATTATAAATGTTATCTAAATATATAATAACCTTAATATTGAATTGTAAACATAAATTGAAATCCTGTTGACAAATACGTTATAAAACTATTTAAGCAAGAATTGTTCATATTGGAAAGCAATCTGTTAAAAGGTATTGTAAAGCAAATGCTATGAGATGCGCACTTATGAACGTAATAAAGAGTTTTGGAATATGTATTGTTGAAATGAAGGGTAAAAAAAAAAAAAAAAAAAAAAAAAAAAAAAAAAAAAAAAATCTGATAAGTATAATTAAAAGAATTATTCCCTTTACATTTTATAATAACTCAGTTACAAGTTTTAAATAATACTTAAAAAAAAAAAAATTATTTTATTCCCTTTCAGAAATGTTCAGAGAAAGTCAAATACTATTTAATACCTATTTAATTATTAGGAATTAGCGAAATACTTATTTAAAGTATTTCGCTAATTCCTAATAATTCTCTAATTTAAAATGAACCGAATAGAGCATTAATTATAAATTGACTAATTGACTAAAGCATTAATTATAATTTTTCGATTTAAAAGAAGCCAAAAAATCATGTCATATTTAAGAAAGTATTTTAGGAAGAAGCTCTATAAATAGAAAAGAAATAATGCATAATTTAATATTAATAATACAATAAACTTTGATCTTAAATTTTGTACCTTAACCGAATAAAATCGAATTACCTTAATTTTTTTTTTCTAATGTAATTAACGAAAACTTGTGAAAATATTTCATTCAAATTAAACAATTCTGAGAAAACTGTCCTGTGAAAAGTATAGCATTTAATTCCGTTCAGAATGAAATGTTGTTTAAAAATATGTTGTTTTCACATACTTAGGACTCTGAAGTGTTGTAGAAAAAGAAAATATATACATTTATATGTATATTTGCGACGTAATTACAAAATATTTACACCCGAACGCGTCAAATCCCATAGAACTCAATGGTAAATGACCCAATGTTTTGGTCACCACGTAGGGATCGCCGGTGCTTCAGAGCAGGGTACGGAGAAACTTGTTTAGGGCGACTCCATCTTACTTCCTACCTCCATGGTATTTGGAGGTGTGGAAAGAAGGTATGGGAGATTATTTTTAGTGGTTGTGCGTGATAGAAGTAGGGATTTGTGATTATTTGTTATTTTATTTATTTGTGAACCATAGTATGAATTTTCTGCATAGTGTGTTTGGCTGTCATATAAATACGATACTAGTGATAACGTGGCGGCATGTTAAAGGCGGTATGAAATTGGTATATCTGCTCTTCGAAAAAGCATCAATGGTAAGTGCATTTTATTTTATTCTTGTTCTTATTTTGTAGAATGTAATGTTCATTGTTTTTTTAGTATGAATTTCTGACGTTATTGTTGTTTTTTTTTTGAATTGTTTGAAATTTATTTTAGTTATTTTGTTGATTAGTGCGTACCATCTGAATTGTGCAATTCCTAGATGTTTTTTAAAGTTGAAACAGAACGCTGTGTACATGGTATTCTTTGAAATTTATTGTTGTTATGTTAATTTATTAAAGTGAGGTGCGCGTAGTTCGTAAATTCGTTTGTTGCCTAAATTGTGCAATTCGTAGATGTTTTTTTAAGTTGAAACAGGATGCTGTGTACATGGTATTCTTTGAAATCTATTGTCATGTTAATTTATTAAAGAGAGGTGTGCGTAGTTCGTAAATTCGTTCGTTGCCTAGATTGTGCCATTCGTAGATGTTTTTTTAAATTAAAACATATCGCTGTGTACATGGACTCTTGTAAAATAATTTTGGTTAGAAACTTCACGGTTTTGCTATCTAAATTTTTTGTTTTTGTTTCGGATTTTTAGCTTAAATTGTGTGTTCAAAACGTGGTTTTTGCATTCGCGAAAACCGTGTTTTTGGAGACATTTTAGGCTTAAAGTTCGAAATGTAGACAAAAAATTTAGATAGCAATATGGCAGGGTAGAGTTTCTCGCCAAAAATATTTTTTTTTTGGCGCCTTGAGGGCGCATATCAGAGTAGTTCCCCCATTGCCCCTCAACAGGATGACCACGACGATATTTCCTTATGCCGAACTTCAATTCAACAACTTTCACCATTAAATCTTTCCCCCCTAGCTTCTCAGACACAAAGCATGACGGGAACCAACGAACTCCAGCGAAAGACTTTTCAACGTCAACAGGGTTGCCATACAACACGCAATCGCGCCAAAAACCAGCGCAGAACACATATCGCCACATTTGGTGAAACTAGGGCGTATATCAGAGTTGTACCCATTTCTGTATTAGTATTGATTAATAGATAAACCACTGAGCCAAAAATGCTATAACTATTAAAAATTAACAAATGTATTTTATAATGAAATTTGTATGAAGTTTACTTCACAATACAAAATTTATTGCTTTTCCATACGTAAATTTACATTACAAGTACTAGAATGAATGTTGCATTAATATTTTACTTTTCAACATTCCGATGTAGATATAAAGAAAAAAAATGTAGATATAAAGATGTAGATGTAGATATAAAGAAAAAAATTATTAAATTTAATCATACGTTTCTTTTGATATACAATTCTTTTTCATAATGTTCATAGTATGTTGCATAGTAATTAAAAATCTGTTGAAGAGTGTCTTTCAAAAATGCTGGTTAAAATGTAGAGTAATTTAATAAATGCTTTATAAGCTGATAAGCTACACAGTGCTAGATTAAAACTATGTAATACAATTTAAACAAAAAATTCAAGATTGAAAAAAATTTACAAATTACAAATGTTTGTTACAAATATTTCCTTTTTATAGATATTTCCTTTCCCTCTGTTCGCATTTCTGTAACTAAACAAGATTAACAAGACTTTTGTCTGTAAATTTCGAGCTCTTTTTTTTTTTTTTTTTTTTTTTTTTTTTTTTTGTAGTGTAGAATATTTTGAGCTACTTCTAACTAGAACGTTCTAAATCCTGTCTATATGTAGAGACTCTGAGGGGCAACAGTACGTGAAATATTTATGTTTGTAATACTTGTATCTAATGTGCCAGAAACTTAGTTTCCAAATTGTAAATACTAATAATAATTTACAGCTCTTTAGTGGAAGAGAACACTGCAATTTTCTGGAAAAGACTATCTGTTTGAAGGCTTGAACTTGAAGTGTTACATTTACAAATATATGCCATGCTCTATATATGCATAAAAATTCAAATTCTATTATTTCTTCATATTCTCTTAATTCATTATAAACATGCCATTTATTAATGAAATTTTACACTTTTTTTCTACATTTATATGCAGCTCCTCCACATTTAGATGCAGTTCCTCCACATTTAGATGCAGTTCCTCCAATGCAATATTATCTAGACCTTATGAATTATGACGAATAAAACTGTCTTTACAATACATACTTAATGAAAATGTTTTCTATAAATAATACGGCGGCAAAATAAAAGTTATAAAAATAGTTATTGAAAATGAATAATGTCACGGTTGCCTGAAAACTAGGTAATTACTATAATTGTAACTTGAGTAGCATGTACTATAGCACATGGTCTAAAGTTTTTAACAAAGACCATGATACAACAATGCAGTCTTGTACATTAAAGTGTACATAAGAACACAGGTGTAACACGCACGTCATGTAGAATGCACTTCATAGCATATTGTGAAATTTTCGAAAATTACCAGCTGGTGCTCAGAAAAGAACATCCTAAGAACAAGGTGTCTTAGCTTTAGCAAGTCATGTAAAATGTAATTTATAACACATGTTGAGAACATTTTGAAAATTACCAGTATTGCATGTCGAAATGTATGTTCTAAGAACACAGTTGTAACAAACACCTCTTTAGCACGTCATGCGAAACGTACTTTATAGCACATCTGGGAACATTTCGAAAAGTACCGTTGTTGTACTTTAAAATGTATGTCTTATAAATATGGTTATAATACGGACAGCTTTAGCACGTACTTTATAGCGGCGTATGTTGAGAACGTTTCGAAAAGTATAAGTGTTGTACGTTGAAATTTGCGTTCTAAAAAAACTAAACACACTAAAAACACGGTTATAATACGCACCGTGTTAGCACGTCGTTTAGAACGTTTTTCATAGCACATGTTGATAACGTTTCGAATAATACCTTTGTTATACGTGGAAATATACGTTCTATGAACACGCTTATAATACGCACTGCTTTAGCAGACGTTTAGATCGTTTCTTATAGCACATTTTGAGAATTTACCAAGATTGTATGTTGAAATGTGCATTCTAAGAATATGGCTATAATACGCACTGCTGCCGTAGTTTAACACTATGGCCTGGCAGCAGACTTTAGCACTGACGTTCAGAATATTCCAAACTGCAACTGCATTTTTGTGTGATAATGGATTAGCCGGTGTGAATCTGTCTATTGCCCGCTATGATTTCTTGATTTACCAAATTTCAGTTTTTCTTACGGAGTTTCTAATTCGAGACTTCATAGATTCCAATAAGCACCTCATCATTAAACTTTCGCCGCGTTTGCAGATGTTTGCAAAATTCCAGTCATGATGGGCAATTTGATGCTTTCACTATTTACTATGAAACGCACACATGAAATTTTGCTTTACGTTGTGACCAACCAGCTCCCACCAGCTTAATGAAAAGTGGTGCAACATTCTGCATAAAAACGTGACATTATACTTAAAACGTACAGTATTTTATGGAAATGTAGCATCATTAAACAAATTGTATAAAATGTCTCATTAAGAACTCGGGCATATCGAAAGTATTATTAGCAAGAATCCTCTGTAGCATATCTTCGTCTAGAGCTCAGATCACTTTAATGATGTTTCTTTTAACTCATCTAGTTAGTTAATTTTAAAATTCATTGAATAAAGGTATTTTAGTTAAATGAAAATCTACTTAACTGCCAACGAGAATGTCAAGATGATTTAAGTGCATTATAAACTTAATTTTTTGAAGACACATGTAGCAGTGAAGGTACTGTTAACAGGTAAAGGCAGAAGCAAAGCCAGCACTATGCATTTCAGAAGGTAATTGCTAGCCATTAAGGATATACACGCCCATTTTTACTGCTAACAGTGGTTTTTATCTCATTCCATTTGTTATGTAGTCAGATTAATTTAATTCATTAAAATCTTATTACAAATTCAGCTACACATTTTAGTTTGCTAAGTAATCTTTTTAATCGAGTTGCTAATAATTATTTTGTTTAAATTACTTTATTGACATTGAAAAGTCAGATATTCGGCTTTTAGTTTAACTTTCTAAAGCCGGCGGTACAGCAGTTGTACCGGGAAAATGAATTTCTTTAACGCCGGCTCTGGTACAGCTGTCGTACCAGCCATCCCCTCCCTATTTTAGAGAATCGCCTATCTGTAGATCTCTGGGTGGTCCTGTCGCTGCTCAGAATAGCTGCTGGCTACGCATTGTTTCCCTCTTCTTATCAGTTTGGCTACATTTTGGGGAAAACCGCAGATTTCGTCTCGCGCCAATATACTTGAAAATATTATGATTAATCCAGAACTCATTTAATGTATTCCACAATTTGTGATGTATTTAATCATCTTTACATCTGTAGATTATTATAGCACATCCTTAATATATGCTTAACATGTACGATAATAGTGAAAAGTGTTCCGCTTAGCTTCAGCAGTCCCCACCATGCACCTTCTTTCCATGATCTTATCCTTATTTCAATGTTCCTCGTTTCGTGGCCAATCCCCGGAGGACACAGTACTTATACTCTTTCTTTATATTTATTCATGTATTTATTTTTAATTCCCTCAACGGCATCCAACAGGCTGAAAAGCACCTAACCCAGTGGGCCAGCTGTTCCTTCGATGGTGAAAAAAAAGTAATAACTTTCGCTATGATTAAAACGTCAGCGATTTTGCACGCTGTTTAAGCTTACCAGATTTAATGCTTTCCAATCATAGCAACTAAGATTAGATTAACATTTTAGATTTAATGCCCTTCTAGAACATAGGTAAAACCTCTTTTATCGTCTTTATTCGCAAGAGTTTTTATACTTATGAATAATAAGATGTTATTTTGACCTTTTTTTTTTTTTTTTTGAATGCATAAAACCCTTAAGAATTGCTATTTCTTTCAAAGTGCTTCTATTGTGTAAATTTTGTTTGATTTATCACGAGATAAATAAGAGACAATTGCATGCATAATAGTTTTTGTGATTTTCATTCTTTTAATGATTGATTTCAATGATTTTATTCAATAACTGATTTCAATGATTTTCATTCATTGTAAATTAAATAAAACCAATTTATCTTTAGACCCTCTTTTAGAATGACATCTGCCAAAAAGTATTTAAATATCATTAAAGCCCACGTAACTTCTAAATTGAATCAAAACATCAGTTACTTTGCATAAAATTTCGGCCAGTTTTATTTGCTGAAATTCTTATTCTCCTCAAGAGATAAAGGGAATTCAGATAAGTTAATAAAAATTGATCTTTAAAAAAGGAATGTTATTTTGTCTGTGATAAGGTGTATGTCAACTTACTATTAAATGCAGGAGAATTAGGATTGGATTACGCAAAAGCTCGCGAACACTATCTGCTTAAAGGGATGGATGCTTTCGTGTAAATCCTTTTAAGATAAAATTGCTCCCATTTACGTTCCTGATGGAAAACTCCACATGTAATCAACCCGTTCTCCAGGTTTGATTGGATTAATTTTGTTCGCTTACTGAGTTACATCAAAGCACACAACAATTACCTGTATAAGGGGAGGGATGCCTTCGCAGAGGACTTTGTAAGGGAAGCTGGCTTTTATTTACGTTACACAAAAACCATGAATCCAACCCTTTAGCCGGGATTCAAACCCGAGCGAGCTACAAGTGTTCAGCCACCTTTACCGTTCTACTGAAAGGCCCGTAAAAACATTGATAAAGAAAAAGTATTGAAATAACCGGTTTAATTTACTAACCTATATTTCTCAATCGACAGTACATAAATTAGGCATATGAGGGTATTATTTGTGAATAAATAAACTGTATTGCACTTTTCTTCACTATTTCATATTACGATGGAATTATTGCATTTCAAAGTTATTTCTCATGAATTAATTTTGCTACGTTCATGATTTTTTTATTTTTTCAAAGAGAAAATTTCACACTTTAAATAAAAAAATACACGAGAAGATACTTTATGCAAAATTTAGCGTAAACAGTTTTCTTAATTTTTCTTTAAAAGTATTCCAGGGTAAGCGTTTTCATTACTAGAAGAAATATGAAAAACAGATTTACTACATTGTAAGTGTCAACACCCAGTATGCCCTTATTCTTTTGAAAACATGAAAGATTACTCTTTCTAAAATAAATTAGAAAATATGTTATGCGCAAATAGAATATTCGTTGAAAATGAAGTAGACTTCAACCTTTGGATATAACGATGGTTTTAGACGAAATTTCTGCCTATGAAAGGAAATTGACGTATAATTCTTCATAAACCTTTAAAACTGTTCTGAAATATACTTTTGATGATTGCATGTATAGGTCACAGATTTTTTTTTCTCTGCTAACATAAACAAAAGCCAATTTTACAAAGAAAAATTCTCGTTAAAGATATACCTACTTTGCCTGACAGTCCAATGTAATATTTGTTAAGTTAAATGATGAAACGCATCCAATGTATCTCTGATTTTCTTTTTTATATTAGAATAACAAGATTATCGAAAAAAGCAGATTTAAAGCTTTGTTATGTAATAAATATTATAAATGAATTTATTATTATTATTTCATTAAATTAGTCGTTACCAATATTTTGTTAATGAAAATATGTTATTAAAAATCGCATTCCAACAAAGCTAATTCGTATTTATTATATTTTGTAAAATTTTGTTCTCGTTTTCTAATTTCTAATACGAAAATATGCGAACATAAATGAAGTGTGAAATTATTGCCGAGATTGATGAGAAATAGTAAATGAAATATAAATATTGCATACATTTTGTTCTAAATAAATAGTGCATTGGATTCATTTCCAGTGCACTATTTATTTAGAACTTCATTTAAATGAAAGCAAAATAATCATCGAAAAAATCGTTAATATAGCAACCCATCTACTATGGAACAGCGTCCGACAAATATGTAAATTTTACTGCATCCATGGCGGGGACTAACGTCTTTTCTCATTAGGAAAACGTCAAAGAGGGGGCAAAAGTGTTTTGGATCTCGCCGGTCGGAACGAAATACCCTCATATGCGGTCAGGTCGTAAATTTAGAACCCCTTTTTTCACAGGGAGGGCTGAAAAGTAGGGGATAATCTTGCTCCTGGTCTTGAGAAAATATGGGGGTCGTTTAAACATCTAACTTCTCCACATTCAGTTTTATACAGAGGAAAATACAAATTCAATTCTTCGAATGAATGCAATTTTGTACAATGAAAATGTATTACTTAACGATAAACTGTATGACAAATAACATCTTTTTTTAAAGCCATAGGTGTAGAAAGACACATATTTGTTACACGAATGAATTTGTAGTAAATATTGAGTTTTTCATTTCGAATGCTATGTTCCATGTATGCGAAGTAGCTGAGTATGTGAGATAATAGTCATAACCGAATGGCTTTCAACCTTTTCACGGCTAAAGACTGTTTCTCAATTACATTTTGGTCGCTGCTTTTTGGTTAATTTTCTAATGACATATAAGCAATAGTTGTTTTTATTTGAGACTTATGAATAAAATAACGCAAACTAGACTGCAGAAAATTCTTAAGAATGAAGTTAAATAATACTGAAAAATACATTATTGATGCACTTTTGTGTTTTATATGTAGTAGTATTAACTACTACTATAATCCTTAAATGGAATCCTTAAATTATATATATCTATGTATAGGTATATATAAATGAAACCAAATATAGAACAAGGTATAAAATATCTTTATTATACAATGTTCATTACTATACGTATATTTACGTAATGTCAATATGAATAGTTAGTTAGGTTTTGTACTTATATAATTTATTTTTTTATTTTGTATTTGATTCAGTATTGTATACGTATCTGAAGTTTAATTTATTCTCTTTTTGGGTTACGTCTTTAAGTGAGAAAGAATTGTTAGGGTCTTCGTAGGGATTACATTATATACAATCAGTTAGGATCCGACTTTTCCTTTCTTTTAATCATTATATATATTGAAATACTACTTGATAAGTATACATAAAATATAGCAGTTTTTTAAGCTACTTATTTATATATCTATTGTTTGGTCTGGTTTGTTTGATTATAGCAAAGCATTCGACGGTTATTTGCCTAAGGGTAAGGGTGCCTCGCGGAGAACTTTCTAAGCAAAACTGACTCTTATGCACGTTACACGAGGGAAAACCTCGAAAACGCCAATACAGCCATCTCTGTCGATCCGGATTCGAACCCCGGATCGACCTGCCAGAGTTCAACGACTTTACAGCTCAGCCACTAGTGAGCCACACACACACACACATCCACACATATACATTAAATAGTATTTACATGTCGTTTATAAAGTATAATTGAGTGCAATTTAATCATAAAAAGTTAGAAAATATTCTACGGAATTACTTCACTTCGTAGACTTTTTGTTAAGCTTCACCATATTTCTTAAAGAGAATCTCAATGCTAGTTCCATTTCCAAGCTGTTTATGCACCTTATTTTTCATGCTTTGAATTATATTTAGAAAATTATTTCACTTGGTTATAGCTAAAAATGCAGTTTTTTTATTGAAGAATTTAAGGGTAAGAAGAGAATTATGCCCTTTTCTAATTACTCTTGAAGCATTTAAATTTTTTTTTAAAAAGCGCACATTAATACGAATCACTGAACTAAAGTGCTCGATACAGGACAGATTAATTAGCTACTAAATTTTGATTTTCGTTGAGTAAAAATGAATTCATCTGCATTCTATAAGAAAGTAAATATTCAAGAAATGTTTTTTTTTTTTTTTTCCTATTCTCGCAGTCATAATATTTTTCTTAAATATTCAGCTAATTCATATTCAAATATTCCAATCCATTACAATAAGTAATAAATCGATACAGTAAATAAATAATTAAAATCAATTAAATGGAATTTTAATTGCCATTTTCCCTCTGATAAACCCCTCTTTAGAGTTCAATAGCAGTCGATCAGCTTTTGTTGGGAGTTCATTTTTCTTTATGGTATGCTTACGTTATATATGTATGTATTATGCAGTGCTCATACTCGTCATTTGCAGCTTTTAATATTTTTTGGAAAAAAATCAATATGAGAATCCAGAAAATGAGTCTTAGCGACGCTAAAACTATTATTACTAGGCACTCTCATGCCACAGTGTTTAAAAAAAATCCTATTGTTTAAAGGTAGATTCTATGCTCATATTTTAGTCTAAAATTAAAAGCTGCGAGTCAAAATTAAGGGGGTTGCTCTTAGAAAGCCTCAATTAATAGTAGTTATAGGAAATGTTAATCAATACGTATAATCTTACGGATTAAACACTTATTCCCTATTTGATCACGTGTATGGCAAACAGATATTCGTCATTTCATAAAGAAAAGAAAGGTGAATCAAAATGAGTTATATTCTTGTGTTTCTTGTTATTTTGTTTGATGAGTTATATTCTTGTTATTTTGTTTGAATCAAAATGAGTTATATTCTTGCAAAAACATCTTAAGATACTATCGGATTTAATCTTTAAATTATTCCAGTAATAATCAGAACAATGGGGGCCATTATTCTTAAACATAATTTACTAATGCAAATCCTATTTTGGTTTCAAATGGCTTTCATTAATTACGTTAATGATATACTGATATTGAATGAGACCTAAAAACACTTTTTTCTTTTTTTTAAATATATCTCCCCTTATGATCCCTGACACAGCCGTTTACTTTCCCCTTCCGTAATTAACGTCAGTCTCCTGCTCTTGACCGCATTTGCCAAGCCACCGTCTCAACAGACAGGCATCTTGAGCAATTTGTGAGTATTATTGCAATTTAAAAATAAAAATTATTGATTTATCTATTTGAAATTTATATGCAGTATATAGTAAAAACTTGCCTTTCTGGTAGATTTATATTTGTTAACGTAATTAATTGAGAAAATTATTCCAAATAGGTATAATTAGAAATGGCGAGGATTTTTCTGCCTTTCAAAAGCTACATTTTAACACTGTTTTAAGCAAGCCCCCCCTCTTAAGTGTTTAATCTCGTTCTTGCTTCCGGTTATTGGGGGGTCGGAAAGAGAGCAAAAAGAGCTTTATTTTTTTGTCTTGGGTCACGTCAAGGACAAAAGAGGTTGATCTGAAATAACGTAAAGTAGAAATGTTTTTCAGCACCCACGCCAACATGGGTGCTGAAAATTATGCCTCTTTGGGGTATTTTCTGGAATGTAGTAACCTGCACCCTTTAAAACGGAATGCAGGTGGGAAAGAGCTTACATTTGTCTGACTCAATTGCCTCCCTCCTCTGCGCCATCTCTCAAAGGGCGCTTGCAACAGCAACAAAAGAATAGGACTTAAAAGGGTTAGTTCATAGAGGTTTTTCCCCTGGAACAGGAAGTAAAGAATGATGATGTACTCATGTGTTGACACTGGCTGCAACTCGCAGCGAAGAAGTAAACATTTTAAATTTAAAAGAAACAGGCTTAAAAAAATTGTGCATGAAAAACTGGTTCTAATTTAGAAGAGAATGTGTTACTACTGTAATCATTTATAACATTAAAAATGTTAATAATACTTATTTAACAATTTTAAAATAATAGATAGAATATGCTACATTTTATTAAAAGTTATAGGTTTCCCCCCGTGCATTTATTATTAAATCATGAAGGGAAATAAAACGGTAGAATTCATCATTATCTTTTCTTCATCTGCGTACTAAGTGAGATAATTCTATTACTCTTTCTAAGATAACTATAACAACAGCTTTTTAAAGTTAAGCCAAAAAAAAAAAAAAAAAAAAAAAAAAAAAAACCTTAATTTGGCGTAGTTTTTTAATATAGATATATCAACTTTTTTTTCTGCAGCTGAAGAAAAGGAACTTATGTTTGACTGCCCTTGAAAGCGATAGTTTTAATCAAATTTAATCTAACCTAAGACTGCTTTTTGACCTAATTATAAATTTTCATTGGCGTGTTTCTCTTCTGAATTGATATAATAACAGCTATTTTAAAAATAATTGTCTAACTTATACAAATTAACACATTTATACACATACATTACATTTAAATAAATACAAGATCGTTGTCTTAAGTTTAACAAAACAATTTTGCTCTCATTATCTAAAGAAAATTACTTAGTCTTTCAAAAGAGAGGCAAAAGGAACAAGATCGTTTTTATGCGAAATTACTTTGACGTTTTATACGATTATAGGGTGTTTTGAACGGCTTCAAGAACCTAGTGGTAACCTGTCTGCAAAACACATTTCCTTCCTTCAGTTTACATAAATTTCTTATCCTTTTGTGGTCCATCTAATCGGATACATGGCTGCGCTCTCCATTTATGAAAGCAAAATAGATTTGATTTCCCAACTGATGTGGAGAAGCCTTAGTTTATTCGGGAAACTAGCTGGATCTATGCTAAAACTTCGGATGTTGAGCGGACATTAATATTCATTTCGATTCTTCATATCCATTACTTTCTATTCTGATAATTACAGAAATTGGAATACGCAAGGAGAGGTGTCCCAGCGACCGGGGTTCTGCAGAAATCATATCACAGTTTATTTCCTATGACTGGGTGAGGCTTGGCCTTATGGGTTAATTTGCATCGCCTTAAAGCAAAGAGATCATAACATGATCTATCTTGAAAAGTTTAAGCCGTGAAAAAATACACCAGTAGGTTATTTAAACTACATTGAAAATGTTAATTTTATTTTGCAACAAGACTATTTTTTGAAAGCAGAATAGCTAGTACTTTAATATCAAAGAAAACGGTAAATAAATATTTTTGCGCGTGCAACATTTCATTAGTAATATAGAAAAATCTTCCTTTATTTTTATTGAATGTTCCTGTTCAAGTGAAGTTGCATATTTTACCAACGATTTCTATAAATTCAGATACATAAAAATTTTCTTTTGTTCTCTCTTTGTATTTCCCGCGCTTTTAAATCTTAACCTGTGAATTACAAAGGTAATTCACATTTTTTGGTTACATCAAACGAAGGAAATCTGTTTTGCCCGGCTACTGTTCTAGAATTTCTTCGATTTCAGATACGAAGGGAATGCAATTTCCACTGCCTGATTAATAGTACGGTTGTTAGGATAACTTTATTTGTAATGGTCTCAGTATTTATCCAAGTGGAATTTCGCTCCTGCAAAAATTCCGATGTTGAGCTAACACTTCCTCAGAAAAATATTTATCAGATTAAGCGCCAGTACAGAAGAGTAATAGTTTCATCGGCTGCAAATAAACAGTTCATGATATCTTGCGAACTCATTTTCTTGATTCCGGTTTCCACAATATTTTTTCCTATTCGCAGTGAAAGAGCAAACAAAGGACAAAGTATTCAGGACAAATGACAGTTTAGTGAATTGTGTTATTTGCTCTTGTTCTGAATTACACAGCTTTTGGCAATTAAAGTACTCGCAAGAGAAGCTTGCTAACGAATTTCTTCGTAACATGCATTTTGTAAGGTCCCTTTTTATTGCATAAGATTTTATGGTTGTCCTGGAAATGAAAACATAGTGCAACGAGATGATTTAAGCGCAATACAAAATTTTTGGGTGAAAAAGAACTAGAATGCTTTCTTAAACGTGTTTCAATTTGAAGCACATTTTGCAGTGTAGAATTCTCATTCAACTCGAGTATTAGTCTTTACCCTTTCGATTTCCTTTCAACGCGAGGCTGTTTCATTTTATTTCTTTAGCTTATACCTAAATTCAATTCAACTTAAACAAATAAGTACATAAAATAGAAATCTAAAGTATATGTTTCTGAAGTTGAATTTAAGTAGTTTAAGGAATTTTGAATATTTGTTACGTTTAAGGGGAACAGTAATGTTGCAGAATAAATGTTGACAGATAAATGTTTAAAAATATATTTCTACGAGTATATTCTACGAGAAATATTTTATGAAAGTACTTTCATATAAAAATATTTTGCAGAAATACTTTATGATTATTTTCTGAAAAATCTGTATTTTTGAAGAAACAGTTTAAAAACAAAGGGCTCGGAAATATTTCACAAGAATATTTCCTTGCATGTATTGTTGAGTGGTGTATTGCTTTAAGTATCAGTACAAGCGGAACTTTGAAGACTTTTTTTTTTTTCATATTAATGAAAACTTATGCTTTATGCTTTCACGTAATCAACGGCTTCTGTATGATTCTTTATAAAAACTTAAAGCAAGGAAATTAGCTTAGAATTCTGACTTAGTTTTCTATGTTATGGATCTGGGTTTTCAGTGCATTTCTATGATATGAGTCTACAGCTAGTCTGTAAAATTATGTACTTGGCTTTTATAGAATCTCTATGGAAAATCCTAGTAGGTTTCAATACGGGTTTCAGTTCAATACTTATGCATATCATTATAAAATCGTTATACAATCTCTATAGTTCTTTATTCCGCTGTTCTTTATTCCTCTGAAGGTCAAAACGTCTGAGACGGCCTTCCTTTCAAACGACCACAAACGCCAGAAGCAGCAGAGTTTGCGATGTTTTCTTTTTTCCCTAAAGTATGCAGTGGCAGGTGCAGTTTCTCCAAATGCGCTGTATCAGTTTATTAGAGACAGCTTGTCCTAAAAGGCTAAAAAAGCTTCTGTGTTAGGAAATAGAAAGAATGTTATTTAAAATCTTCATACCTCTTCGTGCAGTAATGGAAGGAGAAGGGACGAAACGGGCGGAACAGTAATGCACGGGGACGAAGACGGGCGTTCGGTATTTTAAGCCTAGATGTTAGCAAAGGCTTTGGTTTTCTAAGGGTAAAAGAAGTTCTTAAACAAACATAATTAATAGTAATTAAAAGCATTTGCATTTTTATATATACATTTAATACACTGAGTAGTCCCTTTTACTGCCGTTGGCGCTTCTGGGTAGAGAGAAATGTCGGCGCTTTTATTGCTATATGTCCTGTTGGCTAAATGTCCGCGTCGGTTAATTATACTGTCGGTTAAATGTACTTCTAGGCTAAGTGTCCTCCCGGCTTAATGTCCGTGTTGGTTAAATGTCCTGTTGGCTAAATATCCGTGCCTTCTAAGTGCCCTGTGAGTTAACTGTCCGTGTCAGCTAAATGCTCTGTCGGCTGACCGTCGGAGTCGGCTAACTGCTATCGGCTGTTTCTACCACAGTAAAACTGTCGTCCGGTTGTCGTGTGTCGCTGTCTGGCTTTGATCTCTTTACTCGTAGTGGGTGATATATAGGCTATTAATCACCGTTGTTTTCCTTGTCCAATCACCACCAACCTTTATTACAGCTCTACCTATAGTCTGAAGGCTTTCAAAGCTCGCAAAACTACTCTTTCAGCAATTCCAAACACTTGGGTGACAGACGTTAAACTACGCCACTCCTTAAGCTTGCCTGTCATTCCACCACGTATAAAGACGTCCTTATGTTTTCTTGTAGCCCTACTGCACCTACAGCCTTACTTTCATTTCCCAGAAGAATGCTTGGAAATGCGCCTTCTTTTCTCTTTATCGAAGTTACCTTGCACTGCGTGCGTTGGCTCCTCTCATTTTGCGTGTTTTGACGTACTCTCTGATGTCAAGATGTTGATATTTTCTTGCGCATTCCCTTTCTACTAAGTTGGCATTTCATTGTACTGATCGTAAAAAGGCCTTTTCAACTATTTCATGATTGCACATTAAAAAATGAATTTGTTCCACAAGATTAGCACCCAGTGCATATGTTATCGTGAAACGCCGATATTAGAGAATGTCGAATTTTTTCGGTGAATGTCGTCACATATGTCGGTAAAAGACATAATATTTGGGTATATTTTTATATATTCGGACAGTCGCCGGTATGTATCGATTAGAACATATTAGCTCTGATGGGGGTCGCAACAAAACGCCAAGATGAGATATTTTCTCAAGACATACTTTTGAGAATGGAGCTGCAACTAATTCGAGAAGATAAAGTATTAGAACTGGAGGAGAGAACTATACACGGTGTTATTGCAAAAAAGGTGTGTTTCACGACTAAATGCATTTGTAAAAGTAAAGGACTCTTGTGTAATTCAAAGTGTTGAGGTAAATACGGTTATATAACGTTAATGACAGATTTTATGGGTAAGTTTATTACTAGTATTATTTTCTTTTTTAATTTATGATATACTTTTCTTTTTATGTTCAATAAGTTATTTACATGCTGTTAAGTAGATTTTCCTCCTGTTTTGACACATATCATAATAAATTTTAAATTAAAGTATGATTTTAAAAGTTTCATTTTTGTATTAAAGTAACAAGAATATTTTTATTCAGCATTCACAATCAGTGCATGCTGAATGTCGACATTTGCCAGTGTAAGTGAGAAATAGTGATATTTAGCGAGTTGATTAGGCAAATGTTTTTTAGCATACAGGTTGTCTACAATACGTTATTAAGAATCTCGAATTTCATACCGAGGTCCAATTAAATCGTAATGAACCAAAAAATGGCTAAAAAATTGTGTCGTAATAATGAATCAAGGAACCCGATTTTTTTCTTTCCTTTTTTTTTTTTTTTTTTTTTTTTTACACATTTTGCTTACACCCATTGAAATTCTAACATAGTTTCCATTATTCTTTTCCCTCAATCTGCTCCGTTTCTAATTTTCTTACGCATTAGAAGAATTTATTTCGGCTTCATTATAAAGTCATTAGTGAACTGAATTCATCGCAGGTTCCAAATTGCGTCTTAAAGGGAAGACTTTAGTAATGATAAAAGAAACAGGAAAAATAGCACGTGCACTGATTTTTATTTATTTATATTTCTCAAAGATTTAACTGTTTAATGTTAGTTTCTGTAAAATTTAGAATTAATATTTTAAAGAAACATATTCTTAAAATTATATGAATATAGTAAATTTTTTTAATTTAGCTCAGTGAAGCATTAAGAGAATTTGTTAATCTATCTGTTTCTTAAAGTGATGCAGTATAATTGTCCTAGTTGTTAAAGGTTTAAATGCTTATAAAATATTTTATTCTTTTTTCTCTGAGGCACTACAGCCTACTGCTAGCCAAGACCACCTCAATCAGTCTATGCCATCTGGGCCTATTAATGGCAATGCTTCTCCAGTCCCCCCAATATGTATGGTATTAATGTCATCCTCAATAACATCAAGCCACTTAGTTGGTGGCCTTCCTCGCTTTCTAGATCTCATAGGTTTGGTAAATGTGAGTTGTTTTACTGGGTTTCTGTCTTCAGTTCTGTATAAATGACCCAACAATCAAATCCTACTGCTTTTTATGATCTTGGCAATATCAGGCTGTCTAAATGTATGGTAAATTTCATGATTATACATTGATCTCCAAACACCATTTTCACAAACAGCTCCAAATAGTTTTCTTAGTATTTTACATACAAAGAGCAATAGTTTATTTTCAACTAATTTAGTCATTGCCCATCACTCGCATATAGTATGATGGGACGTAACAGGATTTTATATATATTAATTTTAGTATTACGGCAGATAAATCGAGATATGAACTGCTTTTTAAAACCATGGTAGCATCTGTTTGTAATAAGGAGCCTGTTATTAATTTCCATAGATAAATCTTTATTATTAGTGACTATAGTTCCAAAATATTTGAAATTTGCCACATTTTCAAAAGTGTAGTCATTCACAGCCAGTGGTGACGGATTAGTCGATTGATGGGCAAATTCTAAAAATTTTGTTTTATCTTCATTTATGGTTAGGCATAATTTTCTTGTCTCAGCTTCTTATAGATTGAATGATTCTGCGACATACTTTCTAGATCTCCCCACTAAAGCAATGTCGTAGGCGAATGCCAAGATTTGTATTGTCTTATGGTAAATGAGTCTTGTATTTATAAGACCAAAAGCTCTGATAGCCTTCTCAAGGCCCAGGTTAAAAAGTAAACAAGACAGAGCATCACCCTGCCGTAGACCTCTGTCACTATAGGAAACTTGATATAAATCATTATCAGATCTACATTTTACCCTTTTAAGTGTAGCTTTCGTTAGATTAATTAACTTAGTCGGTATTTCAATTTCCTCCATTGACTCGTATAATTTCAGCCGATTAATGCTATTATACACAGCTTTAAAGTCGATAAAAGATAGCAGGTGCTAGTATTCTACTCTCTTGTTTTCTCCAATATCTGCCTCAGGGCAGGAATTTGATCAGTGATTGACCATCCCCTAAGAAATCCACATTGGTAACATTCAATGACCTTTTCAACTTGTGGTAATAACCTCATGAAAAGAACATTTCAGAAAATTTTAAATATAGTATTCAAAAGAGTAATTCCGCGGTAGTTGCTACAGTCTTGTCTATCACCTTTTAAAGATGGAACAGATGGAGCCCTCAAGCCAATCAATGGGCATCTGCTCCGATGTTCTTTCCTCGTTCAAGGTTTCCTTTCGGCTTTTCTGTGATGTTTACTTGTTTATTTAGATGTGGACTAACAGCTGCCGTTAGTTATCCACATTTCTGCCAAACATACAAGAATACGTAATATAGCATTTTGCGCGTGCGTTTCAGAGCTCAGAGATGTCTGGCAGGAAGCGTTTCGCGAGTGATATAACCTATATTCCTGACGATATTTCCGACACTGATAGTAGTTCTGACTCTGATTTAAAGTATATTGAAGATAGTTATAGCGAAACTGATGAGAATTTCTCGGATTCCTCTGAAGATAGTGATAAATCGGAAAATTCAGTTTCTATTGAAAACGTTCAACAGTATTGCAAAATTGATATGCAAATATTACATTATGCAAATATTTTCAATAGTATATATGTTTTACCTTTGTATTTTATAAAATAAGTCATAATTTAAGCAATATTAATTTTCAAAATTTTCCTTTTATATCATTATTCTTCAATTTCAGTATTCTGACAACATTTTCTATGATCTAATTCTATATTGAAAAAAAAAACTCTTTTACAAAACATTTTTGTATATTTTAACTCTAAAATATATGTATATTTGAAATATTTAATAAAAAAATACGCAATTTTTGAACCTATTTTGATAAAAAAAAAAGTAGGCAGCGAGAGGGTTAATGAAATCAGAGCCCTCTGATCTGTTTCGATTAAGTTTCTTAATTGCAGATTCGATCTCAAAAAGTTTCTGAATTCTATTTTGTCTATAGCTATAGTGTCTCTACCATAGAGCAAATCCTTAAAGTATTCCCTCAATCTTGCTAAGATCTCATTCTTTTTACTCAGGAACACACCATCTTTATTTGTACAGCATATTCCATGTGCGTGAAATCTTTTTTAATATTGTTTATTAGCTGATAGTATTTTCGTGATTCTTTTTGGGACTTGAGCTTTTCAATATCCCTGTACTGCTGTTCAAGAAAAAGGCTTCTTTTCCTTTCTTTGTAGAATCCTTTCCTGTCTTTGTAACTCATTGTAATCCTCCTGCTCTTCTGGTATAATGCTTTTGAATCATTAATTTATAAGCAATATTTTTCTTTGATGTAGCCCAATGCACATTCTAAAACATAACAGTCCTTACTCCTATTTTGTTTCTTCTCTGGTGATGCTTTCGGTTGCACAATTACATATTATATGCTTAAGTCTTTCCCAACTGTAATTGTTATTATGTATATTTACCTCTGCTTGGAGATTAGCTCTGAGCTTAGTTCTATATGCATTTAAAATATCAGGGTTTTGGGGTTTGTCAACAGGCAACCTCTTGCATGGCTGTTCCCTCTTATGGTAGAAAAGTTTTTAATTCGACATTTAACATCCAGTAGGCTACTTCGATGCCTTAAGTAAATAAGAATATGATTGATTTGGTTACAAGTCTCCCCATCCGGTAGTCTCCACGTTGCCTTATGTATATTCTTATGGTGAAACACTGAGCCGCGAATTTGTAATTTGTTGGAAACAGCAAAATTAGTCAAAAAGTTCCATTGATATTACTTATAAGGTGTAAGCTCTGTTCTTCAATGTCTGGTTTTATTGTACTGTCTTTTCTAACTTTTGCATTAAAGTCTTCAATCAGGAGTTTCATATCACTCTGCGACAACCATCAAAGGTGTTTTCTAAAATGTCATAAAAATATTGTTTTTCAGTGATATCCTAATTCTCAGTGGGTACATGAGCACAAATAATCTAATATTGTAATGCTTAACCCCTCAGGCGCAGCTTACAAACTCTCTCATTAACAGGTTTAAATTCACTTACATGATTCTTCCTTCTCCTACTCACAATGATAAAAACCCCGTACCAAAATGATGCTGGTTATCCCGACCAATTGTAGTACACACAATGTTTCCTCTTTTCAAAGACGCCCCGGCTAGTCCAGCGACTTTCTCGCAATGTCAGAACAAAATTTTGCACTCATGAAAAACATCAACAAGATTTCTCAATGCTCCAGTCCTATGAAGAGTCCTAATATTCCAGGTTCCAATAATCAAATCTATTTTCTTGCCACGTCGCTTTGGGTAGACCTATCCGGCATTAACTCATTGAGACTTCCGGACAGGTAGATTTTACAAGGTGGGGTTGAGAACCCCACGCTCAAGCCCCAACTTGGAGGACCAGTCCCCTGATATAATGCCTAGGGGCAGGGTACCTGGCTACACCACCCCGGACACTGGGTATCCGGTGGCTTTGCAAATGCTGTCAAGAGCAAGAGACTGACGTTAATGACGGAAGGGAAAAGTAAACGGCTGCGTCAGGGATCATAAGAGGAGATATATTTTAAACGAAAAGTGTTTTTAGGTCTCATTCAGTATCAGTATAGGAGGAATATATATCGCTCGTTGGAGATAAAATTTTTTTTCGTACAGTATTGCCATTGCTCGCTTTGAAATCGCTGAGTTTGTTAATCAAAAATTCGTTGAAGTATTATAAAATATGAAATCGATAATAAAACAAATTCCAAATTTCAAATTTGGGCATCCACATGCCGATATTCAAATTTTGATGGCTCTAGGTACCGTCATTTTATCGTAAGCGAGAAACATACATACATTCATGCATACTCTTCATTATTTAATTTCTTTAAATATAATATAGGGGGGATAATATTTGGTGGCAACAATTTGAAAAGTAATTCGCCGTTTATAGGTTTCAACGCAAAATGCCAAAATGAAATTAATAATCCTTCTGGGCAAATTGCCCCTTTGGACTAATAATGTATTCTAAGAGCGATGGGCTGATGCCTAGCAGTAAGGGTTTAGAATCAAGAATATATTTCGCAAAACCATTATATTACTTGCAAGTATTTCATTAACTGATATCGTTAAATTTTGAAATTTCATATAAACTAGAAAAGGGATATAAAAATTAAGAAATATTTTATTTTTAAATAAACATTCAATTTATGTGTAGATAGCTGCAACTATTTCACTCAGTTGTTGTTGCAGAGCTGTAATTTTAATGGGGGAAAAAGTAGGATATTCCACTGGTTAAGTAATGGAAAACCGAGAAATTTTCACGATCGAGGAACAAAACGCTTTTTTCTGGGAGGGGGGGGGTCTATACCAGAAACGAAGCAATAACCCAGATAACTAGCATGTAACTAAGTAAAGTATTATACATTTTTTAAAATTAAAAATTTACATTTATTAATCAATTCAAGAAATGCGTACAAACGCATTAAAGTAAAACTTATTGTTTAATTTGACGGTATTTTTAGACATTATGCTGTACATAAAACGGCTTTTCTTTGTTAAGAAGTTCGTTTTTAAAAAGGTACCCTTTTTCATCGAAATCGTCGGCACTCATACGAAATGAAAGGCGATTTATACTATACCTCAATTTCCTGGCCTGTAAGACGCGCAGTGATTTATCAGGTTAAAACTTGGGAAAAAATACTTAGACAGAAAAGGATTAAAGTACCTATTTTAATGATAACACTTTATACAACGAAAACGGAACTGTTGCATTAAAAATTAGCAAATACATCAGCGTTTCTTAGAATCCCAGAAATTTGTCATCACTGTTGCTAAAATCATAGTTATTTTCACTTAGGTTGTCACTGTAACTAGATTTGCCACTTTCCTAAAACACAATGTCATCCTTATTTCCACCTAGTGCACTGCTAATCCCACACTTTTTAAAAGATTTATGGTAGAATAAAATTGGATAATAGGATAAATGTATTTTTCAGTATTAACTTCATTCTAAAGAATTTTCTGCAGTCTAGTTTGCGTTATTTTATTCATAAGTCTCAAATTAAAAACAATTTAATGTTTTTTATATGTCATTAGAAAATTAACCAAAAAGCAGCGACCACTATGTAATTGAAAAACAGTCGTTAGACGTGAAAAGGTTCAAGGCCATTTGGGTTAAGACTATTTTCTCAGATACTCAGCTACTTCGCATACATGTAACATAGCACTCAAACTGAAAAACTCAATATTTATTACAAATTCATTGATGTAACAAATATCTGTCTTTCTACTCCTACTTTAAAGAAAAGATGTTATTTGCCTTACAGTTTATAGTTCAATAATAAATTTTCATTGTACAAAATTGCATTCATTCGAAGAATTCAATTTGTACTTTCCTCTGTATAAAAACTGAATGTAGAGAAGTTAGATGTTTAAACGACCCCCCACATTTTCTCAAGACCACGAGCAAGATTATCCCCTCCTTTTCAGTCCCCCCGTGAAAAAAGGGGCTCTAAATTTACGACCTGACCGCATATAGGGTGATTTCGGGTACCCATTTTAGTCGCTTCTTACGACATGCATGGGCTACATTGGGACTATTCTTTCACACTTGGTCACCGCACGGGTGATAAAATATTTTTGACAAATAATATTTTCTGAATTCTAAACTTTTATGCCGGATTCGATTGTAAAAGAACTCTCATTAACTGTATAAAATCATATGCCTGTGTCCTCACTTTTAAAGGAAGCTACTATGTGGGGATCTACTTCTACAAAAACCTAAATAAATGTCTCTTAGCAAATGTTTTTCAGTCCAAAGGAAAATGGGATGACTCTGAAGTGAGAATTTGCTTGTATATAATAAAATTTTAAAAAGTTGGTAAATATATATTTTGAGCGAAAAGAAGCACTAAACTGAAAACATTTATCAGTTCTTTAAAATTATAGAGTCCTTTTTGTTTTCATTTAGATCGTGATGATAGCAAGTTATTTTAACGAACTTTTCTAACAGACGCTACTGCCGAACTACAAAGCAAAAATTTGATGTTGTTTCGCAATATTTTATTCTTTACATATATAGCGAAATTTCGATTTGAAAAAATTGTGTGTAAGGAATATTTTCCATAATTAAAATTACTTCATGGCATTTATCACATGCTACTTATACTGAATAGACTAATCTGTTTTGTGTTTATTTTAAAACAAAGTTTTGTGTTTATTTTAAAACATTCCTTTGTAAAAAATGCTTGCAAACACTTGCTTGCCAAATGTAACATAATTCATTTCATAATCTTGCTTTATCATCCAGATAAAAATATTAGCCATCTGCATTCGCTCATGGTTTGAATTTATACAAGTACCGGAATTTAATGCTGCCAGCTTTGCTATATATTTGTTTTGAAATGGAATCGTAAGGCTTCATTATAGCGAAATGCTCGAATTCATGTTCTGTATTGATATTTTTCCTCAGGGAGTTAATATAGATGTAATAAACGCAAAATTTACAAGTACTGATGTAGGACACTGAGACGTAGAAACGCAGAAAATACTGATAACGAAGTACGTAGATGGCATATTGAAGAGGCAGATTTCTGATTGCGTAGTATGCTACTATGTTGACTTTGTCATATCTAAAAAAATTGGCAGTCGAGGCAGTTTTAATTCCATTTTTATCCGCAATTGACATTTGTAGCCCCAATTCACATGGCACTCAATTCGTGCCTATTCAAGTAAATCTGCATTTTGATACAGTTGCGATAGGAACAGAGCAGAATGAAACAGAGTCTAAAAGACATAGATGCAAAAGCTAAAGTGCGTAACTATCGAATGTGAATAGAGGCTCATCTCACTTATCACATCAATAACTCCCTCATCTTGTAATAATTGGTACAATTAAAATAAAGAAATTTTTAAAGATGTATATTATTTAGCCTTCAAAATCCAGAAGTTCCTTTGCTATTTTAAAAGGACACT